>NC_142187.1:29917187-30243125 GCF_026936395.1 Plectropomus leopardus | reverse complement strand
AAAACAGAGCTGTTGCTTTGTGTCATCTCCTGTTGCATTCACTTGCACTCAGACATTAGAGTTTTGTTGTAAATTTCTGACCTGACACAACTTTTTAGATACATATTTTGGCATGTCAGTCAGGAGCCCTTGGGAGGCCAGGGCCAGTTATAATTGAAACAGGTGAAACATTGCTAAGTGTATGTCACCTCTATTGAATTGCACTTCACCAAAACACTGAACACCGATAGTCAGCCTTGATTTCTGACCTCCCAGTGGAGCTGGAGGCACGCACAGTAAGAGTCCCTCTGCATGGATCAGTAAAATACATTACTACTCTCATTACACACCTTGGAGCCTTGTCGACCAGGGTAACCAGGCAATCCGGGTACTCCAAGTTTTCCCTAAAAAGGAGCAAAGAGAAACAAAACAAAGATGATGAATTCTCATTGTGTCACCAGAGACTGCAGTAAAGTTCACAGAAGCATTTCAAAAAGCAATAAACCTATAACCATAAAGTTTTACTTTTGGTGTGGGAAATATTTTAATACCATGTTTATGAACATGACATCATCGCGTGCTGAAGCTTTCCGGGGTTTTCACCCAAATATTAATTCACTTTGGTCCATTTTGGTCATTATGATGTATGGTCGTAAAGAGGTACACGGAATCTGATGTAACCATCCTGTGTGCTTTTAAACTAAAGTCAAGCCTTTTAAATTTTATTCTATATTATGAATTCAGTACTTGTGACACTGGTGTTTTGTACTTTTACTGCACTGTTGCATCAGTTTTACACAAATCAGGATCTGGATGTCGGAAAAATCTAAAATGAATTATTTATATAGCTAAATTAGCATTACAGAGTAGCTTACCTGTGTGGCTAATGATGATAAAATTGTTAGTAAAATGACTTAGAACACGTGTGAGTTAGTTTAGAGCAACAAGTCTCCCACTTTTTAAATACTTTCTACATAACATGTGCTTATAGCACATGCCCACAAGTGATCTTGACACATTTCCCCCGGAGCGCTCTCTTCCGAGGTTTATTTATTTATTTATTTAATTAATTTAATCCTTCCTCTTATTGCAGACTTTCTTTTTTTTTCTGGAGCAATAACTGCAGAAACTTTTCTACAACGCTTTTTGGAATTTTCCACCATAGCTCTCACCATACTCCTTGTTGCTGCTGCTCTGTAGCTAAGGTCTATCCCTACTTCCCTTATAGAATACATCTTTATTGCAAACTGTCACCTTACACAGAATCAGGAGGAAACATTAAAAACACACACACTGGAAGCATTGAGAAAACAAAATCAAAAGCAATGGCAAACAGAGAAAGACAACAAAAACAAAACAAATCTAACTTAAAATGAACTGAAGTTTTTTCCCTTCTTGCTCTGGGTGGTTAAAGCAAATCTTGCGGCGGCCTGTGTGGGAAAGTCGCCACAGACACCCAACTCCAAAACTCTATCCTACTTAGAAATGCAGAGCGCTTCCTGTGGCAGAAATAGGCTCAATCAGAATTTTGTGAACTCGTGTGCTACAGACTTGAATGTAAGCAATGTTCATTTATATGTCCCACACGCTCTAAAGTGCAAATGGACTGATCTAAGACCATTTAGTGTATAAGAAAACAGTTCATTGATCAAAACTTCAAAGTATTCATAAACTATTATTTCTTTTCAGAGTCTTCACTTATATTTTAATCCTTTCATCTGAACTGTGAAGATGTTGTTGTAACCTTTAATACTAGCTTGTTAGAGTATAAATACTGCAGCACCATGAGGCAACATACACCAAGATCAAAGCTACATTTTGAAATGTTGGCAACGAAAGCCAATTAACTGGGACTGTTGTAGAGCTGAAGAGAGGTGGAGAAAATGTTACCTTCAATATGATCAGAACAGCTACAGCAAATCAACTCTCTTTAGACTTTTTTTAGGTTCATTTGATACAATTATTATTAGACTCCTTTTAATGTAAGGAAACAGCAAACCTGACCCTGATCTGGTTTTTTATCTCATAACAGCACCGCAATAGACTTCGTATTCCTAAACTTATTTATGTGAGTATTAACTTTGGCTGTGCTGGATGTCATTTTTTTACATTTGAAGCTTCTGTTGAGGTTTTTGAATGAATCTTCAGATTTTGTCATACTTTATGATCACCTTATCAACCTAAAAAAATGATAAGAATCCTTGATCAATCCTCAATTTGAATAAAGTTATTAATCTGATTGAAAGACTTCATTTTTTTTTATTAATTCAAATTTCTTTAACAATGTATTTTGTGAAAGACTAAATGCTAAATAAATGCATTCCAGCAGAATGTTCAGTTAGTCAAAAACATATTGCGAATTTGATTTGGAAAAGATTACATCTGTCTTTTTTTGAATAATGTTGACTTTTGGACTTAACAACACTGTGCAGTTATTGAAAATATTTGGATATCATGAGTCACAAACAATCCTAAGCAGCTCCACTACAATCTAATCCTACAAAAAAGTACAATACTAATAATATTTGTGTTGCCTAAACTTTATCTCTAACTGTGCAGAAACACGAGGTAATGGACTTGCAAGCTTTCAAATGTCGACTTTATGAAAGAAGCTTCAACCTATTAATTGCAGCCCTATAGTATTTCAGCATTTCACACATTAATTACAATAAAATTTCACAGTTTTATGATTCAGTCTTTGCAGCAATCGATTATTTACCTTCTCTCCAGGTGATCCCATGGGACCGGCCTCTCCGTTGGGTCCTGACTTGCCCTTGGGGCCCTCGGGGCCGTCCTCTCCTCTGGCTCCGACCACACCAGCCTCACCCTTGATGCAAAGAAAAACAAATGTAAGCAGTGTTATTATTTTTACCACCCTATCGCTCTGTGCAGCTGCAAACTTGAGTGTTATCTTTAGAGATGATGCTTCACCTTGTCGCCCTTGAGACCCATGTCACCTTTGAAGCCGGGGAATCCATCCTCTCCCTGAAGATGAGAGAGATAAAAAGCTGTTTAGAGATGAGTGTTTTATCCATTATCAAGAGATACAAATGATACAGTCCCCAAAAAAAGTTCTCAGTTCTTTTGAGGGCTAAAGACCATTTAAGTGACAAATCAAAGTGAAAGTTCGTTATGGCAGTACCACAACACTTTTAGCAGTCAACAGTATAAGGCCAACTTAGCATAGTTTAATAGTGACACCTAGTGGCCTTTTACATGAAGCATTCACAAAACCCTAAAGTCTTTCATTGCAGTTTTGCAGACACTCAGTCACACACGTGTTTTTTCTGAATGTCTGATGTTTATAATACGGAAGTGTTTGTCACATAACAGTGTTTGGTGGAGGGGCATATGGTTGCTTATTTTGTAGACTTTTTGATAACTGCTAGAGGGCGACCTTACAGATGTTTTTTTATCTGTTTTATGACAATCTGTTGATTGTTTAAAGCTTGTGGATGAAAGAAAAATGTTCATGAAAAGGGACAATGAAATCTTATCTTACAAACTTTACATACTCAGCATATTATACATATTTTGTATTTTACTTATTTTATAAAGTGGTGTGAAAACTGAAGTACAGTATAATGCAAATATTTTTACTTACTTTCATACTTCTTTTTGCTACTTAATTACTCTGTAATTCTAAATGCTTTATATCAGAGAGACTGTAACTTATCACAATTTCCCCTTAGTGACTGATAAAGTATGGTACTCAAAATCTGAATCTGAAGCAGTTTTAAGGGTTCATTCAGAAAGGGGTGAGTCAAATTTAAGGACTTTTAAGTACTTTTTCAGTATTTTTTCAAATGCTCATAAGACATCAGCAAAACATTGCAACCACAGCCTTTCTTTGCCTCCTATTATAAAATATTTATAAAATACATTTCATCAAATTCTTTATCATTCTGTTCTCCTCTCCATTATATTCAAGTACTTTTTCAAGGACCAAGTTAAAAAAAATCTCACTTTGTGAATTTTCCAGGACTTACACTTCTGAGTGTTGAATTCAAGTACTTCAAGCAACTCAAGCACCTTGTACAAACCCATTTTAGAGCATCTGCTATCTTTCTGTCTCTCTGTTCTTCTACTGACATCTGGTGGTTAAAAATCAGAATGCAGGTTTTTATCTTTTCCAATGCACTGCTGTCATTGTCTCATGACAGCTGTGTTTTCTACATATTAGACACTAATGCCAATTTCCTGACATATTTTTATGCCTGAATCCAAAACAATAAATCATAAAACAATACAATATAAAAAACATACAATCCAATGTGTAACTTGGAATAGATATTGTAAAATACTTGTCCCAGGGGATTTTATGTAAGACAAAAGTATCAAAAGGGAAGAGCTTTTTACATCATGTTCAGTGTTTTCAGATAATCTCTGAAGAGCTTCAGTTTCCTGACAGTTGAGTGGAAAATCTATACAGTGGCTCTGAGGTAGCAACAGGCTACGTTAAACCACAGAAACCCGAGAAAACAATGGCAACAGATCAATCTCAGCTGAAACTACCCGACAAACAGCCTCATTCTAGTTTAATGTTCCACACTCCATTTCGGCTCGGCCTTAACTGCCAGCCTGACGGGCCTTTGAGAGATTTTTTCCACTTGCTGGATCGCAAGGAAGCCTCATTTGAGCAGGAATAGAATCTGTGATGAGTCTAATTTTAGAGGAATGACATCTGCCAATCATGATGAGGAAGAAAAGGAGACTGAAGGGGTGTTTACCTTTTCTCCTTTGCCACCTTTAAGGCCTCTGATTCCCTCAGCACCCTGTGGAGGGAGGACAATAAAGTCAGGATGAAATTCAGAGAAAATGGAAATGAATAATAGAAGGGTGGATCTGTATGACTAAGATAGTGCTTACTTTCACACCGCGGGGTCCAGGGTAGCCGATGGATCCCATAGGACCGGGGAGACCCTGACAGATTGAAAAGACAGTCAATGATTGGATGTAACCTTAAGTATGCATCAACCTTTACTGAAATATATGTTTGCTGTATAAGATAACCTCACTCAAAACCTTTTTCATTGATTTCCAATAATTTTTCCAATGTTATAATCAACAATTAACCCCCAGGAAGCAATTAGACAAGGTTACTACTACAAAACTACAAGTGGACAACATCACCTAATATCCAGTAGTAAAATAATAATACACAAAGATAATACATTCATAAAAAGTGAACTTTGGTGAATGCCCAATATCTACTTGAAAGTGGCCATAAATACTTTTGAAAAACAGAATGAATGAAATCTTTGAGATTTCTGGCATTAAGTAGTTTGTTTTGGTTTGAGTGTATTTGGTTTAATCCTATAGTGTGTATACTTTACTTAACATGATCAGATGTTAACATAAACTATTAGATGGATTACTGTATAGGGATGTTGCTGCACAGCTGCAAAACCTTTAGAGAATTAGTGTCTCTTTTTTCATGAATTGCACTGTTTACAGCAAAAACAGACCGTAAAAATGGTCTTTTGATATTCATGTTGAAATGTACCAACATTTCCTACAATTTTAATGTCTTTAATTATCTAATACATGAAAAAAATATGATTTTTTCTTTTTAATTAAACCTGTTATGTTTCAATTTCATAATAAAAGCGCACTGACAACGTTTCTATCGACCGAATCCTGCCATTCGTTAACAGTAGGCTTTTTATTGTGAAATATTGTCATGATCATGTTGTTGATGATGCAGTGGCTTACACGACTCCATGAATTAGTGGAGTACTGACTTTCTATTGTGGTAATACAGCAATTACAGCAGCAGGCAGCTCTTGTCTGTGTGAACACCACATTATGTAAAAGCAACAGCAGTTCAGTAAAGTAGGCGTCACGCACTGCTCACACAGGCAGCGAGGTGCAGGTTTTAACTCACTTTTGCTCAGTTCAAATAGATTTAACCTCTATGCAGCCACATTGTGTTTCACAAATTATGGCATGATTTTGATCATTTTCCTCATACATCTATAGCTGGAGCAACTTTATGATCATCAATTCAGAAAATGAGCTTGTTTTCAAATCTCTTCATCTCTGCACTGGCTTTACACAAAACAAGAAATATATTTCCTTTTGTTTTGTCCCTTTTTGGTGGCGGCTCATTGCCCTTAACACCAAAAACAACCAGGCAATTACAGAATCTCACAAGATTAGCCAAACATAGAAAAGAATGAGTAGTTTAATTTACTGAATTCTATTTCTGAAATACCAGATATCATCTTAATTGTTTGGTTATATTAAACACAGGGCTCCCACACATTTCAAACGTTTTCAATGACCCTTCAAGGACCTACAATAAAATTTCAGTGACCATTGACAACATATGAAAAAAACAGAACTGTATAGTACACTTTAAATCAAATTTCAACTAAATTATCATAGGTGATCTGCAGACAAGAAGCAGTAAAGCTTGCAGAGGAGGAGAGTGACTGCTGACACTTTAGTTGGCCTGTTTGTTGATTTGTGTGAAAAAATGGATGCTCTGTTCCTTTAAATTACCACACTCTACTTTCAGAGCACTTAAAACAAAACCAAAGTGCACATTGGCAGTCTGACTGACAATTGAGCGCCCTGGGCTGCCCATGTCAATTTGCTTCATCTCAAAAATGCACATTTAAAGCAGTGGTGGGACGTATGGAAACAATAAATCAAACTGTCACAACATCTTTTTTTCTTGCCCCACTTGCCTGGTGTTTTTCAAACATGTCAAATTCAAATTCCAGCTGGTTGGCATAATAGACTGTATATAAAGAAAAAATATTTATATACAGTCTATGGTTGGCATACATAAAGGGTAAGACAAAACGCGAAAGAAAATGAAGAAATGTGCCTCGTGGTTTACAAAATGTCAAGCACCCACTTGTTAGAGCCACGCTTCGTCAACAGTTACAGAAAATAAATTTACTGTTACCCACAAAATATTACTGTAACACTTTAACTGCATACACAAAAATCCAGGATTTTTCTAATTTTTACTAATTCCATTACTTTTCTAGACTCAGGAAACAAGTCTATTAAATTCCATGACTTTTCCATGTTTTCCATGACTATGGGAACCCTGTAAATCTCATCCTGCTGGCACATTATGCAGGCTAAACAACTGCCACATTTAATTATTTGCAAAGTCTGTCTAGCACAGCTGCTTCATCTTTGAGAGAAATCTGTAATCACGTACATTACTGTAAAATCTAAATCAAAAGATGAACTACATTATACTTACAGCTGCTCCTTTCTCGCCTGCCGGACCTTCCTTTCCTGGGTGACCCTAAAAAAAAATGTATATTAACAGTTGATCATCTCCGACTAAATGATGCAAAAAAAGAGGGGTCAGATGTGTTACTTACAGGAGGGCCATCAGCACCAGGAAGACCACCTAAACCTTGTTTTCCTTGAGGTCCCTATAAATAGACAGCAATGCACGGAAAGTTAAATAGACAGAGATGTAGTTGACAGATGAGTGCATACCTCGCCATCCGTAACAGTGCTACAAAGACTGCCAACAGTTCATCTGCTTGAAATCTTATTGAATATCCACAAAACCACTAATAAAATACTTTCAGTTAGGCAAAGTAAGTGCTTATGCAGGACTCCTACGGTTATGTGTATACTTTATGTGTGTGTGTCTATCCTCGTGTATGTCATAGCTTTCAGAGAAGCAAGTAAAGGCCTATAGCTCAGACAGCAGTGTTTCTGCAGAATCAATTATGAGGTTTTGACTGAAACATTCAGTTATCGGGGCGGCAGAGTTGTGGTGGGAGGACTGAAGGGGGGACTGGGTTCCCTTTTTACTTACTTTTTCACCAGGAGGACCGATCGGACCTTGAGGACCAATAAGACCCTGAAAGACAATGCAGATAGGTCTGTTAATAGCCAAATTTTAGTTTTTTTCCATAACCAGGCTTAAGTTTATTTTATTTATTTAATGTTTATTTAAAAGTGACACAGCATATTAATGAACGTATGTATAAAATACAAATGTAAATACGCTGGAGATAGCAGGACTGCTAATTTACATTTGTAGTCCCTCGGCAGGTAATAGACAATAGAAAGAAAGAAAGAAAGAAAGAAAAAAAGAAAAAAAATAATACAACAGTTCATACTGAGGACAAAAGTGCAATAAAAGCAGCAATGTAAATTGTCTGGCAAAAAGTGCATGATATAAAGTGTGGAATTCAGCACATGTTGAGTATGTGCATGTATTATAGATCACTGGATAAAAGGACAAGGAGCTACATTGGAGATGCAATGCATAAGAAGAATCTTGAAATGATACAGACACAAAAGAAAGTGGCGCATTTGAGGGAAAACAACATCAGTTTTGTCTATGGGGCAAAGCTGATATGCAAAGCTAATCTATGTTAAGGTTTGCTATATTTGTAGTTATTTTATATTCATCTACTTCCTTCCTTCCAGGGAGCTGTTTTTGTCACTCATCTACTTCACACTGCTTATTCAGATGTGTTCATTCAGCTGTGAAAAAGGAGGTTCATTCTTTTCTACAGTCACTTTAAAGTCACACATCTTGCAGACTCCCCTAAAATCACTCTGTAAAGAATATAAAAGTTATTAACAGCTAAAATAAGCAGCAGTGTTACTTTTCTACGGGCAATGCCTTCCCTGAAAGGCATCAATCAGCCTCTGGCCAGGTTTAACTCAAATTAAGGTATTTATTCAACCTGTAGACCATCAGCACAGGTCCGAGCTAATACTTTCCAGCGGAATGACGCCATCCTGTCCAGGCTGTGAGCGTCAGCAGGGCTGAAAATCTCACCTGGCAGTGGTCATTTAGCCCTGGCTACAATATTAGGTGCACTGTTTTGTATTAAAGAGGACTCTAAAATGGAATATTTCTCACTGTGCCACCAACTGGACAATGTAATTGTGTTAAGTGCTATCAAATTAATACAATATGTCTCATCTCAGCAGGACAGAGAGGATGTTTTTCTTTCTTTGTGGCCGCAGAGAAACAATGTTAGTGAACACTTGTAAAGACCTTGCTCTGTTTTGGTGTCAGTTTTGTGGAATGCCCCATACAGTGGCCACAACTTGAGGAATGAAGGATGAGGAAAAAAAGGGAAGTAAAGCAAAAGAAAAATAAGTCTGAGAAATGTTTGATTAAGAAAACAGGAGCACGAGTGATCATCTGAGTACACAGTACTCCCTGTTGCACAATGGATATGGCAGTGAGGATGGAGCATGAAGAGGACAGAGACAGAGAGCACAGGGACGAAGAGAGATGACAAGAGAGGAATGAAGAGATTGAACAAAAGAGGAGAGAATGGGGGACATATCAGAATTGATGGAGTGATCAGATTGGGTTAAGAAAAAACTGAAATACAGAGAGAAATAAAAACTTACATGTGGACCAGGCAAACCCTGCTGCCCAGGAGGCCCAGGCTCTCCTTGTGGACCCTGTGCATAACAAAGAAAAAGAGGAGGATGCAATTGAGATTTCAAACTGCAATTAATGCAATTTAATCTAATCTGTTGCATGATTTCATCCGCAAAATTCTTGAAAAAGAAATAATATTGAAAAAAAAACAACCCAAAAACCAAACTGGATAATTTAGATTAAAACAGTACAAAAATTTGATTCAAAAATTCATTTAAAGGGCAAAGAGAACCAAACATTAACCCTTTGAACAGGAGCTAAATAGCATGATTTCTTTCAAAAACATGGGAAGAAGGCAATGAGCAATTTAAGAATGACCCAAAAATTAACAAAAAATTAGTAAAAAAAGAAAAAAGAAAAAAAAAGACAATTACCTGGAAAACCAGCAGAAATAAAAAAGATGAAAAATAAACAAAAAACAAGATAATGACCTGCTTAATAATAATAATAATAATAAGAAGAAGAATAAACATATATAATTGGGATTTTCATACATTTTACCTAGCTTTAAAATTCTAGATTTATTTATTAAAAAATCTATTAAGTCCTTGCAATTTTCATGGCTTTTCTTTCCAGGTCGCTCATTATTTTTTTCCCCTTGTCCTTTTTGACAAAAATCAAACAAATTTACCCAGAGGGCAAAAGTTTAAATACTTTTGAAAGTCATCTAAATTAAATACAACAAAAGTGATCCCTATCCAGGTTTTAAATGGATAAATAGCCATTAGGTGTTTCTTTTGTTGTTTTTCTGCATCCAAACTGGATTAAGGGAAACTTCGGGTGACCTTGCTTGCATAAATTGATTGAATTGTTTTTATCCAATCTATATCAAGAATGTAGAACAAAGGTGGAAATGGTTGGGAGAAATATGATACACTGGCTCATACAGAGCTGTCTGTTTTCTGGCTTTATCCAAAGTTTTGTCTAGTTCCTATCAAAGCCAGCCCTGAAATCTGGTGGCTGGTCAGAATCTAAGTTTGGCCATGAAACACAGCCCTCTCTAAATACACGCTGTGGGGCTACACAGCCATCTGGGTATGGATTAAGGCTTAATGAGACGAACTGGAATAGTGGGCTGTTTGGTATCCCTGCTGAGAATTAGTGTGTCATAAACCAAACATATACAAAAACAGACCAGAGCCTTGTGATGCAGTCTGCTCCAGCTGTTGCAACAAACACGAAACACAAAAGCTGGATTCAGAGACGTTTAGGTTGTCTGACTGCGATTGTTTGCAGGGCCTTGAGTACAAAATGCAAAGTTGGGCGTTTGTGTAAAGGTATGTAGGGTGTAAAAAAAAACATTTGGGTTCTTTGCTCGTAAAGGATGTTTTAAAAGCATCCATATGTTAGAGGCTTGTGTGAACATCATAAGGGTTTGTAACGGATACTTCCAAGTGCTTTGATTTTTTGAGAATATGCCAAGATCAATACTAACTTTGAGAAATTAATGAGAAGCATATTTGCATTGTTTTGTGTCCCTTCAACAGCTGCTTAGTTCCTCGGTGACTCAGCGACCACAGACAACATGTGGGCTTGTCCAGCTGTCTTGACCGGTGATCTGTTACCTTCATTCAAACGTCCCACTGGGACCCTCCGGGAAGCTGAATGCATGATGGGACCATGCACAGACGGACGGGCTTCTCTGTTTGTAAGGCTTAATGCCTTGTCATCACAGCCACAGGCTTTGCAGTTCATGAAAAGGGTCTGACAACTACGATAAGACATCTTTAGTCTCCATCAACCATGTCTAATCAGCCAATTATCTATGACCACTCCTGCACAGGGGTGAAGGGTCACTGACCCGCAGCCTCAGGCTGGCCAAATTACATGCTGATTGCTTAAGGGGTCTTCACAAATATGTGCAGGAAAACTGGCGTTTACTTACAGAACTTGGGATGAACAGATATGCATGAGTATGTGAATGCTTATCTGTACATTTGTGTATGTGTAAGCAAGTAAGCAAATGTGGATATGGGTTTATAATATATTCTCTTCTTCCTTTACAAAAAACGGTGAAGAAAAAATAAAAGCAGGGAAAAGAAAAGAAATATAACTGTCCTGTAAACTGTTCCATATCTGCACTACACAGGCATTATTATTGGAAATATTGTAAACAAAAAAAGTATTCTTTTGCATCTGTTGTGTTAAAAAGTGGCAAATAAAAATAAAATTGAAAAACAAGTATTTCTTACCATGTTTCCTTTAGGACCAGCTTGCCCATCAAGTCCAGGAAGACCCTGAATAGATAAGAAATTTCACAATTAATAAATTGAGCTAAAACACAAATGAATTTGCTGTTACGTTACATTATGCGAAAGGTTGGCAACGGAAAAATTCTGTCAAAACTTCATTTCACAAATCTTTTCCAAAACTTTTTAATGATATTTATTAACTCAGTGACTATTCCAGGCCTGAAAAATGTGATTGTGTACTTCCATGACCATTTTCCAGGTTTTCCATGACTGTGAGAACTCTGAGTATTTTAAGATTAAGTGATATAGGAGCTGTACTTACACGCTGTCCTCCAGGTCCTGGAGACCCTCTGGGGCCGAGCAAACCTCTGGGACCCTGTATATCAAGACACACACAGGTTAAGGAAAACTATGTCAAATAAAACTTAAATATATAGTCATTCATGCTGATTTGTCTGAAACTGAAATAAAAACTGAATATACTGATTATTAGGTGCGCTGAAAATCCTCAAAACTGTTTCGACTCAAGAGTCTGAAATTCTGACCCCTTGTGGTGATGTATGGTAACAGCAGGTGCATTTCAGGGAGCGTGCAAGAACAGTTTATCTTAAGTCACGCATTTAAAATCATTGCACTTACTGTGCTTTTTGATCTAATGTACAAGCATGTGTGATGAAATGCCTCACAACTATGTCTTTAAAAGGACAATGTTGTTTCGGGTATGACAGGGAGCAAAAACCATTTCTCATGCAACTCTATGGTCCATTTGCACCGAACAAAGCAGAATGCAGCAGTTTCTCGTGGGTAATGACAGAACAACACATTACCCGGTTCTATTTTCTGATCTATTATTCAGAGCCGTTCTGTCTCGGCAAGGTCGAGATTACAAATGGTCCTTGCAGGCAGGAATGTCGTTAAGAGTTTCGAGAGGAGAGGAGGGCGAGGCTGCATGTTTAAATAATTGCCAAAATGAAAGTAGAGGAAGGACTGAGGGGAAGGCCTAATGTAGGAAAGGAAATCAGCAACATGATGGTCACATATTCATCATATTCTTATTTTCTCTTGATGTAATAAGGTGGAGTTTTGCAAATCTGGTCCAAATGTGTCATCTGATAATAAATACTTACACTCTCTCCAGCTACTCCTCTCTGTCCAACCTGGCCATCTTCACCCTTTGGATAGACAGTAAAAAAAGTGCAATATAAGGAATGTGGAGTTGTTTTTATGACTTTTAAGAAGAAGTATGAGTTATAAGGTGACTGTTGTGCTACATACTCTTGGGCCATCATCTCCTGGAGGTCCTGGAGGACCTGTAGAACCCTGTTCTCCCTGGAGGGAAAAGATCACAGAAAACGGAAAATCAACAAGGAGCGGGAGGTAACAAGAGAACCCACAAGCTTGATCCCTGCAGCTAAAAGGGAGAAAAAAAATATCCTCAAATGTATTTCTCGAAAACGTATGATAACGGGGTCAAAAATTCAGAAAATATAGAAAAAACGATGGTGGACGAAAGTAACAAAAAATGGCAACAAACTGCCTTTAATCTACAGTAAGCATGGTCACCACAATTGGCATGGAGCTATATGGTTTCCAGCATTTCAAGTGCTCTATAAGAACTCGCCTACCTCGAGTGGCCCTGTAATTACTCAGTATAGGATAAAGCATGAAAGGCAGTCCAGAAATACACCCTCTGTGATCTTTAGGCTCTCTACGCAGGGCCCGAATTCCACAAACACCAAATTCAGCACTCCTCATTCGCCTCCAGGCCTGGTTAAGTGGTTCGGGAGTCGGTCCCACCTCGCATAAGTGGGTCAAACGCCCTAATGAGTTCAGCTGGTTCAAGATTCATATCTCTCAACATCGTAGTGTACATGAGATGGATGGGAGGCGGCCTTTGAGCTACCAATCAGCCCTGATGCTGCAGTAAGGACAGGGTGTACAGAGGCAATGACTGTGATCAGTGAGATTTTTTTTGGGGTCTAGAAATGAGAGACTGGAGGATCTTATTTTTGGAGATAGTTTGGGGGTTGTTGAGGTCAGAGGACATACGTTAAAGACTTCTATCTCTCTTGTGATACTTACTCTGTGTCCCTTTTCTCCAGGAAGACCAGGGAGGCCATCAAAACCTCTGTCACCCTGAAACAGCACAGCAACAAGTGGTTAGCTTTAACAAACTTTTCAAATGCATCCCACAGACGCTCACGAAATTTGATGACCCTGTGAGCACTTCACCTTGGGCCCCGCCTCTCCTGGCATCCCTCGAGCACCATCAGCTCCATTACGACCCTGGAGGACACACAAAGATCATGTCAGGCTACATGGAAATCCCATTAGAAAAATATTTAACTATCTTTGATGATTCTGGAGGATAGACACAGGCAAGATTCGATCATTTCTCTAACTAGTTTATAGTTAAATAAACATGCCTTTATGAATTTACACAACACGCAGAGAACGTTATTGAGTACAGCTGACTCATTTGAAATCCAGCCATGTTTGAAACTCTTCTCTTTGGGCACTGCAGCATTCATCAATGCAAACTTGTTGGCATGAAATACTAGAAATTTGTGAATTCAAATGTAATCCTCTGCTGCAATGCAGTGTTGCTCTGGAAGAGATAATAAATAAAATGATTAAGTATAAAAACATCCTGGTTAAGCCTACAAAGAACTCTTACCCTCTTTCCTGCTTTCCCTGGTGGACCAGTTGGACCTTGAAGACCTCTGGGTCCCTGTGGGGAAGACGCATGAATGTTTAAATAAAACATTAAAGATTGAAAACATTATTTATGTTAGGCTTTCTTTTTGCTGAGATGTTTAAAAGTAAAAACAAAAATGAGCCATTTTGTTAGTGGTGGGAATAACTAGAGGCCCCATGATACATGATTAGATGCCTAAGTCACAATACAATATTATTGCCATTTTAAACATTATACAATATGCAGAGTATTTCAGAAACAGATATTGCAATATATTGCAATTTATTGACTTTTTTCCCCCAACTGCAAATAATGTTCCCAAAGAAAAACTTTTTCAACAATTCTTTTATCTAATAAAATAGTTTTCAGACAGTTCATCTCACTCCAGTCATTTTTATTACAACAAAATGTATCTAGTTAAATTTAAAAAAAGCAACTGACTTTTTATTCTAGTAGGCAAATTAAATTTAACAATTTCATAAATAATATTAAATAAAAAAGCAGTGCTTGGCATCTGTTTCAATACAATATTGCCACGCAAAATTTTACAACAGTATGCCGTATCGAATTTTTCACCCACCACTTTTTCTGGTACAAATCAAAAAAGGGTTTAACAAAAATTATATGTTCTTTGTATTTAAAAAAAAAAAAAAAAGGTACTCATCTCACCTGTGGTCCATTGTCACCAGAGTCACCCTTAAGACCGGCAGCACCAGGACCTCCCTGTTAAAATTAAAAGCACAGACACACAGATTTAATGAATGAATACATTGCAGTGAAGCCAAATATTTGCTCATCCCATCATTTGGCCTAGAAACGCAAATCCAAACACATGTAATAAAAGATTTCAATCTTGGATCGTGAATATAAAACGACCTCCCGGAGCATGTCTGCATGTGTACAATATCCCTCCGGTGTCCAAGAGCCACAGGATTGGTGTAACGTTCACATGTTGTTTGAGAAAAGCATTAAGGCACTGATCGTGTGGGAGACACACCCAAAACAAATGGAAGGCCTTAGCTATAATCGGTTTTCAATTATGTGTGAGAGGTCATCCTGTAACTAGCACAAATAATTTGCCAAACCTAAGTGTTTTTTGTCACGCATGATGGATATCACATGTATAAATGAATAAATGTGCTCACAGACTGATAGGGAGGAAGGTGGCGTGTGTGTTAGTGCGTGCATTACGCATTCATGGGTGTGTGTTAGGAAATGATGAATGCTGAGTTGAACCCTTCTCAGGAAAAAGAGCTAATCACCTAATGTGCTTTTCATCAACTGTGAAATGAATGGATGCCACAGTAAGTATATTGATAGGATGGTGCGTGTGTGATTGAGTGGAGAGGGTTTTCATAAGGGACTCACCACAGGACCGGCTCTTCCTGCCATGCCCACTGGCCCGGGAGGACCTCTCATAGCCAGCTGTGGATCAGAAAGAAAGAACCAATAAACCACCAGTCAGCTAACAAAGTCGACACAAATAAATGTGCAAAAAACACCTTTTTCTTCCTCAGCAAAAAGAATGACAACGCATGTTTAGCATTTGAAGTGCAGCCATGTCTGCATGTTATGTTTTCTTTCCAGTAAATCTGTTAGCATTTGAAACTTCTTTAAAAAGATTAAAAATAAGTGGGATTATTCTTACTTTTTTCTCTCAAGATGAAGACCATGACATGTAAAATCTTGTTTATGGGATATTTCTAATACTGCAAAATTAATGTGGCGCGGATATAAAAATGCTACACGTAGTTCCTGTACAGAAGCAAGAATTTGTGAAACTGAATTTGACACGACATTCACTCAGCTAACTGGGCTTAAAACCAAAGGGAATAAAGAATAAAGAAAATAAAACAGTAATAAAAAGCTAATTTAACTTTTGTATGGCATGCACCAACTTTTCTTTGTTCTCGTTGAGGGTTTACCACTCTGGTCTTTGTTCCTGTTCATGGTTGACCACAGTCCTGCACTGCCAAAAAAGTTGTCTGGGATTTATTTGCGGCCTGAATGAGCGAATTTACTAATTTAAATAGAAGCAGTTCATACCCTGTGCTGCACTTAAGACCAACTCACATATCCGTATTTGCATTGTGGCAGGTGTGAGGGAACATTTCCAGAGTGCAGGTCAAAGAGAATTCAGCAAGTTTGACCCTTCAGTTCTCTTTGCGCTTTCTTTTTCCTGTCTCGGGCCAAACCGCTGGCATAAAGGACAAATATAGTGAGGTGACAAGTGCTTTCAAGATGTTACTAAACACAGTTTCACCATTTCTGGCAGCCCTCCAGCTCCATAGAGTGTTGTGAATTTGTGAATATCCAGTGTTTGTGCACCATTTAATGACCTCCATGTGTTCTACTATAGATCACACCTTGCTTACAGCCACAAAAGTCAGCCTGTTTTTCAGCAGCGTTATGGTTATCAAGACCCCTGAGGGAGTGTGAACATCTGGTGTGGTTTTATATACTACCTAACCTGGCACAGGTTCATATTTTGGAATTTAGGCAATTTATTGAATGAGTGGGGGTTGTGAATAGTGATTTCATTATTTACAACTCTTTATGGGCCATTTGATATGTATAATTGTGTTTTTCATAAGTTAGTCCTCATTATTTCTTAGAATTTGAATCTTAATTTGCTATCTGAACTGCATTCAGTTAAATCGCAGCTAATGAGAGTACACAGAGGCACAGATAATTATGGTAAAGTGTCCTAAATACTGAAAGAGATGCACCACTCAGACTTACCCTAGCTTGAGAAAGGATGGCCTGAGCCTGAGCTTCCTGGGCTGTAACCACGGGTCCCTTGTGTGCCTCACCGCCCGCACGGAACTGTCAACCACAACACACAAAGAAACACAATTAAAAACAAATGGACTTGTCTCTTTAACAGAGTGAGACGTCTAATAGTCTCCCCCGATGAGTGTGTATTTAAATCTTTTTTTTTTGTACCTGTAAAGCTGTCACCATGCCACATTCACACATACATACATATGCTGGCATGAAAACACAGGCAGCACACACACATACACACACGAAATTGTGTCACCACGCTTTTCAAAGCCTCAGTCACTGGTTCCACTCCATTGCACTGGCTGACATTTACAAGGTAAGTGATTTGTAACCCAAAGAAAATAAGGTTGCGATCCTTTGGCCTACTGGTGATGCTATGAGGTAAACTTACTAAATGAAGCGAGTTCACGGGCTAGTGCCTGACATGAAGGGTTGTACAGTATGTGAGGGAAATAAGACAGACAGCCCAGTGGGCATGTGGAAAGCGGCAGGACTTACTGGAAGCATCAGAATGGTACCTGGAGGCCCAGGGACACCGTCTGAACCGGGAAGACCGGGACGCCCTGGAGGACCCTGCAGAATCAGAAGAGGGAGAGAGTTGGCTCTTCTCTAAGTACAAAGATAGCATGTCTCATTGTGAATGCTATTGGAGCTGAGGTCAGTGTCTGAAGAATATAAAATCTCCATTAACCCTGTGTAACCTGGGCAAAGTGGCTTGACTTCTTTCAAAAACACTGAAATAAGGCAATGGGCAACAAAAGAAGAAAGGACCCAAAAATTAGCAAGAAATTAGTAAAAATTAAAAGAAAAAGAAAGAAAGTTACCTTATAATTAGCCAAACAAAACAAAACACAAAATTACCTGGAAAAAGTGCTGAATAAAATACAATTATTCTGTAAAATAATTTTAAATATGGAAAAAAATGAGAATTACAAATATGTTTTTTCCCTAGCTTTTTTCCCTTTATATTCTCCCAGCTTATTTTCCCTAGCTTTTTAAAAATAATTTTCTAAATCTTCTAATTTCTTGCAATTTGTGAAACATTTTTTACGAGGTAGCTCTTTGTCTTTTCTTATGTTTTTGACAGAAATCGCAACAATATGCTCAGGGTTCAAAGGTTTAAAAATTAATGAAAGCCATCTGAAATCTGCACAAAGAAAGTTACATCACTCCTGATTTCAAAGAGTTAACTACAATAATGCTATTCAAAGGATTTATATAGCATTGTTCTTAACAAACACTTCCTTAAAGTGTTGAACTTTGATTATAAACTATTTTGTTAACTTGTGTACCAGTGAGTAACTAGGGACAGTTAATTAGATGCAGCTAACAAGCAAGCCAAATATTTTCCCATGAGATGATTATTTTCCCTTGCTCTCCTTAATCCCCTGGAGCTGCTCTGCAAATTGAAACAAAAAAAAACAAACCTGATATCAGTACTAACAAGCAACAACAGTAATAGCGCAGAAACTGAAGGCTAATCTGTTCATGGCACACTCTTTCTTTATCTACAATAATAATTTCAGTGGGAAGGTGCTTTGCTACAGTCTGCATTGTTGTTGCTCATTCCAAAGAGATAATTGACTAATCCCCCCGAGAAGAATAAGACAGGGGATTCAATCACGAGTAAAGACAAAGAGTGTATTTTCGTTAAGCTGGCCTGGGGATATTGCCTGTAGGAGAGCACTGACTTTAAAACAAGACTAGAAATCCACAGCTATAGCCCTGTGAGAGTATAATTCCCATCACAGGCTAAAAAATTAAAGGAACACTACACCCCCAAAATGATCATTTGTGTATTACTTACTCACCCTGTTTTACCGTGGATTTTTTGGGGAAAATTTTGCATTCTTCTGTGGTGAATGAAAAAAACTTTTAGCACAAATTGCATGTTTTTGGTACATCATATGAATCATATGACTGGATAAATAAGACTAGGATTATCATGGTTCCCACACATGGACAAAATTTTATGGACAAAATTTCAAAATTTTTCCATGACTTTTCAAGGACACATGTGGACCCCTATGACTTCAATTTATTAAGAATTTTCTGTTTGTTTCTTTTATTCTCTGTTCACCGTAGAGGCATGTGAGAAAAACAACTTTTCATTCATGAGTACAAGGTAACATGGGGTGAGTAACTGATATATAAAAAATTATTTGGGGGGTGCAGTATTCCTTTAACTTTAATAAGAGACAGTGCAGGGTATTAGCATCCTATTTTAGCATTATGGTCAGGGCTATCTTGTCATGTACAAAAGATTCTGGACAGACGGAAAGGCATATTTGGTGCTAGATGAAAAGTTCACCAATGTCTTCAAGATTCATCCTCTGCAGTCCATGAAAGTCTGTACCGACTTTCATGACAATATATCCAAAAGCAAAACAATTACATAAAAGTTACTCATACTGAATAATGACAGTAAGAACAAACAGTTCAATTATACTGAAGAGTAGAGTTTGATTTAATAAAGACAAAAACTTATCGTAAGGATCAAGACTGAGCAGTACCCAGTGTTTCCAGAGAATCTATTTAGCAGTCTTGTCATGTGCAGCAATCTCAGACTGCTCAAATTGATGCCATGTGTTCCCATCTGCCTCTTCCCAGAGGTGGTAAATACTCTCCATCCACTGCTGATGTAGTAAGCATAGCGGCATCTAGTGTTAATGACGGCCCTACATGCCTGGGAAAGTGGTGTTTGGGTGGAAAGAAGGGAGACGGTGATCATGAGAGAAATGAGCCGATCAAACGTCGAGTCCAGGCGGATACTGCGCAACGGAAAACCGCAAGACTACAGAAACGAGTCACTTTTAATGCCCCCGTCAATCCTCAGCAAGCCTGTTTCTCATGGGAGGAAATGAAGGGAGGGGGAGAGACTTTTGGACCAACAAAATATTTTCTGATCACTTAGGGAACAATAAGCCTTTTGTACCGGCAATGTCTGCTGGACGCACTGTAAGGAGGTGCAGATTTTTTGGTCAGCAATTAAAGGGTTAACCTCCAGAGACAGAATATATTTTTGCTAAAAGGGTGATGAAAGAGGGGTGCAGGGCAATCATCACATTTGTGAAAAACAAGCTGAGATCCAGCCGTCTGGAGGGGACAGGCACTTATTCTGTGTCATCCAATCAATCAAATGAAGGAGTGGCATCCCAAGGTGCTGGGAAAACCAGTTTGAGGACACATTTTATAGCAAGCTGGAGCTTCTCACAGGTTCTGCAGCACACCAACACAGCTGTTTCTGAGAACTTGTCTTTGTTGGTATATTGACAGTTTATGGGCATCTCATTTCCCTGCACCACTTTATGCTAATCCCCCCTACTGCTGCAGGAGTAAGCTGTATCCAATTGTGTTATTCATTCCATGGCATTGAGACTGTACTTCACAGCTATCCAGTAAAGAAGACAAATGCAGGGGCGTTTATATATATGCTGATTCCCATAATTCCACAAGATGAACTGCTAAGGTTAAAGTTAGTATTTTTAGTGCTTTTTTTTAATCAACTATAGGCTAGAAAAATATGTTTTGGTTGCAACTCATCTAAGGTGATTTGTGACAACATAATTTGTTTTTTGTAGTCTACAATGTCCATGAAGAGTAGAAAAACATCTGTATTCAGCTGTGAAATGAGACCAGTCTTCACTCACCCTCTCACCGTGATCTCCTGGGGGACCTGGAGGACCCTGCAATCCTGGGGTACCAGGAACACCCTAAGACCACACACACACACACACACAGACACAGACACACACACTCTTTAGCATATTATATCCCCAACTCCTGCTAACCAGCATTCCCACCACATGCAGCCTATCCAGTACTTCACATGCATGGGCCAACAAAGACAGAAGCAAAGACATGGGTTCAGAAAGAAATGAGCCTCAATATAAAATAGCCCCCAACCCCCCTTCCTTCTCTTGCACTCACTCACACAGAGACACGCACACACACACACACACACACACGTTCATGCACAAATACACATTTTGACTGTCTCTCCCAACTCAAGCTTCATTGGCGATCAGGGCTGATGCTCTTTCCATAAAGACATTTTTTCCCTCTTTAGCTGTTCTCCATCTGTGGAAGGCAGACAGGAGTGTGGGAGAATGTGATACTCACTGCTTGGCCGGGGGCTCCTTGGGGTCCTTCTATAAGCATCCCCTGAAAAAGGAAAAAGTGGATACAGTAGCATTATAGGGCAGCCTGTAAATCCGCAGGCAAAGGAGAATTGGGGGAAAATGAGAGCCGGAGGGTGCTTTGGGTTTGAGGTTGAGGAGTTTACTTATAGCTACAAGCTCAAGACGTTAACAATGCTTCAGCTATCTGATGTTCTTTTCTATAATGTTTGTGTGTGTGTGTGGTCAAAGATTTGAATGGAGGCCTGTGGTGGTACAGATGGCATGGGAGGAGAGACGTTAACTGCAGCCTCTATTTCAGTCAGTGTTTAGCCTGTAGTGGTAAATTGTATAGGATGGCTCTATAAAGAACGCATGTACTTTGCCGTACATGCTGCATTTTGTGTAGACAGCAGTTGTTTTGTCTACATCCAAAGATGCATGTTAAATCTCATCAAGAGTCTAAGTTGTAAGTGCTCTGGGGAAATTTAAAAATGCATGAAACTGAAATAAATAAACATACACACATATGGATGTAAACGAGAAATGAAATAAATATCTATTGTTTTATTTGTTGAAGAGAATAAATAAAAGAATGAATGAAAATATGCAGAGAGCCTGATTTAGAACGTTTAAAGACCTATTTAGTGTAATTCAGTTAATAAGAAAGCCAGTCACTAAATATGAAATATGCCACTTATCTGAACATTTTGTCAGCTAGAATAACATACCAACCAAGCAAAAGAAAGAAAGATAAAACAAAATAGCTAGATAGCTATCTTGCCAGCTTGACATGTTTGAGGGTCACTTGCGGTCATTTCAGAATTGACATGCAACCCACTTTTGGGCCACGACCCACCACTTGGAAATCACTGTGCTAACATACACTGATAGATAGCTATCTTGCTAGCTTTTTAGGAACTGGCTAGGTAGCTAATGTCAGATAGGCAGCTAAATAGCCAGCAGGAAAGCCATCATATGCTAACATACAATGTTGCACTCAATCATGTTCACGTCATGGAAAGTCGTGAACAGAACGTCTTGAACTTTAAGTTCTTAAATTTCCACTTATGAGGTTGTGAATACCATCAGAGGGGGGCGTTCATATAGACTCTTATCTTGAGCATGGTAAACACGACCACATTTAACGCTTCCTTCACATGCTCTTCAGAAATATCGCATTTTACCATATTAACTATGAGCACGTGAATGGCCCTCCAAAGTCATAATTACCAGAGATTACCAGATACCTGAGTTGCCAAGTTGTGACATTTACATGACGTTTCAGGGCAGCAGAAATGGCAGAAAGCATGGAAACAGTGTCAACAAATGACAATAAAAAATTAAATATTTCATTATCTTGTTCTTAGTTGCTATTATTTAAATTTAGTAGTTGCATAATTTAATAAATGTATCTATTAGCTGTAGCAAGCAAAAACAAAATTAACTATAAAGCATGCCAGGCGAGTATACTAACATTGATAACAATATTATTTTATAAACGCATAAACATAGCGGTCAAAAGTCAATGTTTGGTCAAAGGTAAGAAACCTTTTCTATTAATTCATGTATTAAATATCAATTTTTGATGCACATATAAAGTGAATGGTATGGTATTAATGTTAATTGCTGTCCATGTAGAGTGACCTAGATTAAATATAAACAAAATATAAATTATTATATATATATATATATATATGTAAGTTCTTCTTTAAACACTCTCCAACTGGGAAATTACAACCTCCCAACATCACATGAATACGGCATAAGTGCTGCTTTCATGTCCAGTCAAGGCTATCACATTAGCTGTAATATCAACCATAAAAGACTTAATAAAAGTTTAGTGGCTGGCTATTTAGCAATTGGTTAGTAAGCTAATGTGGGGAAAGGTTAGCGATAGCTATCAATCCATGTATGCTAACATATATGAATAGCTAGCTAACTTGTTAGCTTTTTAGCAACTGGTTGGGTTGCTAAAAAATATATGGGTGGCTATCTTTCCAATTATTTGGTAGTTAGGTAGCCTATCAAATTTGATGGATTTTCTGTGATAAAAGACTAAATAAAAATGAAGTGGCTAGGGATTTAACAATAGGCTAACGTCCTTTATTTACAGCATTATCTTGAATTCATTTTTTTGTTTTACAGATTTAGCTTAGAGGAATTTATGAATGTGACTTTCAACATTGGAGCGCTGGATGTCAAACTTGGTTTAAAATATGATGTTTATTATCAGTATTTAATCACAGCAGCATAATAATCCACTTACTGGCTCAATGACGGCAGGTTCACCCTTCTCTCCTTTTTGTCCCAGGTAACTGTGTCCTCCCACCTACAGACATAAGACAGACCAGGTGAGCTTTTTACCCAGCTAACAGGCCAGACATTTATAATTAAGGGTAAAGAATCTAACAGTCTGAAAGCCAAAAATGGAAAAACTGAGGCAGCACCCGGATGTTCTGTCCTTTTGGGTGTCTCCTCTTTTATAGGGGTTACTTGAAATACCAAGAAAACTGTTAAGAAAAGCTCAGCAAAGTGCTGACTAGTGTTCTGCATGCTTTAAAGGATTTAGGTAGTTCTCAAAGCAAAAAAATGATTTTTTTTCTCTGCCTGCTGGAAAAATACACATCAAGAATCATTTTGCAAGAAGCTATAATTTAGACTGACTCCTATTAGCTTCCCCAAAGCCAGAAACTGCAAAAAGACCCCAACTGTGCACAAATGCAGAGGTCGTTACCTGACACTATCCATACAATGACTTCACATGAGAAGAATTCACAAACCACCTACAGCAGGGTGTCCAAAAACCACTAGATTGTACATTTTAGCTTGAAGAGGAAACTCTTTTTGAGAAAGTCACGGACTCGGGCTGCGGTGTCCTGAGAGTGGAGAGCACTAATAGAGCGGTTCAGATAAAGCCAAGGCAGACAGATCTCAGGCCAACATCCAGACAGGGACACTGTCACTTCCTGCCTATAAGAATTTGGATCCCGAGGCAAGGAAGGGAGCTGGAAACTCGCCATGATAGACACTGGCTCAGCAGAGATTTCTGTCTGGTTTTAGATATTGATCTAGATGGATTTAATAAATAAACATGTGCAAAGACTTCGTTTGTTATCAGGTAATCCAAAGCAGATCAATGGTGTGATAACAATGGAGGGGCATGTCTTTGATAAACAGCAAAGGTCACTGAGGCCAAAGGTTAGGGAGGGCGTGTCTGTGCTGACAGCTGGGTCAACATCTGTTTATCTGTAGGAGACTTAGATAGACAAGGTGTGTGTTTGTGCATGCTGGTGTATTTCTGTTTATGCAGGATGCTCCAAGCTATAACCCGAAACCTTCAGAAACAACAAACAAAAAAGGGCACCCAACAAAACAAAAGCCAACATCTTCACCATCTTTCCACATTCCTAAAACAACCATTCTTCCTCCCTCCCACCATCACTCCTAACCACTCCAACACTTACATTGCTCTCTCTGATGTCTGTCTCTGCTGGGACACCAGGACCAAACTCGTCCTCGTATGCTGCTGATGTAGGCTTGGCGTCAGTGGGGCCATAATCTTCATATTCGCCATAATCGTACGGCTTCTCTACAACCTCTTCCTTCAGGTCGTATTCCTTAAACTCATACACATCAGTGGCAGGGTCCGCCTTGACTTGGGGGTCCACTGGGGCAGCGGTTTCCGCAGCAACAGTGGGGTCCACCCCGACCTGTTCCACACCAGTGATGTAATCATCCACTATTTCCCCGTCATAGTTCTAGGGTAAATCCAGGCATCGCAAAGAGGCAGCAGAGGGGAACATGGAGGTTTGGTTAGTGAGATGAAATCATGTGAACAGCGTTATTAATTCACATGTTTATTTTTTAATGACATGTTTCAAAGTCAAGGCATTAATATTTAACTCTTAAATACACTGACATGATTGGACACTGACTAAGTGAAACTCCTTAAAAGAACTTTCATCTTAGTTGTGCACACATCCATGTATCGTATTTGGGACAGCATCCAAAACTATGTGAGACATCACATACGTTTTGTCAACAGGCACTGTTATTAACATTAACATCTATAATCATATTTTATGTGTGGAATAGTTTTTTTGCAAAGCAATAAGAATAAGTGAGATGTCCCAAAATCTTGACACACTGATGGTTTTAAAAAGTAAACAGTTAGATATGGTACAATGTGGGAAAGTACAGAGCCCCTAAGGGGACATGGGGGAGAAAAAATAGATGAAAAGAAAGACGAAAAATAATTTTCAGTTCTCCTGAGATATTTTTGCATTCCTTTGCAAAACTTTTCTGTTCTGCAAAAGTGTCTTGAGAGAACCCAGAATTCTTCTGTCTTTTTTTTTTATCCATCTATTTTTTTTCTTTTCCCTTTCCCCTTAAGGGCTCTGTAGGAAAGTGATGGTATACTGTCAAATGTATTCATGCTGTAAAATGACAGACTAGTGAAGTAATTTGGACATAATATTCGTACAACTTATTCTTCCGTCTTTGTCTAAAATGTCAAATACAAACGTTGAAACAATTTTCAAGAACTATTTAAGATCCGATGAAGTGCTAACCACAACAAAATTTGTAAAAAGTAGTATCTGTTTTGAAAATCGGTGCATTGAGGAAATGTAGCTGCACAAGTACTTTGATTCACAAGCTTTGCCTTGCAAATCAGACTGAGCTAAGCTTGCTGAACGTTATCAGTCAGTGTTATATTCAAATGAATATTTAGACATAAAATAGTGTGAGCGTCTTGAGTGAGAATGTAGAGAAAATATCCAGGCCTGTCATGCAGATTTGCATGACTTTTGTCAGTTAGTAGTTGTTTAGTAGTCGGCATGTGTAATTTCGGTGTAACAGCTTGCATCTGGCACACTGCAAAAAGTCACTCTATGGGATCTTAAAATAATCAAAGTTTTCTCAGGCTGGTTTATTAGAGATTAAACATTCAGAAAGAGTGCCTCCATGTTCTAAACAAATCAGGAACCTTTTCTAATATTTTCATAAACAGGGCTAAAACCTTCCAGTTTTAAACAAGGTTCCCACACTCATGGAAAACCTGGAATCACAATCTCGTTTTCCAGGCCTTCGGTCAGTCTAAGTATGTTGTAACCTACTGGGAAAAGAATCTCTGATCTCATTTACTACACTGTACATTTGTGGTATATCATTACCAATAACTAACAGCATCTACCACACCACAATCCACGGCTAAATCTAGGTGAGAGCTAAGCAGTAATGATGAGCAAAATGCCCCTAAAATGGAAAAAATCATTGCTGTCTGGCACAAACTTTGTATCTCCACATTTCAATGTCTTCTTTTTTTTTCATGAATTGATTCTACTGGTCTCCTTCTTCGTCTAACAGTGGGTTTTACCATTTCTCAGCCAATGAAATGTATTTTAAAAACTTGTGACTAAACCTATCTCCATTGGATCCTTTTAAAAACACAGCATTTTTCTAATTCCTGAAAAATAACAAGTTTGGAGATAGGAGGTTTGCACCTGACAGCAGCGAAATGCATGTACAGACTGCAGAGCATGGCAGTATTGCCAAGTGCAGCCAACCACTGACAACACAATACCGCAACACACTAATATCAAAAGAATCCACCGGTAGTATTTTGTATGTTGTGTTGGGTCTATGGGCATTACGACCCTATGACATTGTATACAAGTTGCTCAGTGCGTCACAGTCCTCAGTAATCAGACAAGTGTTCCAACATGGTCGAGCATGTGTTTGGTCTCCGTGGTTAGCCCCCTGGCCTGTCACTTTAAATGAATGTAATGTCTAAAGCTGAATGAAGCAGTGTTATCCACCTCAAGGTACATCACAATGCAATCGAGAGACATTTGGCTGGCGGAGCACACAGCCGTATTGTTTTAGTTTAACCCCCAAATGTTCCTCATTAGGTTGTGTTTTATGTGATGGTTTAGCACAAATTAAGACAGGATCTGCCAAATTCAGGATATGGCAGAAACATAGGGGATGCGTCTGTCTACTGATTTTCCATTGGTCACGGTTCATTAAATGACAACGTTTTCCTGCTTCGGCCTTTATCCAGACTCTGTTTGAAGGAGGCGGTTTCTCATGGAAATCAAGGAGTAGAGCGAGCGTTTTGATCTTAGTGAGGCACTGTTAGCTTTCAAACCTCCAAAGACGATTATAAAAATATGTTTGTGATACCCAAGCAGTTTAATGCAATTTCATGTAATTCCGTAACTATAAAAATAGGAATCTAAATGTTAATTGGATGCATGGTTAATAAAAAGTCAGTGACGCACAGAGGTTTTACCACCATAATGATGGATAATTTGAAACAAAATTCTAATTTTTGCATTATAATACCAGATGAGGCTGTCATGAAAAATATTCATATTTAAAATTTGTTTTACCTCGCCTTGTCCTGCAGTCTCAGTGGGAGTTTCAGGCTGACTTCCGTCCACTGTGGTGTAATCATACTCACCCGTGTAGTAATCTCCACCCACATTTGTCTGAAATAAGGCAAGGACAGCACACAGGGAACGCATTACTTATCTCAGATGGGTAAATTTAAGTTTGGATAATATTCAAGAGTATAAATCTTATGTACACATTTTTCTCTGAACATGTGAACGTAAGAGCGATAATCACCTATAAATCTGGGAAGCTTCTATACAAGTATCATAATGGTCATGGTGAAGTATATGTGTAGTCTATGTTAAGCAACAAGTAAGGTTAAAAGACAAGTTACCAAATAAAACTTATGACAGTCATCAAGACATGCTGATGAAGCAGGAAGTGGAGGAAGAAGAAGGAGAAAGAGAATTAAAAGCCCCTTTTACACTGCCCATTCAAAGTGGGATTATTGCGACGTTATGCCGCCTTTTGGCGCTCTGTATTAAACGTACAATCCTAGAATGGGAAAGAGTTGTCTCGCTTTTGAGCCGGCAATGGAGGCAGTAACAGTGCTGAACTGATGTCTATGTAAAAGGGATAGCCGACAGGAGGGGATCATGAACGTGACGGGGATGATGTTTTGATGGCGTATGTGTACAACCAGTCGTGGGAGATTTGAAAGGCAACTAGCAGCAGTTAGCGGCTAATTCAAAGAAGAACAGTGGTCATAAATGTCTGCAAATTGGGAAATACATGAGGTTTGGGAGCTCATTCCTCTATCAGCAGTGGACGAGATCAGCTGCCATATAACAGATACGGTAAATGATTGTTACTGCCATGTTATGCCATTTTTATTTTGAAAAAAACTACTGACGCACATTACATGTTACATGCCACACTAGAGGCAGACGCTGTTGTGTTAAACATCGCTACTGTTACGCCCCTTTTGTATCATTGGTGACGGCATGCTGTCTAAAATCACACACTGGAGCAGCACGATACAGCCGTAGTTTGATTCTCTGTAAAATGAAAAGGGAGCATTAAAAACAGTAGCGGCCCTATTGCAAGATCTCTGTGTAAAAAGGGCTGAAGACTGAAAATGAGTGACAAGAGACCGACAAGGTTGACAACAAGATATCAAGTGCTTTAATATGTGTTATTCATGGCAACAGCAATAGGTGTAGATTTCATGGAGGGGACCCAAGAGACATGTTCTCCTTAATATCTAGAACATGTGCATTTGCCCTCCTGCATTAAAAGCATGAATTAGTAGAGGACTTTTATTTTGAAGACATTTACACCATTAACGAGTGTTGCATAAAAAATCCTCAGAATATAGAAACTTTAATTTTTGATGTTCAAAACTTTACCCCCAAATCGCCTGTTTCATAGGTGTCCCTCTCCAATGTTTATAAACAACAACAAAAAAAACTACACCCTTTGCAACAGCCATGATAACTGTATTAGTATTAAGTGTTACCTCGGTCTTGGCTCCTTCAGTTGGGGGAGTGTCAGTGGTTAACTCTCCTTCACTGTAGTCATAGAACTCACCATAATCATAGTTAGTGTACTGTAAGGAAAAAAGGAACGGGTAGTAATTAGAGCAAACATGTAAATAAGGCGCCACCATGTCCCAGAGACATGCTGCACATCATTTACATGGCAAGTAAGACGCCATCATTTTTTAAACAGCAGTTTAAAAAAATTTAAAAAAAACATTTAATCAATAAAATATTTAAAGTCATCATGCTATTTCGAAAATAGCATGTTAAAACGTACTGGAAATATCACATCCATATTAGAAAATTGTGCATATGGATGACAGCAGCAATCCACCACTTTTTCAACCAAAACCATGACCTTGTTGAGAGGTTCATGTCTGTAACAAAGCAAACAGCGATTAAAATTCTTGTTTGCTTCCAACAGGATGTAAGAGGGTTAATGTGATGCCAGTGAAAACTTGCCACTACCACTTAATTCCATATGCCAACAATGGCTCTGGGGTTTCATTAATGAGCCCTTTGAAACAGGGACTGTAAGCTGTCCTGACTCATCCCATGTTGGTAAATTAAGGGGAACATACAGAATACAACAGCAGGGGGTAAAACCACTGTTAAAACCAGTTTGTGAGAAAACAACATGTGTTTGCTCTCTCTAGTTTATTGAACTGGAGGTTTCTTTTGGATCTCCAAAGCATTTCATGTTGGCTTGGGGAGCATGGGGAGCATGGGGAGACAGCTAGCCTGCATACCAGCATCACCAAAACTCACTAATTTACACAAATGTCATTTGTTTAATCCATGCAAAAACTGAGAAGTTGCTCCTCTGCAAAGCAAGCTATTTACCTCTGCTTTCAGACTTTATGCTAGGCTAGACTAATCATCTTTTGGCTCCAGCTTCATATGAGCAATACAGACATATTTGTCTGTTAAATGCGTAGCTACACCTAGCAGCTGGTTGGCTTAGCTCACAGTACACCAGACCAACAAATAGTCCCCGTAAACCACAATTTGTCATTTTACGACTTCAGGTTTTGTAGGGGAACAAACAAAAGGTAACGTGTAAATTAGTGAGCTAAAGAGATGCTGATAGTTGGTTTTTAGGGATGAATGAGGACCCCATTATCTGTAATTGTTCAGCCAACTAAATCACTACTTTAAATCAGGAGTGGGTGGGTCATAAAGTGGAACTGGGTGTGGTTGAAACTGATACAGGTTGATCAAAAGTAGCTGTCTTTTTAATTTACTATCAGTGTATTGACTCAAAGTTGAGATTCAGATCCTTTCGGATCAAGAGTGGAGATTAAAACACAGCAACCGAAATGAGGGCCTTACTTCATCAAGTATGTGTATTTACACATTTCACTTAAAAGTACATTATATGTAATACTAATTCATCCAAAAATTCAGCTTTTTTTAACTTTTGGCCTAGGGGTGGAAGGAAAAATTGATACAGCACTGATTTATTTTGCATGCCAATACTGCATCAGTACACTAAGCCAAGTATTGTTTTTAGTATTTGTTTTATGGTTATTAAAATTATTAATACTACAAATATAAATGAATCTTTTGGTTGCCTGGTAGAATATTAAATTGATAACTTTTTTAGTCAACTAGATACATTTGGTGGCAAAACTAAAGAATTGAAGCAACATGAACAGACTGTAAACTTAATCTTATAGGGTTAAACAGATGTTAAGTTTTCTTTTGAAGAAGTAATTTGAAGTTGAAAAGAGGTACTAAATCACTATGTATTGCAAAAATATGTTATCATAATGTGTTTAAAATCGCAAAAAAAATTGTATCATGATGTAAGTACAGTGATAAAATTGTCTTGTAAGGCCTCAAGTGATTCCTACCTCTAGTTTGGCTCGGCTAGCTGCTTCCCACTGCTTCATTGTGGAGGAAGGAAAAGCTAAGCTAAGCTAATCGGCTGTTAGTAGTAGCCTCATTTTTCCTGTACAGACACGAAAGTGGTTAAGACATTCTCCTCTATTTTTTTTTTACAAGGAAGCTAATAAATAGATTCTCCAAAATGTCAAACTATTCCATTGAATCACCAATACTGACAGGCATTTATGGGCACACGTACCACAATTGTCATGTCAAAAAGTTAAAATTCTTCTACTTTTAGTTCTAATAACATCATGAAAGAAAGGGTGAAGAAGATTAAGTTAACAGACCAGGCCCTGATATGCGTCGCTCTATCAGCACAGGGATAAATATTAGTCCCTGGACGGCTGCTAAGCTCATAAAAATAATACAAGATCCACGGGCTGCTGCAGTGCTGGCCGAGCCTCTGCTCAGTGGCCCAGAGAGAGAGAGGGAGGTCACACAGAGAGAAGCTTTGGCCAGACCAACTCGACTGACTGAGAGGAGAGAGGGAGAGGGTCAGGGAGAAATACAGAGAAAGACAGAGAGAGAAGGAAGGATTTATAAAGATTTATGGCGTTGAAGTGCTTGGCTGCTAGCTGAAGGCCTTCACCACAGGCTTGGATGAAAAGAGTAAATGCTGAAGTGGGCTCATAAAAAAAAAAAAAAGCTCCCCCTTCTTTCTCCTGCATCGCTCCCTCTTCCTCTTTTAACCCAGCTGCAGACATGTGGCTGACGACATGCCTGGGGTCAAGGAGCCTCTTCAGAGGTGAAGGTCAAAGCTATGCTCCGTGCTTTTGTGGAATTGTACTAATTTGGTTTAAGAAATATTGAGCGATAGTTCAGTTAGCTCAGACCTCGACGTACACAAACAGTAAAAAAACAAAAAGGTGAGCTGTGAGATTTCAGCTTCTACACAGTGATTTGTCCGCTGGATGAGATATTTTGCAGTTGTGCAGGATGAAATCAATCTTTAAAATACTGAACTGGAATGCAGGAAAAACATTCCTGTTATAGCTAAAACCAACAATGAATAAACCAGATTTACAGTGTTCCTGAAACCAAACTGCTCCCTGCTGTCTATTTAGAATTGACAAGCTCCTTGTCTTGGCGCTGAAGAGCCACTTGATGATGAAGCAATATTTTCCAGGACGCAGTACCCACTGTGCAGCCAATATTTTTCAAATAGAGAATCAGCTCCTGATTTTTTTTAATTTTTTTTTATTTTTTTTTCAAACTAGGGATCTAAAGTCTACTTTTCCAGGTACTGGAAGTCTAGCTGGGGAAGGAAAAGCTTAAATTTCCTTGGGAGTCTGGGCAGAGCCTGCAAAACTCGTTAGTGATATAAATCACGGGGCCACTCCAAAGTGGGCTCAGACTTCGTGGCAGGGAAAAAGGAAAAGTTTCCAGTGTGAGCTCATCAGTTATTTAGTGAAATACTAAAGGAAAATGTCAGCTGACAAAAAAAGGCTTGAAGCAGCAAAATAACAAAAAAACGAAGATGAAAAAAAGAAAAAGATGAGGCCCTGACACAAAGTGCTGTATTTCAATTAAGAGATTTGGCTGAAGAGGCTACAAGTGATGTTTTGTAGCCAGTAGCAATAAAATTTGAATTTGAGAAAATGACTTCAAACTCAACAATGTTTTTTGATATGCCAGCATGTTTCCACCAGTAAAACACAGGCTCAAGAAAGACACATATGAGAGTTGATAGGGACTCAAACAAGTCTGTCTGTCAGTACTTTTGCCTGGAGTAGTATTTCTAAAAATAATCCAGAGAGAATAGTTTGTGCTTTTTGTATATATCTAGCTATTTTCATGCTGGTGTATTTCAAATAAACCTTAATTCGCTCTGTGCCTCAAAGCATTATATTTTTACCTCTTTCATCCCTAAAACCATCCCAACCTTCTTTTACAAAGTCAAACAGAATTTTTCTTTAAAATTTTGTCTAAGAAATCTCTATTTTCACTTGTGTAGAAGTGTATTTATTATCTTAAGAATATTTTTTAGGGATTTTTCTGCCATGAGTTCCCCCTAACTTGGTATTCTTCAGAGGACATGCATTATTTGGATGTCAGTATTGGTGATTCATTCAGAGCAATATCTGTGTGGGAGGGCAATAAACATAATTGGTTGTAATATCACAATTTAGTTGCACCATCACTACAACTGGATCCATGACAGACCGAAAGCTAAACCCCCTACTTTGTGTAAAAGCCCTGACACACCAAGCTAACGATGAGCCGACGATCAGCTGTCATACAACCCTGGGCCGTCGCTGACTGTCTGTCACCCTAGTTACTGTGGTTTGTTCCACACCATTAGCTATTTCCTGCCTTTTTATCTGCTGATTCATCATGTTAAACTGGGATCTGCAATGGTAGAGCCAGTGGGTGAATGATATCACTCTAATTGGCAGTTTAGCTCAGCTCACAAGAGGAGAAAAGGAAGTGAGGAATGTAAACAAACAGCTCAAGTCAAGAGGGAATGAGGTCAAAGCAGACTTGTCCCATAAGATGATTAGATTGTGTTGTTAACATGCTAACTGTGTAACTGGTTTCCCTTTTTGTATGATGATTACAGACTACAGCTGCCTGCTGCTATGGAGAATTATTTCTTTTCACACAGGTGCAGAATGTATGTGCTTGTTGGCTGTCGGTTTGGCGTGTTTATGTGCAACTTTTTGGCCAGGACACATGCAACGCAAGTCGACGCAGCAGGCACCTTTCAACGCTGCCAGTTCTCTGTCTGTTTGGTGTGTCTGGGCCTTACTGTGGAACCACTCTGCATTTGGTGTTAAAACATGAGCAACAGCTAAAGTCTGGTGGGTCTCTGCGAGGGGGAGCAATAGCAAAGCTTGCTAGCCTCCGTGTTCAGATTGGCATACAAACTTGACAGCATGACAGGTCCTCCAAATGTTTAATATCATAAAGGGACAAACATCTGAAACTGCTAACACATAATCAGTGCTAGAGAATGTGTGGCGTTGAAAAAGGGGACAAATATCAAGATATACTATGATATTCACCAGTCAGAAGCACAACATGAAAAATTTCAGTGTATCTCCTAGTGAGCTGTTGCCATGGGAAACAACAACCTACAGGCTTAAAGCTTGGACATTGCTTCGACAAATATGTCCAAAGACAGTTTTAACCATTTTTTTAAAGTGGAAAATTTTAGCTAGGAAAAGTGAAAATAATTGAAATTTCAGTTCATCTTGAAGTCACTCAAACTTTTAAATTGATCTCCTTCATTTTCATCCATTCACACCTCCTCTTTTATTCTGGTACTTCATCTTTTGCTTTCTAACTTCTACGAACAACACCCAAGTTTGAAGGCCATTTTCCAAATTCCTGTTATCATCCCTACTAAACCTCAAACTCCAGTTCCAACTCCAGTTCCCCTCCCTCCTTTCCTCACAACAACTACTCCTCCCCCTCCTCCCTACCAACTCTCTTTTCATTCTTCCTTCTCTCCGGACAATTACTCCTCCCACCCGATCTTCACTACAAAATCCATCTCACCCAGCCCGCCTCCTCCCCCCCTCCAGATACTGACCTCGTCCTCAGGTTGCTGAGCCTGGGGGGCATCGTGGTGGTTGGGGGTTTCACAGTCAGGGCTGTAGTGTTCACAGTAGTCATGGGCTGCTCTGGGGTCTGCAACTATCAGCAGCTGCTGGATGTCACCCTGGAAGAGGAGAAGAAGGAAAACGCAGCATGTTAGTGGAAGTCATGTCAACAAATTTCACAGGCTTTCCCAACTGTAAAATTCTCATGTCAGAGTTTTCTTTAATCTTTAGTGTCTCTCATATAAAACGGCTATAGGTTTATGTTATGGCCATCAATTTTATTTATTTCAACTTAGTTTCCAGTGTGGTTTGGCACATTGCTCTAAATACTACAATACAGAGGAGCCTTAGCCGCTGCTGCTATGAAGAGGTGCCAGTCAGGGACACGAGTAAGAGTTGTAGCAAATACAGAACACTTTCTCATCGCAATTAGGAACAAAACAAGGGACTATGTTTATGTAATTTATAAAAAAATGTATCCGGAATCCAAAAGTGAATGGATTTACACCTCTGAATATAGTACTAGGTTTCCATAAAGGGTACTTTTCAGTGTCACTTGCTTTTAGCAGCAAACAAACATGACAGGATTTTAAACTCTGTGAGTGGAAAACCTCAGTGGAAACCTTCATGTATTTGTGGCAGCCTGCCATAATTAAAACATCTGCTGCCAAAAACAGATTTTCTCTTTTGAGCTGGATGCTCATCAGGAGTGCTGTTGAAATATATACACTTTGTTTGGTTATTCACTGCACCGCACTCTCGGAGCGCAAAGTGTACTTGGGGAAGAGATGGAGCAGCAGAACGTCAGGCGCAGTGACTGTGAAACTTAACCATTAATTCTGCTAAGTATGAAAGTTTGCATTAACTTTCAGCAGTTACTCCTCTCATCCATCAATCTCATCTGATTAGCTCTAAAAGGATTGACAGATCAATTATCCACCCCAGAAGTCTCAAACTGCTGCGGAGGAAAAAGAGAAATCATAAAGAGCTCCAACTGCACTGTTTACACACCCGCAAAAATCAATGAATTTAGAGAGGGAACACAGAATAATACTAAGGGATACACGCATTCAAGAGAAACACAAACACTCTAATTGTGTGGGAAAGACTGACTCTACTGACATTTTTATGTACACAGGGTCTGACTTTCTGATAAGAATCAGATAAAACAGTTGTTAGCTGATTCTACTGAAAAATCAGCTTGAATTTCACGCCCATCCAAGCACTGGAAGTGCTCCAACTGCCAATCAGCTGATGCTGTATGAGCTGAATATGAACGTGACTTTCATTTCCTGAGTCCTGACACCCAAAACAACTCCAGACACCACTCACATTGTCCATTTTTTTCACAAATAGAAACCAAATGTTACTGCACACCTATAACTCCTTTTTTGATTGCCTCGGCTTTGCACCAGTGTAGTGATAATAAAAAGTGACAATAAAACAAAAAGGCAGATGTTGCGCAGTACCAGAGGCAGCAGTCTCTTGACTATTAATTACATATAACTTTATGGAAGCTTTAGGGGAGTCTGTAAGCTTTTAAAAAGAAACTATTGTATAGTCCCCCCACTCAGCCATTAGGGACAGCAAGTCCCCTTACACAGCAGATAAATAACCAAGGTCTGTACTTATCTGAAGCCGTCTGTTTTTCATGAGCTTTTGGAAAAGGAAATTAGATCCCCACTCACAACCCTTCCATCAGCCAAAGGCTCTTTTTCCATGATGATGTTTGAAGGAATTTCTCAACCAGGACCTGCTATGTCACTCATGTGGAGAATGTTATCTATACCCATCAACCATATGGGCACCTCAGCTGACCCTTTTCAGAGTCCACCGGGAGTGAGCAACAAAGAGGACAAATAAACAGGAAAATAACCCGAAATGCTGCGTAAAGGTGAAAGAAGGCCGCAGTCAGGGTGGCCCCTAAAGAGGAAGTACATACATGCAGATTGCATTAAATTACAGCAGGCAACATCTGTACAAGCTTAGACCTCTGGAACACATTAGATATTTACTGCCCCATACTCCCATCATACGTGACCAGTAAATCCCAGCAGGGTACTGAAATACCTGAACAAAAACCAGAAGATATAGTTGAAATTTTACTTATAGACTGAAGTCTACTGTTGTCACCTGTTGTGCTAATTAAGATTAGTCACATTTAAATATCACTCACTTGCAGATCCCCTTTCCCATAAGAAACCCGTAGAAATAGAATGAGAGTAGAACACTAGAACACACACACTAGTCTGAGGTCTCCATTTTGGCCTATTCTTACACCTATTTCACTTAATGAATGAAAAAATACAACCATACAGCAATCCAAGCGTCTCTCTTTCATCAAACATCAACATTCCCCAAACGTTTCAGAAAAAAAAAAAATGTTTTTTTTTCTGAAACGTTTGGGGAATGTTGATGTGTTCTGTGAAATGTTTTGTTATGTTGCTTTGTTTTTCAAAATTTCGCTGTTTTGTAAAATGTTGATTTGCTTTATGAAATGTTGTGTTTTGTGAAATGTTTATCTGTTTTCCAAAATGTTGTTGTGTTAAGTGATTATGAATTTTATTAAATGTTGTGTTTTGACCTTAAATGCTACTGTTCATTCTATTTCTAAGCAGAAAACACAACACACACGTTATTATAGTAGGGGTGGAGAATCTCAACAGTTTACAGGATCTTGGAAAAATTGTTGCTAATGTCTCATTAGGGAAGAAAAGATTTATAAATTGTGACAAAAATCACCCACATCAGTTTCAAATAGTAACACCCATGATATGAACATTTCAACCCTTGTCTCTATTAGGTTTTTGGCTGTTAGACAATCCAAAAAAATTGTTAAAATGTAAAATAATTCTCAAAGCAAAAAGAGAAGTATTGTGCAATGAATTCAAATGGTGTCTCTTCCTCTCCTTCCCAACCAAAGCACCTCAATTAAAATGAGAGTGGGCAGATGTGGCCTAAAGCAAACACGTGTGACCATGAGGTCGTCAGCTTGATCCCCAGACTAAATCTGGGTGGGGAGACTTTAAAACAGCCCTTACCCCTCCCTTGAGCAAGGCATTTAATGCCCAACTGTGGCAAGCAGATTAAACTGTGGTTATACTGGGTAGGTTCCAGGTGTGAATGTGTGTAATCGAGTGTGGAGCGCTGGGCGTTTCTGCGAAAGAGAATTGTGCTTATTGAACCTACGCTCAGAGGGGAAAAAAAGGGAAAATACCCAACTCACATGAGTTCACCCTGCACCTTCTGAACCTCCTACTACAACTAAATCTACAGTGACAAGCAGAAGGTCTCAAATTAATGACAGTCATTCAGCCACTGCATACTATGTCCTTGCTATAATTTAACACAAATGGATCCAAAGTCGAAGCCAGACAGTTAAAACAGACACACTGCATTTGGCAGGATTTCTGTCTGCCTCCTCCTTTATACGTCTTCCTGCGTCCTCTTAATTTTAAGCTTTGTTTATATGTATATTTTGTGAGAAAATAAAGGTACATAGCAAGAATGTATTTGACTACAACAAGAAAACAAATATGTGGTGAAGATCTGCAGAAGAAACGTCAGGAGGGGTTTGTCAAGAGACCACACACACTTGGCCCATTTATAAAGCCAGTCAGTGATTCAATCACTCCCGTACTCCCCAATCGGCTTCTCCCTCAACATTTCCCCCTCTTTTCTTTTACCCTCCGTGTCTCCTTCGTCTGCATCTCTGTCCTTTTGTTGATGTTTCTGTCTGGATTGTCTTGCGCATCTCTCTGGCATCTGTTGATGTCCCTCCTCAGAATTCCAGGAATGATCTACAGCAATGCCCTGGCTCGGCTCGGAGCTGGCACAGACACAATAGGATAAATCATCCATCTAGGCTACACTACAATCGATCTATTAATGGGTCTGCGTACAATGTGCATGTGTGTGTAAATACAACGCCCCTCGACACATGTTAAAGTTCGTCGCACACTGTAACAACAGCCATTCGATGGAAAAAAGTACATAAAAGGACAGAGGATGAGACTGACTGATCAAAGGCGAGAGACTCGAATCATGATTGAATCCCTCCCTCCATCTAAATTTCATACCCATAAGCAAAGCATTTTCAGACTTGTATTGGAAATGGACACACCACTAGTTTTTCCTCAAGCGTACACTTTTCACATCTGATTTTAAGCAAAGAATTGTAAAACAGCAAACAGACACCACTGAATTCTCGCTGAGCTACAGGTGACCTTGGCTGTAAAGAGTATCCCTCCCAGAGCACAGCCCACACCCAGTGGAACAGAAGTTATTTAAGGAAAATAACTGGCAGATGGATGATCATCTAATAGTGGGCGGTATTAAAAGCCCTCAGTAGACCATGAAATCTGTCCTTGGTATTGTTTTCTTAATAGAAAGTCAAATATGAGCTTCTGAATGCCACTCAAAAGGATTGAAGTGCGAGGGGACTGTGATCAAGTGAGTAGTTGACATCTGACTGTGAGCACACATTACCTCATCCACTGAGCAGAAAGCACATGGCTGACCTCAAAAAAATCAAGATACAACTTTGATTGGATACAGATAGCTCCCGCTGGCGCCGGATCAGAGATGACAGGAGGCACGGGGGTTTTCCCCATCTTGTATTTGTTGGCCTAATTTAAAGGCATAAACAAAGATGTAGTTTGTGTTTGACTCCACAAAATTGAGACCATACTTGATTTAGAAACTTTATCAACATTAGAGTGTCAATTTCTGGAGGGATACAAACCTAAATGTCAGGCTTTTTTTCAAGTCATGAAGCATTTTGCTCTGAATCAGCCATGCAGGTAGACCCTCTTCTAAAACTGCACTGAAATCCTGCCTTGTTTTCTAGGGTTAGCAAAACCTAGAAATCACCCATGCTCCTGTTTAAAGCTGTAGTTGGTCATTTAAATTTGAAAAAAAATACATCCATACAGTAGCACAAGACAGATAATCTGTATAAAAAAAAAAAATTAAAAAAAAAAAAAAAAAAAATCATGTTCCTCTGCCTAGTAATTCAAATGACATTTTTTTCTCAAAAATCTGCCGTACAAGTACAAAACACCCAATCAGAGCCAAAAAGTCTCTAATGCAGCTGTCATCATTTTTGTGCGGTCAAAACTGCCAAACTAGGCAGCGCTGGTCAAATATGAATCAAGGTACTGTCACTGCATTGCCTACTTTACGCCTCAAATGTTGCCAGAAACATGTTTTAGTGTACTGTTTAGCTGTAAAATGAGACAGATGCTTCGGCTTCTGCGATCTCGGCTTTAAACTAGAGTTAAACTGTCAAACTAGGCAGCTCTGGTCAAATTTGAATCAAGATTCTCTAACTGAATTGCCTTCTTCTTGTCTAAAATGTTTCCAGAAACATATTTAAGTGTACTGTTTAGCTGTAATATGAGAAAGTAAGCTGTGGCTGGTGCTTCATTTTGGCTCGAGTATTTGTCACAAAGTTTCGCATTTTATAACCAAACAGTACAGTCAACTCAGATGTTTTAACTTATTCTAGTGTACTGTTTGGTTGTAAAATACGAAACTTTGTGACAAATACTCGAGCCAAAATGAAGCACTGCCCACTGGCCGCAGCTAACTTTCTCATGTAATAGCTAAACAGTACGCTCAAATAGATTTTTGCAAATATTTGTGGCAAGAAATGGGCAATGCAGTAACAGAATTTAGATTCATATGTGAACAGCCCTGCCTAGGTTGACAGCAGTTCATGAGCAGTGATTGACAAGATTGACATCCGAGTCATAGACTTCTCAGCTGTGATTGGTTGTTTTTCTTCAGTTGTGATGAATTTTAGCAGATGCCATCAGAAGTCCTATGAGAAGGAGGAACATGATGTTTTTGACAAACTATTTGTCCCATAGTGACAGCTTCAGCAATTATGACAAAAAGTTAAGTCTATAAAAATGGCCAATTGTAGCTTTCACCATCATCCTGAGACATCTCTTCAAACATGCACGATTTAAAACAGTACAAATCCTGGGATGAAGCGCTGCCTGAGAGGCGTATAAATTGCAGCAATGGTTTTACTTTGAATAGAAATTTGGGGGACATTTCTGCAATCTCCTGAAGAAACTCACATATCCATTCTTGCACTAAGAGTAAAAACATTGACAACTAGTGAAAGCAATGGCTTACACCTGGATGTAGACAAACAAATTGCAAAACATTGCAGTTCAAAAAGTGTTACACAACTGGTTTTTTGTTTTCCTCTGATCGGTTTTATATTCTTGTAAATTGATTTTTTTTAGTTTTGAACTGTTTTGAACTGATGTTGTCTTCAAATATCTTGATCTGTCCAAACAACAGTTCAAAACCATAAAAATATTCAATAACAAGAATATAAAACAGATCAGAGAAAAAAAACATTTGAAGACATCATCTCAGGCACTGCGGAATTATACTAGGCTTTTTTGACTATTTTATAGACAAATTCAGCAGATCAAGCAATAACAAAAATAATCCCACTTTACAACGATACACTGCAGTTTTGAGTAAAGCCTACAGAACAACATTTAAGTGCATTATTAGTCGGTTTAAAGGTTGTTGCCTGTCTCCAGGTGCAGCAGGTCACTTTGCCTGCGGGGAACAGCTGGAGGATATTAATGCACCTGGAACACACATTTGGAAATATGCCCAAAGCATCTGCAGTCTGACCCAGTAAAACACAACTGCGTGCAGAGGCTGGAGATAAAAGTGTGCGCTGATCACAAATTATATGTTTTTAGGATAAATTTTTACTTTACAGACCTATTACTACATAAAAGACAGCATCCTTACATAACACCAGGATTTTATTTGGGCACAAAGGTTAACTGGACTGATCTGAGACAAAAATGCAGGTGTTTTGCTTGCTTTTCAAAATCATTTTCCAACTCAGGATAACCTACAAACCTTTCACTGGAACTACTTTCTTTCAAATAAGTAGTTCCAACGAAACCTTTACCGATGTCACTGTAAGCTGCCTGTCACACTGAACCATCATCAGCCAGATGTTGCCAGCTCAGAGGCCGTGCAGACTGCTGCGGCTGCTGAAATCAACAGTCCTGCAGATGTTTCTGCTTTTAAAATGCATATCGTGCAAACTTTCAGAATCTTTTGTAGCCATAACTTACTTCTGTATTTTCTCTATTTTATCATCTAAAAACCCTGCGTCTCTGAACTCTGGGTGGGGAGAACATCTTGAACGAACAAATAGACCGATGGAATTTCAAAACTGTACAAGGACAACAATTAACCAAGAAGTAGAGAAGACGAAAAAATGTATAACGCTCTCCTGATTTTCTCCCACTGTTTTATCAAATGCAGCCTTTGTGGTCAGCACAAGGATAAAGTTTCTTTTCAAGCACTGGAGGCATACAAATGTCTTGCACCCTTCGAATATTAAAACATTTCGTCTGCCAGTAGCTCACAAAACTGTTGAACTGTTTGAACCATCTGCTTGCTTGTCTGCCTGCCCTTTCTGCACTTCTCTCTCTGTCTCTCACTCTGCTCTTTTCCATCGGCAAAAGTTTTTAAGAAGCACCCTGGGTCCATTACTTCCTGGCTGTGCTGGGACCAGTTAGTTAGGGTTACAGCACAGGAGACAAGGTTAGATACAGGTATATGTTGACAAATATACCTCATAGTTTGTTCATATAAATACACGTTGAAGATATCATTGGCTGAGGAGCTTCTCAGTAACAGTTACACTCAAACAAATGTGAATTTATTGCTATATTTCTATTACACAACCCTAACCAAAACATTTTGTGTCGAGCGCTGGAGGGTGAAAAGTGACAGAGGCAGATGAGAAACAGTCAGACCGTTTCTCTTCCTGCCAACTCAACCATAAACAATGATTCACTTTAAAGCTTAGAGCCCATCAGAGCCTTGTTAGATTCCTCTGCCAAAGACTGTCCTGCTTGAGGGACAGCGTTTTGGAACCATCTACTATGCAGTAATGACAGACACATAAACAAACTATCTTCGCCTCTTTGCAGACACACATTTTTATGCATGCATACACGTATGAAACAACACACATGCTAACGCACACTCTGACATACAGCGCAAACAAAGAATCCCACCCTAAAGTCTGAAGGATGGATTTGCATAAAAATGGGAGATGATTCAAATATCGTGTGGCTTTTATTTAAAAAGAAGAAAAAGCAGGAGAAAAGGGGGGAAAAAAAGGCATTTGGACGCCCGGTCAGTGAGCATATCTTTTAAACAGCTGTGCAGTCTGAGCCAAGACTAAGCACACACTGATCATATTTTCCCCAAGCTTTCACTCTCCCCTGTGCTTCCAGCTTTGACACCTGCTTATGCAATCTACTGCAGTAAGGTAGCCATGTGCTCACAGCTCAAAGCAGTTTTAGCGAGAGAGCTCGCAGCCAACTTCAGTAATTAAACTGTGGAATGGCTCCAGATTTGGGAAGCTCAGGCTCGGTATGCTAAACAGCCACAATTTCTCATAACTGTAAATCCAAAATTCTTCAGATAAGCCAACGGACACCAAGCTGGATATTTTCCAATAACTTAAAATCTATAGTTCTTAAGATAACCAAATGGTTGCCAAGTTAGAGGAAATGTTTGCCTTTTGTTGGATAGATTTACAAAGGTAAGAAAATAACCCACACTTAGGTTAGGGCAGGGTTTTCTGAAGGTTAGGGTGAGAGACTTTCATTTGCCAATAGCTACAGTGGGACCCATAACATGAGCATCATTAAGAACCACAAAACTTTGTGGAAATCCTGCAAGTCAATTTTAGGATGTGTTTTCATAGACCAAATTTTTGTTCACCATGGTAGCAGACGAAGATCGATGCCTAATGAAATTGTTTTAGTAAGCAGGAACTTTTTCATAGTTCTAAGTAGAGCTGTTCACGACTCTTTTCAATACGACTATTCAACGATTCATTTTGTTAACTATAAGAAGTTTTAAAGTTTAAACGGGGCTCAGTGTAACATTCATTGTGACAGCAGCATTCATGTCATATAGTAAATCAGGTAACGGTGCTAATGACAGGTTGGAAATGTACAACAACATGTTTGCCAACACTAGATATCAAACAAAAGCCAGAGACAGCAGAGCTGTAATCTCACCACTTCTAAGCAGATGAGCTGTCTCTCTCTCTCTCTGTAGTATCTACTATGCGTCACACTGCCTGCATGTCCACAGCTCTGCATCAAAGAGTAGCGTGAAAGTAAAGAGCACTCACAGTGCAGCAAAATCTGGAGACCAAAATGTCCCCAGAAGTACACTGCACAGCCTACTGACTAGCTAAAAAAAAAAACTAAAAGCAATCTCAGTCGACTGAGGGGTCTCTGACTTTAAAGGAGCAGCCTTGTTTCTAAGAATCCTTCTTTATATTGTGTCCACACTGTAAAAACTAGAAACAATCTTAATTATCATAAATGCAATTTTTAGGGACTTTTTTGGGTTCTATGTCAGAGTCAGGCTATGAAGCCAATTTTCATAGTGACCAAACAGTGTAATCACACTGTCATGTGGTGCCGAGCAGCCCAAAAAGACCTTTTCTCATTGACCAACATGGCAAAAAAGACGTCTGTGAATCAGTGAATTTTTTTTTTTTTTAGCGTCATTACCCCTGACTGACACTGCAGGAATTGAATGATGCCGTCAGCAGCAACATGCCCGAGCAACCGAATGGAATCTTCATTGAAGCTGCTGATTTTAATCAACTCATCCTTCAGCTTCAGAAATGCAGCAGCATCAAGGACAAATCTAATTTCTTTTTTTAAACTTTGTTTAAAAAATTACTAATTTGATTACTGGGAATCAAGACTGGTCGATTAACATTCCAAAAGTACAGAAGAGCCACAAGATTACATCATTTTATCCCCATTCAAGTCAACTGACTTTTTTCTTTCTTTCTTTTTTTAAAGTTAGCCGTCTAAACAATAGACAACACAACATCCAAAAAAAGGAAAAAATGGACCTGCATATGCGACGGGGGGAAATACAGATGAATTTTGACTCGTCAAAGTGAAAGTGACATTGCTATATCAACCACTGGTTACATCATTTCAGCGTTCGTGCAAACAAACAAAAGCCCATAAAGGTATGTAGTTCTCAGGGGAGCTCCTCAGGGAGTCCAAAAACACCTACTGAGATCCATCCTTGGGATGCTAAAAACGTGCATGCTAAATTTAAATTCTAAGAATAACAAAGAATTAAACCTTAAAGACGAGGCTATTATTTAAGCTACATCTCTAAGATTTAAAACATAGATATATGAGACACATAAATATGACCTCGGGAGGAACTTGACTCAATAATCTGATTGTGGAGACGTTTAAAATTTTCCAATTGTTTTTATCTACAGTTGATATTGCAGCCAACACTTTTAAAAGAGTTTCCATAGCCTCCAACATATACTGATTGTAATATACCTATAACAGCTGGGAAATAAAAGCCAAAGTATTATCCAATAAGCAACAAATCAGAACACATGGCTTTCTTTCCAAACTTGTTTTTATCTATAGGAATCTACTGTATTTAGCCAAGACCCTTATAGCCTGTAAGCCTGTTTTTTGCCAATAGCAGTACAGTGTGTCTACAAGAAGCCAGTTTGCAATCACCAAATCTAGGGTTATCAAACTTGAAGTGGAAATAATTACAGTTTAAGATATGGCTGAATGTCTAACTGGGCCACCACAGCATTGCTATCCTGTGATACGCTGATTAAAACCACCTTGAAATAGGAAAAAAAAACAACCCTTGGGACAATAGGAATCATTTTCTCTTTTCTGGGTTTTTAAAAAGTGAACAAAACAAATTACTCTGTAATTCAACACCATTTAGAGTAATATATCTTCTAACAAAGAGCACTCACAAATGCCAAATAGCTGGTCTTAAATCAGCATTAAAAATAGCAAAGGCTTGGTGAAAGTGCTGCTCCACTCCACTCAACTTTCAATTACCTTAATTACAATCCCAGCTCTAATGACTGTGGCTTTCACTCTTAGGACTGTTGGTGATGTTATAAACCTAATTTACTATGGTTGTACTCATTGTACTTTAATGTCCAAAAATACTGCTGGAAATCTTATTGCCACATCTTATCATGGCCTCAACTTGTCTATACGGTTAAATTCTATATCTAACAATGCAATCTGCTCGCCAAAAACCTGTCACCGCAGAAGGGAGGGATCCCATTTCCAAGTGGCTCCTCTGTGGAAAGTCATCTCTGACCTGGAGGCAAACATTTTGCAGGCTGTTCTACTTAGCAAGCATTCCAGATGCAGACATCAAAGAGAGGCTATTGTCTTCGAAATCAGCATTCAGCTCACATTTTCCACTCAGCCCACAGCTACCTGTGCTCAACCTGGTAGCCACGACTCCCGTTTCTTAATCGCCACCTCACAGTCAGCTGTGGATTCTGATTCTGAGCTCTGATAGACACAATTATTGAGGGAATAACACACAATAATCTCACACGTAGGGGTAAATTCCTGCATCTCAAATAACACACTGTCCAATATTAATGACTGAAGACTTCAGTCTTTCCTTTAATAAGTTGACTATTCAAACAAATCTGAACTAGTGTTGAGAGAAAAAACAACTCACTGTGCAAGTAGCCTTTCCACAGACATTGCCCATTACCCTTGCCAAGTACACAAAGCCAATATTGTTGTTCTGGCCAATAAAATCCACCATTTACTGTATGCACAAGTTAATGAAAGACAAATAAAATGTCTGGCCTCAAAGTGCTTAAAGTATTAGACACTCAAATTGTCCCTTTTCACAATGAGATTCATTGAGAGCAAGATTTCGCAATATGCTTTCGATTACACCCGCACTTCACCAGAGTGGAGAAATCGCTGGCATCTAGGTAAGCTTTCCAAACTCCCTCGAAACATAATCACTTCAATCTCGCGGTGAATGTCTGCATTATGTTTGTGAAAGACACTCCCGTGGAGATGATAGAGACATCTTGAAGCAGATTCTTAGCACAGATTTAAGTGTCAGAGGTGAATTGTGTTGTTTCTTTCTATGAAAGAACCAAAAAAGCAAGAACTATTGAAGAAAATAACAACAGTGAAGCCACTGACATTAATCATAGTTAAGTCCTCTGCACTGTTACAACCTAGGTAAGCTTTTCAGTAACAGCTGGGGACTTCTGGGAAGCAAACCTTTTCAATTTCTTGTTGACATTTAGATGAAAGGCTGAAAGAGTCTAGCTCAGCACAACTGGACTGATTCTACTAAGAGTTCAAAAATATTCCTGCCAACAAAGCAGCATCTAATATGTTTAATTTGTGCTAAAATGGAAACGCAAAAATGACAAGTTGTGATTTTATGGGAAATTTCTTGGTAGCCTTTACTCCCTGATTCAAGTCTTCAAGCTGAACCAAACTTCAAAACTTTGAAGACTCCAAACTTATCGCCTCCTTGCTCCACCTTAAAGCACAAACATGAGAGTGGCATCCATCTTCTTATCGAACTCTTGGCAAAAAAATCAAATGAGCACTCTTCCTAAAACGTCAAGACATTCTTTTTTTTAAACCTATTTACTCCATAACAAGCCAGCTGGCGTATTCCAGTCGCGAAGGGACTCAAGATGGCCACCTTACCTCAAAGACTTCCTCATCCAGGATTCTGGTGCCAAAGACAGTAATGCCTTCTGTGTTAATGACGGCCTGGTCGCTTCTGGCGAGGGGCCGGGTCAGCTTCTTCTTACAGTCCACGATGATGGTGACAGCCTTCTTCTCCACGCTGATAGCTACACGATGCCATCTATGCAGCAGGGGAGGAAAGTAAGAGGTTAGAAATACTAACCAGAACAGTTTTGTGATGAAAGAAGCTCGCACTAGCTCCAAAAGTAGCTAAAAGTTGCTTGATGATGTCATAAACTCATTTGCATATCAGCAATGTCATGCCGCATTAATGTAAACATTCAAAGCTCTCTGAAATAGATTCAACATAAAAGTCCTCAACAAAATATTTGAATGACATTAGAGCTACGACGCTTAAACTGCAGTGCAACACTTTCTTGCGCTTCCAACTCGGAGAGCGAGAACTTTACTTTAACCATAAAAACGCACTACAATTAAACCCCAATCTCGAGTGGCGTCTTCTCTCCTCCCACCTGTCACACACCTACTGCACGGCGCAAAAAGAGAGGGGTGGAGAGACTCTCTGCTCGTGGCGAAAGAGTTTGCGATTAGTCTAAACAAACAACACACATGGGTATGAATTATAATATATTTATCAATTTTTCCTGATGGTCACAGTAAGTCGCCAAATTTGCTGCTAGTAGCTTTTTTGAAAGAATGCCTCTAAAATGGCCTAAAATGTCGCTAAATATAGCAACAAAGTTGTCATGTTGGCCACACTGAACCAGAAGGCTTTGCACATTTTTGTTCCTTTTAAGAAAGTTACCGCAGTCGATCCTGAGAGGAGCGTGACACTTTGGGAACACTTTCTTGTCGAGAATTAGGTGAAAGGAGCAAAATCAGTCCAACACTTGTACACTAAAAATAAAGCCACGGCTGATAAGCCTGCTGCTCTCTAAAAAGAGAGTCAGGTTAGCTATTTGCGTTCTGTGTCCAGGCTCCATGCTAAGATAATCTTCTGCTGGCTGCAGAAGTGAGTGGTATCAACTCTCCCATCAAACTCTCGGCATGAAAGTGAGTAAGTGTATTTTCCAAACTACAGTTTCCATACAGGGAAGGAGAGTATGCAGAGAAATATTTTTGGATTTGGTGATACAGTATGTCAAGAGTTAATCTGAAAAAGCCTGAGCAAACTAATCATTTAAAAATCAAACCAATATCTGATAAATCCCAGCTTTTGCATTTGTTTGTTCATAAATACAGAGGTAGCTACATCAGTATAAATTTGGATCAAGTCAAAATGTATAGACTGCAAGCTACTTAACATGATTTTGCTGTATATTTACACTGTAATGTTTATTTTTCCTGGTATAATCTATTACACACAAACAGCAACGCATTATCATTTCTGTTAACGTTTGTGCTAATGATTGATGGTAACTCTTAACAGTGATTTGTATCAGCATCATTGGGCAGCTATGCAATTTATGAAGAACCTGCCCATTACTGCATATCAGTATACAGCTGCTGTAAATAATCTGGAGAAGAAAAGGCTGTCATCAAATTGCTGCCAGCAATTTATTTGCCATTACAGTCTGACTTCTTCCATATGGCTTTAATGACTGAACAAACACAAGATGATAATAAATCCTTCCAGTTAACTATGTTCTGAGAGCCTGAGAAAAATACGTTAAGCAGATTGGTTTTGTTTAGCATAAAGTACGAGCTATAAATTTTGATAAAGCGCTCAAGATGAGCCTCAAAATGTGCCGCTTTGCTCTTGAGCCAATCACACAAGCTTCACAACAAAGATTTTACATTCAGAACTGAAAATGGGACACAGAGCATAAAAAACCCCCCAAAAAAAACAGGGGATATAAAAATCCACCACCCACATCCGACCCAACATGTTCAGGCCCTCCTGAGAAGCACTTAGTCACTCAGTCACTTACTTGCCGTCAGCAAGGTTGATGGAGCGGAACAAGGGGTACTGCTCCGGGGCAGGCTTGCCATGCTGGTCCTCGTACAGGAAGACGGGGGCACGGCCCACCTCCACGCCGAGCTGCTGGATGCCTTGCTGGTTGTACACGGACAGCAGGAAGGACTGGAGGCCAGCCTTGGGCTTGATGGTAAACAGGATGGAGAAATCTTCTGGGAAAACTCCTCCTGAATGTTGAACAAGCAGCAGCCATGTAGGTCGGTATGTTAGTAAAGACCAACAGATAAGTAGCTATAAAATCTGGGTTACTGCACATTTTTGTTACTGGGTTTTCTTGCTCTGCTTTAGAATCATACAATTAGACACATGGGAACTTCCCAGTATAACCACAGAATTTTTAATTGAAGTTAATTAAATGGCTTTCGTGGGGCAGGAGTAGAGATGTCAACTGTGTATTAGGCTTGGGCGGTGTCACGATATTACGGTAAACCAGGGTATTTAGATATCCCAAAGGTATGTTTTTCAATACTGTCGTAAGTACAGGCACTCTGCTTTCTATCAAACTTTTTGTATGTAGTGCACAGCACACACCACCAGAGCTCAGTTTCTTTAGACACCCAGCACCTAGTGGTGGGAGGATAAGTTACAGGACTGTAAACAACTAGCGGCCTGCAACAGCGGCGAGAGAGACCAAGGAGAATACGACATGATTTTACGTCTCACTTGGTGAATTAAAGATTTATTTCGGCCAAACTAGAGCTGGTGATTGTTGGAACAGAGGACTTATTGTCTTCATAACCAGCAATTGTAACTAAGATAGTTTGGGTGAGTTTTATTTTGTTTGTCGAGAGTAAATTAAGTGTGTTTTAACGAGGCAATTTAGCCTCGTCAGTCTTCTGTGAGTCAGTGAAAGTTGAACTCAAAAGATGTGATGCTGTATTCCTCTTTAATAAGGAAAATAGGTACGAGAATGTTACTTTTCTTAACATTTTGTGGGTTTTCTATTGTGTGTTTGTTAGTCTGACAAGCGGACAGTAAGTAGCTCTGCACATTTTCTGCTTTAAGTTAGAGGAATAGTTCATTATTTACGGTAAAACGCATATTGGTGTTGAGATTAGTTAAGAATACTGACACCTCTCTCTTATAGTGCATACTGAAAATAATATAACATATGAATGAGGAGGTTTGGGGTCCTTGGTCAGAAAATTTTGAGCATTAAACATTTAAATTTTCTGCATTCTGGTGAATATTTTTGCACTGGTTTGTGTCTGTTCTGCACCAATTTATGGTGTAAATGTCTTTAATTTTAAGTTTTTAAAATTAAGTAAAAGTCCTCTGCTACTTACATGTTGGGGGGGACAAATGCACATGTTCTTAATATTTCCCATGCAAACCCCCCCCCCAAAAAATATACACGTTTGACAAGGGCAATTGTATTATAAATACTAAACTGAATGACAGCAAGTTTATTAGCTCTCTTAACCTCTCTCCTCACATTACCCCAAAGTCTAGACAACTGGACCAAGAGCAGTGTTTATTAAGGAAGCTGAAAGAGACCTTGGCTACCCCTTAAAGGACTTAATTGTGGTGATGTAGCCACTATAATTTTACAAGGGCTGTAAGTACTCAATCAAATGTCATATTTTTTTAAAACTATAATAGCTGGGGTTCAACGACAAAAAATCTGATCAAATAAAAGCCCCATTATTCTGTCTGAGGACATTTTGACACTTTGCTTCCATGGCACCTGCAACGTCTCACCTCTTGAGCTTCATTACTGTCTTCAAATTTCTGTTACGAAAAGTGTAAGGTGTGCTGGCACGCCAAAAATCACAGATGTTTAGCTCTAATACCTCACACTATTTTGAACTGTTTTCTCATTCTTTGACATTGAGCCAGACTGAAAAAAAACAGCACTTACAGGGACAATTTATTCAGCAGCACTCCGCTAATAAATTTCTGTACACTTTCTTGCCAAGTTTAGCTTTTATAAGTAAGCAACTGGGGGCTCCTTTAACACTTTGCCCCAGTAATAAAACATTAACAGCCCTCCTATGGATGTGAACTTTATTGTTATATATTGTTATTATTGTAATGTATTTGTGCTTAAATACATTATATTTCACATTTCAGCTGGGAAAAATGCAACTGGCAATATTAGAATATCTGTCAACAGCTCACTGGTTTTCTACAGCAATCAGTAATGACAGTCTCGTCCCCTACAGTTCATTATTCAATTTGTGGATTAGCTTTTGAGTAGCACTGTGTAACAAAGTAGCAAACCAAATGGTTACACAGTCAAAAAGCTTTTTTGTTTCACCGAGTGGACTCCTTCCTAATAAAACAAATATGGCTTTATTTCTCACAAACAGCCGGGCAGCAGACGTCGAGTGAGGCGATGCGCACTCAGTCTAAAAACCCTGCTACATTTCACTCCATCAGCCAAGCACAGCGCACTGGAGTCTGCCAGCAATCAAACTTGTGGACAGATACTTTATTGACAAGATAGGCCCACAAAACATCAAAAGAAATATTCCTCTCATTGATTTGCTGTAATAAATTGTGGGTTTCCCCCAAATATCCAATTACTAAAATCTGGTGTTGGTCTTCTTACTTGAATCATATGTTTAGATGACATCCCATACACATGTGCTCTCATCCCCTATGGGCTCTTGGAGAACACTGAACCACCAACGCATTCACCGCATCTCCTAGAAAATAATTGCTTAAAGTCTGCACCGCATTTTAGAGGACAGGTGTTCGTAGTGAAGGGTTTCATTTCTCATTACATCACTTTTTGCTGTTTTATTGTGAAATTTAAATATCTGGAAGATGTTTTTATTTTGCCATTAACTGGTTCAAGACAGTAAACAAAAGCATCTGTTTCATTTTCATCCAAACAATTATTTGTTTGAGTGGGCATAAAATTTCTGGCTCTGGGGATGGTGATGTGAATCTGCTGTTGCACCACTTTGGTTATTACTAAAATGTCTCTACCAATTAAAATTTCAATCTGTCACCACTTTGTTTAATGATCAAATTCCAGCAAAACTTATGACATTCCCACCAGCCACAGTTTATTGTCAACCTTTGTTTGATGCCGATAAGAAACCGACAGCATGCTAAAATTCTAAAGTAAGATGATAAATGTTAAATGTTAAACATTTTGCCTTTTTAACATGAGCACTGTTATTGTGAGCATGTTCGCATCCCTAACAGAGCTACGGCTGCAACTTTAGTCCTATTTAACCATCCAACAGCCCGCCCAGGGGCCTTCATATGGGCCACAGGCTTTCATATGGCATCAATTTAGGTTTTATACAAGTATTTTTCTCTAAGCTAAGCTCCTAAATAGACATTTGTTTCATTTTTGATTTGTTTTTCCATTCATAATCACAAATCCATTACATTACATTACATACATTTAATCTATTTATAAAGCACCTGGACAAAACCTTAGAAAAATGAGTAAAATGTTGATTTTCCTGTGATATCATTATCTGCTTTAGATTTGGACAAGGTAGACTTTATGCTACACTGCGAACAGAAACTAACTGTTTCAACTTTAAATGAGCTAGTGTCTTAAAGTTTTAAACTGGCTGTATTTGAGAAGACAAATTGAGGTTATTTTGTAAAGATTCAACTTGTCTCTCAAATTGAAAATGTGAGGCCACCCGTACACTAACATTGTCGAGCTACAACAAAAAGCTTTTACACAGTGTATGGTCCCAGCCAATAAGCCCCAGTGACAAAACAGTGCAGAACAGCTCTCAGTTTACTTTGGGTATGCCTTTGGTGGTTATTTTAGGTGAACAGTACAGAAATGGTAAGAATTTAAAATCTGGATAGCTCGTTTTAGTTTTAGAGTTTGTGCAAGTGCCCCTATGTCAAAGCTTTTGCATGATTTCACACAAAAACATATCCATCACATCCAAGAATACAGTGACATCCTTCCTCCCTGAGATACTTTCATTCCATGATATTTGCCCAAATAGAATTCAGATGTCAGATAAAAGTATAAATTCAAAGTTTTCCACTTCTAGTGAATAAAAAATATTGAAAACTATCTCCAAACCGCAGTGGGCAAGTAATCTGCAAGAAAATGCTGCACTCATCAACACTACTTTCCAGAGCAACTGATTGGGCAAAGTTGCCTGGCTCAGCTTGGGTGTAAATGTTTGTGGGAGATGAGGGATGAGGTTACCTGGGAAGAGCTGTTTGGTTGGAGCGCTGATCTGGGCCTGTTTTCCCACTCTGTAAGCGATGTCGGGTTTAGATCCTCTCCGGACTGTACAGAAGCCTGGTGTTTTCTTTACTCCTTCAGGAGAGCTCTGGAAGTCGAGAGCCTTCAGTACGTCTACTGGTTCAGCTGAGGAGACAGAAGAAAGAACTGATTACATTTCCCAATGACACTTGGCAGCAAGATTTCAAAACATTTGCTTGGCAATAAGGTATTTAGGGAATGATTTTGTCCAAAGTAGTGAGTCAGTGTTCCCTGTTGGGATGGCACAGTCCAATAGCTTTGAGTGCACCTAAAAATAAATGTTTCTTAGGGTTCTTGTATTTCTTTAATATATTAACACTTTCAACGGTGTACTTAAAACCAAGTGGCAACCTCCAGGGCTGAAAAATAGAGCTAACACTGAAGTGCCAAAAACTGCAGCTCCTTGAATGGCCACTTGAGACTTGCTTAAGAAGTGAGTCGATCATCATAGAAACCAATGTCCAAGTAATTGACTGTATAAATAATGGCCATGGCTACCATGATGTCACTTATTGGACTGCCATTTTGTAGCCTCAAGTTTGGAATTTTCTCCATGGCCATCTTGTTTTTTTGGAGCAGGAAGTAACCATATTTGGGTGAGAAGTTGGAGCTGTGGAGGAGCAAGGGGTGGATCTGACTCACAGACTGTAGCGACACCACACAGACAGCCTGTAACTCCAGTGGCCATACCCCTAAATATACATAACTTTGGGCTGAAATAAAATGTAAACGAGTCATTTTAAAAATCCCCCCTTGTACAGTTGTCATTCATTTTGAAATTAGCTATAAAGTCCAAACCCATTTTTGTTTATTTCCGTTGTAAAGTTGGGCATTTTAACATTGGAGTCTTTTGGGATGTAGTCTGTTTTGGAGCCAGGCTCAAGTGGCCAAAAGAGGAACTGCAGTTTTGGCACTTCCACATTGGCTTCATTTTTCAATCTCAGAGGTTGGCACCTGGTTAAAATGCCCAATTTTCAAGCACAAATAAACATTTTTACAGCCTGGTACAAAAAAGAGTTTTGGTCTCTAAAGCCAATTTCCTCGTTCATAACAACTGTACAAGGGATGAAATGTTACATAACTCACTCGTTTACATTTCTTAGAGGCTTAAAGTTATGCATAATTAAGGGCAAGCGACTTTCCACAAGGTCCACAACCAATGGGTGATAACACAATAGTTAGGTCCATTATTTTATACAGTCTATGGTGAAAACTCGAAGTGTACACTGTTTGAAACACTTTCTATGATACTGCATTCATGTGTAGTTGCTCAGCTGAAAAACATGACTTTCCGTATCATGAATCAGTTTGTAGACATGATGTTGTTTCACAGTCTACTCCAAAATGTCGAAGTAAATTCTCAGTCTGCTATAAATGCAGTGCATCATGTGCACAGAAAATAAACATTACACTGACTGCTAAAAACTTGCTGCATATGCTGCAACCATATAAACTAAACTAATTTAATTTAATTTAGTAGGAATCTATTAAAAATAATGACTGCATTCACTATTACAATCTAAACAAATTAACAATTAAGATAATGTGTAGAATTACAGAAGAAAATGTTTTTCGTAATGATGCACCGTAACTGTACATGTTGTAAAAGCTGCATGTAATTTTACAGTACACTTATAGGAGTTGGCATTTTGATGATAAATCAACATTTACACCCATTACACCCGTTGCCTGTGTAGGGGCTGTTGGCTGTCAGTTGTTGGTTTATGAGCTACCTTGTCAGAGGGGCAATAAAAATGTTGGTAACCATTCAGCAGACATAATTGGCCCCCTCCTCACCTCCACTGTTACCCCGACAGCCAGAAGCCACAGCATCTATGGGATGATAAAACTCAATGCTGCTGATCACATGGTCTTTGGAATAGGAAGCACGCAGAGTGGGGCAACTTTACAAGCTTCTTAACACTACTAGACTCTTTTCTATCAATGGACCTTGTGCCCATAAACACTCATGTCTTCTCTCGCCAGTAATTGTCTAACTCTACCTTCACTCCTGAGTCTTTTACTTCCAATTCTTTAAATGTTTGTCTCTCAAACCTCTATCTCTCCCATTCCTAGAGGCATCATTAGTTACAGTGTGATTATGGGGAATTTAGGAAGCCTAATAGGGTATGCTTTCAGGCTAGTGTATAAACACGGGTGTTGACGTACAGCCCGCCATCTGTGATTTAATGTCTGCCTGAGGCTGCGTACCCTTAAAAATATACAGTAAGATGAGGCTGTTAATTCAAGGTTTGGACAAATTATCATTCTGGTTTACACTCTGTGACTATGACAGGGTACAGTAGGTTATTACGTTGCAGTCAAGGGTGTCATAGTAGAGGGGAAGCAGGACTGATTACCTAGGGCTCAAATGACAGGGGGGGCACTCAAAAAGTCTGGAATGAAAAACTTGGTTTTGTTCGCAAGTTTTCATTTCTAATTAGTTCCATAACTTAAATTGGCTGAATAAAGCTGCTGAAAGACTGAACTTTGTATTAAAAAATAGTGGAACCCCTCTGCCCCTCTTAATCCTCAAAGGCATAAAATGGTTTAATCTGCCCTTACACATGAATTTGTTTCCAAACGCAGCTAAAGCCGAGTGACTGCTTATGCTGCATACACAGACTGTCTGTCCCCGAGAAATGGAAATCAGGGTTCCAAAAAAAGTTTTTAAAATATAGGAAAGAAAGAAAAAGAAAGCAAACTTACATTGTAAATAATAATTGAAAAGGTAAATGAGATTGACATGGGTGTGGAGAGGAGGGGGTGAGGGGCCCACAGAGACTGCTCATGCCTAGGGCCCATAATTTGGTGCTACACCCCTGTTTGCAGTATCAATTTCAGTTACAAATTTAATTTTGCATATAGTTTGCCTGTCTCCATGAAGAATGTGATGTGTTTATTATGGGCCAACCAACACAGGATTTTGAGTTATTCACCAAAAAGTGTGAGAATTTGTAAAAAAAAAAAAAATCAATAATTTAGAAGATGATTTTTGTTTGTTTGTTTGTTTAAACATAAAAGGATAAGAAAAAACTTGATTAAAAAAACTTTTAATTGTTTGTTCGGTTTTTGTTCAGTTTTTTATGCATACTCAGTGGGACATTTTACACTTTAAATATCAACTCATTAGTGCTATCTGGTGGACAAAGACACTCTCTAAATTACCAAAACCCATAGTTTGGCATATATGTACTGGCTTTTTTTCTTATTGGTAAAGCAATATATCAGCCTGGCCAATTATCCATCTAGCTCTAGTTTTTATGTATTTTAAGCTGAAATCTTAACAGCAAGTCTATGTAGCTTCAGCCTAGTCTCGCTCCCAGAGCATCAAAATAGGCAGCTTGGGCAATGTCCCCAGTGTCTCAATACTGGATCAGGGGCACCATTTAGCAAATGTATGAGACGCACTGGGCTTTTCACCGATTATGTAAACAAATCTGTGTCGTTTTTACACAGTCAGAGCAACTGTCACAGTTTAAACGGCGTGAAAGTCCACTCAGGGTGGATGGGTCCAGCAAACACCAGAATTTTACTTGGGGATTATTGTTTAACACCAAGAAAACAACATCGGTTGTGGCATTTGTGCGTGTTTGGCCCAACTTTTACCCAGAAATGTGGTGTTTGACACCAACAAACAACATTGGCTGTGGCGTTTGTGTGAGGGGTTTTCTGCAACACACAGCTGACTTTAGAGCTGTATTTGTGGCACTCAAAGCCGGGTGATTATTTAGTGACACCGACCATGTTTTTCAAGCCATAACCAAGTAGTTGTGTTGTCCAAGCCTAACTGTTGACCCTTCTGCGTCAAGATACAACACATAACGCCAACCCTGGTGTCATTTTTAAAGGTTTCTGCCCAAGCAGCAAAATGTGACAAGTTGGAATGAGATCACGTTGGTAACTTTTGCTGATCAACAGTCACTGTGGCCAAAGTGACAATATCAGGACAAAGGCAAATGCTAAAATTTGGTGCAGCAATAAAACTTGTAGAGAAGGGATATGAAGACAGAAAATAGACTCAGTAATGTCATCTACACAGAAGAATCTATTTCAGGTTTGCTAACATTAGCCACCGTAAGTTACTGGTCATACCAGACTGAGTAAGGATGTGTAATAAAACCCACGAGTTAGTGAAATAAGCAAGATTGTGTTTAACTGCTTGTGTATTCTACTAATCAGTGTTATTCCTTCTTCCAAAAGTTACATGATTTCTTTTTAAATACCTATATAAAACTATGATTTATGACCTCTTATCCATGTTGTGAGGGTTTTCTGAATCAAATTTGGTGTTTTGCTTGCTGATGATATTCTGGCATTCACTCAAAACAAATTACACATCATACACTTTATGACTGTAACTGTTCTAACATTATTTGCCTTGTAATTTAATGAGATTCACTCCATGTAATTACATGTTTTTACTGTTGTACTGTAAATATACTGATATAAAAGCAAAGTTTTTACGACTGCACATCAATACTGCAGTATGTATTGGCCTGATGAAAAATTGTATCCACAAACTAGCCAGAAACAATTTGACCCAACTAGGAATGGAATATTAAAGCTAGAGGTCCAATACAGAGAATAAAATGATTTCCACTCCAAACCAAACTCAGTGCAACCCAAGTATTAAATGCTACTTGTTTAACTATTGCAAAAACCACAGCAGCAAAAAAAACAGCACAACCATGTCCAGACATCGCACTATTCATGGGTCTTTTCAGTGAGTCAGGAGGCAGGATGTGTCCTCTTCAAAAGGCCCAGCAATGATAAACAATGTCTGAATGGTCAGCTTAAGATCTCACTGGGAAGATAAGGCCTTCAAGGAATAGCAGATAACAGGCTTAATGTGAAATCTCCCTTCCTTAAAAAAATAGAAATGTGGAATTCATGTGTTTGATAGCATTGTGGGAAAAAGCATTTAAAGGGAGCAGACGGAGGTCGTGTTTGAAATTCACAATGCAGAAAATATCCTCATCTGCCTCATAATATGCCACAAAACTGCACAAAACAGAAAAAAAGATTGATCAAAAGCCATAGATGAACCAAATCAAAATACATTAGTGGGCCTTTTAAAATGAATAATATGTTAAAAAAAAAAAAGGGTTATAACCACCTTTTTCCCCCATCAATGGAAGAACCATATGTTCTCTTTTCATGCAAACTGCAGACCCCAAACTGCATTAGTGTACTTTAACCATACTTTTCTGTAATTCCTCTTGACTAAACATTTCAACATCAATCTAAAGTGAAAGGAGTTTTATTACCAAAATATACGCCTGTTTACATTTTCCGTTTCTCTAAGTCATGTGGCACGTGAAGCCAGGAAGTGCTGATTATGCAGTTCCTGTTCGCTTTTAGTGACCAGGAGGGGGTCTGATGGGTAGAGCCACAAGTCCACATGCTGAACCCATTATGGCACTGGCACCACTCCCTGTAACCCCCCCGCCACCCCCAACCAAAACATACATGAGACTAAATGGGAGAAGGCCCCATCTTTGTAGCTACTTCTCCTGTGACCAGAAAAATAACAGCTTGAGTGGTGAATCAAACTCTCCTGATTCGAGCACATGCTCGAGGATCGAGTTTTTAGCTTGCTTGAAGTTGTGCAGATCTCCTCTGTGAGTGATGAAAAGGACCGGAGTCGTTTATGCTGATATGGGTCCAGATCATCCCATGCCACAGTTCATGAATTTAAACTGCTTAGAGTTTAAGCATCTGGCAAGCTGCACTGTTGGGAAATCAGAAAGTCTTTTGAGACTTTTTTCTTTTGATTTCTATTAAATTCAGTAACTTAAAAAGACTCTATGACTGACACTGCACAAAGAGAAATTTAATCTCTTGAATTTTGAACAAAGTGGCTGAATTTCTTCAAAAACATGCAAAAGCAATAAGCAACTTGAAAATTAGGCAAAAAATGAAAATAAACGGTAAGTAGTGAAAACAAAAACAAAAACTGAAAGTACCTGGAAAAGGGGCTTAAAAATAATAATTCTGTAAAATAATTTTAAATATGTGATTATGATCATGATTAATATCGTTTTTCCCTAGCTTTTTTCTTCCTTTACCTATACATTTTTCTCTAGCTTTTTAAAAAGTATTTTTAAATCTGGACATGGAACATTTCTTACTGAGTTGCTGTTTTTCCCATATCTTTTAAAATAAATCACATCAATTTTCTTCAGGGTTCAAAGATTTAAATACTTGTAAAAGACGCATGAAAGCAGCACAAGAAAGGTGATGTCACTCTTGGTGGACAGTGGATAGAGTATTAAAAAAAAAAAGCTTAATAACTGACGCTGCACTAAAAGCAATTTAACAGACACTGGGTTTGTTGTGTCCTACACCAGTCTGACTTCTGACTCAAACTAGGACAGAATAAAATGTGAAAATTTAAAACCTAACACCAAATGCCTCATAAAAAAGAAAATAGCCTCCTGAATATTGTCCCAACTACAGAGCTACTGGTTCTTAAAAAAAAAAGAAAGCTTGGACTAAAGGTCTCTTTGTGAGTTTCAGAATGCCTTTCTGCATTACTGCATACCTCAAGGCCTCATATATTCCAGATGTGCTGAATTGGCCAGGAACCCCCCCACACACCCGCCCACCCGCACCCCCGACTCTTCAGCCCCTCTCCTTTCCACAACCATTGCTTCACAGAAGCCCTGAAAAACAGGCAATATCCCAAAACCATTAGAAGACCCCAAATGAAAAGGCATAGCTTTGGAGACGCTTTTGAGCCTCAGAGGAGCCAGCGTGCTCAACAAGACGCCCCTTCTTAAAAGGAATAAAACCATATTCTAATGATAAGGACGAAAAAACCACAAGAGAGAGAAGACGGTTCTCTCATGCAAAAGGTACCAAAAGCAGCTTCAGACCGACCAGCCACAGTCGAGTCTGAGTGGTAATTTGTCAGTCTCTCTCATTTTTAATGACACATCTTCCTGTCTGCTGTCGGGGACCCGTGATATACTATCTGCCATGTTAACAAGCTACTGAAATGACAAAGGAGTGCGATTTCCCCCCGAGGCAGTGAAGCGTGTAGTGACAGGAGAAACCTCAAAAAAATCATTAAAGCTATTTCACCAGCTCACGCATTAAAATACCATTTTCAGCTGTATAGTCAGAATTTCCAACACTTTCTGTCTCCTAACTCATCAGCGCCATACAGTTTGATGTTTAGACTTGTGATTAACTTTTCAATCCGTGACATTCTGACTCAATGCCTCTGCGGTGGCGCAGCAGCAGCATCTTGGGATGTCTTGTCGGTCTTTTTTGTGTCACTGGCTTCGACTGAGACTTGGCAGCAACAGGCGGCAATTAAAGTACATTGGAAAGCCTGTAAATGTTTGCTAGCACATCATGCAATTATGGTTAGTTTAAATATCAGTCAGAGTGAGGGAAGATGGGCAACGGGCAAGCCATGCCACTGTGGTATTCGCTTTTATGATCTTTCATTTTTGGGGGGGGACTCTCTGCAATTTGCCCTGTGCTGAATGATTTCTTTATGTATCATGGGGCTTGTACAGTCAAAACAGTGGATGGTGATGGTTAAAAATGGGGAGGGGCTTAAGACAGGAAATGTCTAGACAGGATGCAATACATTATTACACAAATTACCAGCTATTGCATATTAGCATCTGATTAAGAGTTTCTTCAATGAACTTAAAAAATGTAAACTTTTAGATAACTTTCTTTGTGTCAGCATGTTACAAAAAGGCATCACTTTGAAAGGTTGCGCAATACCTGATCAAATGTCAAAACCAATTATATTAAAAAGCAGCATGCATCCAAAAAACTTTGGCACACACAAATGTATCCACCACAGTACAGTATGGGTGTCTCTGACTTCACAGACAAAGGAAATGTAAAAAAAAAGTAATTAATGTGACCCACATATGTGCTTCTAAAGCAAAGAAAATACTCCAAATTTTTTTCTTTTTTCCATCAACGCCCCTTCTTGGACTTAGTGGGAGCCTGGATAATGTGGAAAGATGGTGATCCTTCAGGCCAGAATATGAATTTCACTCGCAGAATTCCACAGTGTTGTGCCCAGTGTATTATTTAAACTTTCTGAATATTTATCAGCAAAAAAAACTAAATGTTTGAAGTTACAGCAGTTGACAGCAAGGTAGCTGACAGCTAATTATACACAAAAATGCCAATTTTATGCCTTTGTGAATTTGATTTAATTATTAGGCTCTTACGTCACTGATATTTTGGAAACACTTGATGCATTATACCCGGGCTACTAATTAGATCACCAAATGTCGTGCGCAAAAGTTATGTGTAAAACCTCAAAGGGTTTCCAGCTGTGCTGCCAAGTCACATTTTTCCCTGTGATAACATTAGCTGCCAGAAATGATACAGCATAGTTTAAATTACAATATCTTAACACCTAATGAGCGCCATCATTGCGCACTGCTCATTCTTAGGGACACTTTTTTTTGTGCGGAGTATTTGCGTCAAGACGAAATCAACACCAGCCTCTGCTCGCTGACCACACCTGGATGGCAGACTACTTAGATACCCAGAGGGAGAAAGAGCAGCGTCTCTCTTGGTTTGTTGCCAAGAAAACAGCTCATATCACGACGTAAACTTGGACACATTGAAACCACGTAGATAGCTCATAAAGTAACTTCAAAGTCATCAGAAATTGGGCTCAGTTTGGTGTCACTAAAAAATAAACTTAAAAAAGACATCGACCTTCAGTCATCATTACATGATAAAATACCTCGAATATTGAAAAAGCGCACAAAAAGTATGATCCGCTCTGTTGGATAAAGTGGACGGGTCTACTGTGCAGTTTAAAAGTTTAAAAACGGAGTTATGGTGACTTTGCTAACCAGCGATGGGCAATCTGATGGCTGGCTACCACCTACTATCACCTTTGGGCTGGCCGCGAGCCTGCAGGACGCTCACGAGCTGTCCGGGCTGCGCGGGGGTTGGCACAGTGACTGTGGCGTGGAGTGGCGTGCAGCCTCTTACCTGCTCTGACATTGGCAGCTTGCAGAATTAAACTTAATGTGACCACAGCGATTAGCGTTGAATCCCATAGCCACCTTTTCGTTTTCCACCTGGTGGTCCACCTTTGCACCTCCATGATGAGCGCCCGCGGCTGTACAGAAAACGGGGCGACTTTTACACAAAATTCGGTCCCTTCCACAAATCCACAAAAAAGTGTGCTTATACTACAGCGCCATGAGTGAAAGTCTAAAGGAGGTCTTTCACAGCCAGAGTGGGCCCTTCAGATCCGCTCCCCCTTAAGCCCAGCTCTCAGACTGATGGTGAAGGGCTTTCATAGAAAAAAGCGCACGGTTTCCCTGAGAGTTGCGCACCGTCAGGAGGGCTGGACAAACGCCGCAACGCTGAACCTGAACCGACTGTAAAGATACTGACACTGGAAAATCCTCCGTTCATCAAATCACCAGTCGGGAAAGTTGTCTCTGAGCCCGCCCCCTGTGCAACAGCATCAAGCAGGAGCATCACTACTGCAGCCTAATTACAGGACACAGTGCACTATCCAAAGAGCACTCGTTTCTTTTTTTCTTTTTACGTTATCATAAAGATTTAAAGCTATATATCACAAAAATAAATTAATTTTCCCATAATATAATCATAGGCATAGAGGAGATAAAGGAAGAGAGGTTCCAAAGTAAATGCAACACACTAAATGCAAATGAAGTGGCGGGGTGGAGCTGTTATTTCAGAGGTTTCCTGAAAGTCTAAGAATGTGAAAAGAGCCCTAATAGCTTCTACATGGGGCCAGTGGATAATATAAAACGCTTTCCAGACACTAGGAGTTTCCTCAAGGAGTCCTTAGTTTGTTCTTTTTCTCTCTCTCTCTTTTTTTTCTCTCTCCCGAGGCCTGAAAATAATTAATGGTTAAAGACGGCTGGAACAAAGAGTGGAAGCACAGGTGGTAGCTATAGAGTCCTACTCTGATTTGGTTTTCCCTGTGTACCGATGAAAGACGGATTTAACAGCGCAATGGCAGCCGTTGTCACACAAACGCAAACCACATTTCGGAAAATTTGTCAGTGTTTACGTGTTTTATCACAAGGCAGAAATTAGAACCATGGGGTTCGTGGATATTTAATGAGCGGAGGCAAAAATTTAGCACAGCACTGTGCAGGTGTGACAAATTAAATAATAATAGTTTGGACAATGAATAATAGGGATTAGGTATTTAGAATGTAGATGAATGGCCACATGCCTAGACTTCCTTCCTAATGTCAGATGCTGTTGTGCGTGTAAGTGTGGCTCTGATTAGTTGTTTAAAAGTCCAGGATTATGCAGGACCAGCGGTCTTATTTATAAGGGTCATGAACTTTTTAAACATTTGTTTACCTGAGGGTATTTGCTCAGTATTTGCATATTCAAACACATTCCCATCTGGTTACAACTTTGTAAAACCACAATCTTCTACTGTTGGCCATTATCCAGCTCTTCTGGACAAGCAAAGACATCTTGCTCATAGGCATGTTGGTGGCAAGAGGCAACCTCCGGAGCTGAAAAATGACGCCAACGCGGAAGTGCCAAAAACAGAGTAAATCCCCAAAAAACCCAATGTTAAAATGCCCAACATAACGGCAGAAATAACCATCTTTTACAGCCTCGTACAAAAAACAATTTTGGTCTCTCCAACCTCTCGTCAAAATATGGTTACTTCTGGCCCCAAAAACCCAAGAAGGTGACAGCCAGAATGCCAAAAATGGGAGTCAACAAACCAATGGGTGATGTCAGGGCAGCTACATCCATTATTTATACAGTCTATGGTTGGTGGCAGCTGCTGAGTTAGACTTCTTTGACTTTGCCAGCTGACTGAGGATGTTGACTGGTAACTTGTAGTTTTATAGCTGACTGCTCTCTCTGAACTGTACTACTGATGGAAATAAAAATATGTGATCAAAAAAAAACATACAACACAAATGGGTTGAAAATTGACCGCTAGTGTTAAACACGACTAACACCATGTTCATACTGGACAGGGAAGTGCCCCGATGTGTTAACTGTCACGCAGCTTCCTCTCAGCTAGATGTTCACAACAGAAGTGCATTTCTTTGCACCAGCCAGCAAGCAACTCTGCTACTCTGTGTGTCCGCTCATTTCTCTCGCTCTGTTTAGACACAACTGGCAAGTATGTGGAAGCCTGGGATACATATTTTATCATTCCAGGGATTCACACATTATTTATTTATATGTGGAGTGGCAGAATGCCAGGCGCAGTCAAAGTGAAACTTAACCAGTCATTGAACTGTATCTAAAAGTGCGTCCTTAATTTCTGCAGCAGCCACTCCGCTCATCCATCAATTTGATCAGTTCTGACCGGATTAACAGATCAGTTATCTACTCCTCAAACTGCAGCTGATGAGGAAAAACAACTCACGACGAGTTACACCTGCACTGCATTTAAGGACGCGCACAAACATCTAAATTAAGGGAGGAGACATAGAATGAAAAGAAACACAATTTAAAATATCAATATTATCATGATTCATCCTGAGGGAGGCATTTATGTCTGTGATGCGTTTAATTGCAATCCATCCAACAGTTTTCCAAGAGGAAAAGTCAGAGTATCATCAAAGTCATTGAGATACATCATCTAAGATCCACGACTACAAAATACTGTGGAAATGCATCTAGTAGATATTATGATATTTCACAGGATAGATGCAAATATTTGGCATACTGGTGGCACTAGAGGAAAAGTCAGGGGATCACCAAAGGTAGTGGGCTTCATCGTCTCGGGAGCAAGAATGTCTGCACAAAAGTTTCTGGTAATCCATCCCATAGTTGCTGAGATATTCCAGTCTTAATCAAAGTCTGATCAACATATGCAGCAAAAATGCAGATAGTGGGATATAAAAATCAGATCACGACAAACATACAGTATCAGTGGTTAAAAATTGACTGCTAGTGTACAAATGTTTGATTCTCACTATTTGAGCAAATGCTTTGGAGGAAACTACTTACTAAATGGTATGCACTTTATCACCAGTTCTACTCAAGAAGGAAATATGAGCACAAAGGAGTCACTGTTTAAAATGCTAGATGGAATGAGTGAGGTTAATTTGTGTAATGCTGGATTGTCTGAACTGTATGCATCATTTATCTATGTACTGATGTGATGACCCTGTGCTTGCTCAGCAGCAAAAAGAAAAAAAAACTTTCTTGAACGCAGCCTGGCTGTGCTTATTGGCTCTCTGGCAGATGGTTGGCTTTTTTTGTCATTTGGTTTCAAGTTGTTTGGCAGAAAATGTCAGAACCTCTTGTTCATGTTGCTTCCCGGGACCGTGGCCCAAAATGTTTGGTTTAACTTGACAAGCCGTCCTGCGCTGGCAGAGAGCAAATCTGAACAACCGAAACTAAAGTTTTCAGTTTTCCTTTCAAACAGGACTCGGACAGCTGACAAGATGTACTAACGGGCGTCCAGCTGCTTCTTATAGATACTTGTCTTCTGGGACAGTCTACAATTTTCAGGGAGACTTGACTCGAGAGCTGCCCTCTTTGTAGTTGGAAGCATATGATTACAACTGATGCATTTACTGCCAATGTGTGCCAAGATTACATTGTATAATTATTCTATATTAAGTCTCTACTCCTTGCATGGCTCAGACCAGAGCAGCTATAAAAACAAAAATGTCTCGAAAATGTTGCCCTGTGGCTGTGTTTTTCTATTGAAGGCAGCTTTTAATCTGAGAGCTTTCAAGTTTCAGAATAAAATTCTTCTTGTGCTTTTCAGAAACAGTTGACTGACACACCTCACTGCAGATTTACAGTCACTTGAGTTCAGGACAAAAAGTTCTCCCAAATGCACCACAGGACATTTTTCTGTATGTCTGTACATTTACTCTGATGTTTATGAATATTACAGAGTGCCATGGACAGATTTTCTAACTAAATATACAGCAGCATTTCCAGAAAAAGCTCCACTGATGACTTCTTTCATTTGCTTCTACCACATGGCATCAGCAATCCTGGAGCACATAGAAATTCAGCCTCACATCACCTAGGTGACAGTGAAGCCTTGATCCCATGTTTCTGGTTGAATGATATTTCCCTGCATCAAAATGCCAAAACAGCTGCAGTAAGAACAAAGTGTCAACAAGGTCTTCTGATCTCAGATGTCCTACAATTCTACAATTCTACAATTTCATTTAGCAGACGCTTTTATCCAAAGCGACGTACAACTTTTATCCAAAGCGACGTACAACACAAGCCAGAATTTAGACTTAAGGAAAAAAACCCTTAGTAAGTGCAAAAAGTGCTTCAGGTGTGATTGGTCACAGGTATTGTCCTCTACCAACTCAAGGCGCTCAGGAGCTCCTCGATGAATTACAAAGCTAGAAGGCAGTGTGCAGTTTGGGGGTGGAGAGGGATGCATGCTAGACACTGCAGACCACATAACCACTGAGAGGAATGTATGTTTGTCTGGGCATGCTTATTATCGGTGCATGTGGTACCCAGACAGCCTCACCTAGTAGGCGTTTGCTGGGACAAGTGAAAGGTGCGCTTTCACTTTCAAATTTTTTAAGGTCACCTCGTTTTATACTGCAGAGTCATCACTTGCTGTGCTACACACAGAATGAAGAGAAGAGAAAAGAAACAGCGGACACTACATCACACAAGGCAACTTAACGGCACCTGTGACAATCAATTATACCGCAGAGTAAACAAAATAATGAACAATCTGTAGCATAAGGCATAAGTCCACAACTGTGCAATTTAGAGAAAATAAAAACTCAGTTTTACATACAGATCTCTTTTCTGCAGTTTGTACACAGTGTCTCATTCATGAAATGTAAGCAGAACAAATTTGTGTGCAAAGAGCTCTCAGAAGAGAAATGTTACATGTAGCGGTAGACCAACAACAGCTGATGTAATGGCTTCAAATCTCCGTCAATAAGGGCTGTCCATTGGCAAGGTGAAGGGGTGAAAATATTCAAAATGTGTTAAATTGAAATAGATTTTTTTTAGGTGGCTTAAGACTAATGAATGCAGGTAGAGTTTGATAGAGGGGACATTGATGCCAAATTTAATGGCAATACAGCAAATAGCCATGCTGTTATGATATTTTAATAAAACTAACACGTGTACCTCATGGTGGCATGAGTGGAAGTCAAGGAATCACTAAAGTCAGTAGGATTCATCTTCTGCAGACAATCAACATCAGTTCCAAAATTCTTGGCTATCCATGCAGTAACAGCTAAGATACAATGCTTGTACAATACAATGTGTTCACCCCCTTGGAGTTTTTCCTATTTTGTTCCATTACAACCTGTAATTTAAATGAATTTTAAATGATTTTTTTTCTTTTGAATCTTCCAAAACTTGTTTTGGAAGGTCCATAACAAAAAAAACCCCAATAAAAATCTATTTCAATTACAGGTTGTAATGCAACAAAATAGGAGAAACACTGTATTTCAGTGGCTGACTGATTGACAGACTAACATCTTTATCCCTAGAGCCACACGGCAAAAAGATTAATCAGACAAGTAAACAGATTAAGAGATACCACACAAGATTTGAGTGTTAAGAACAGCTACGAGCAAACAAACGCTGTAAACGGAAACTGAAATGGTAAACTGATTTTCGAGAATATATAAACAGCTAAACTTACAGAATAATCTATGTGACAAAAACAAAACTGTATGATAGAAGGTGCAACATGTTGACAGCAGTACAGAGGCAGGTAGTTTTAAAAAAAGCAGAAATCAGATGTCACAGCCATCAGCCTCCAAGCGTACCACAGGAGTGATAAAGAGCGGCCGTCCCATTTTCATGTTTCTTGTCATTCTGTGTGATGAATGCTTTTCCTCACAGCAGTGAACGGAGTGTTATGGAGAGTTAAGTGGAGAGGTCTGTGATAATCTAAACATGCCCCAAGCATCTCGTATTTCATGAGCCAAAGTCTCCCTGAGCCCTGTCTCCAGCCGCCAGCAGTAAAAACTGATAGCAGAGAGGGCCGGCCTGACACTGGACGAGGAGGCTTACAAACACAGCTAGGCACAGACAAAACCTATCGCTGAGTCATGTCCTGTTATCATACTTGGAGGGAAGAAAATTAAGGATGTCAAATCACCCAGTTTAGTTACTGACTCTTTGTCTCCAATCTACAATAACAAATAAGTGAGATAAAGTCCAAAAGAGACAGGGAAGATATTACAAAAGATTACAGAAAATAGCAAAAAAACCAAACAAAGACAAAGCAGGGAACTTGGCAGGTGAAACTTGTTCACTGAGGATGCTTGAACTCATGAACCCGACTGGATTTAGAGCACTTTGGGGGTTGCTGTTTTTATAGACCATGAATGTTCCTCATTACTCTTGTTGTGGTCAAACATAAATCTCTGTGTCATCTTTGATGCTCTGCATGAAAACTTCTATTCACAGAATTCATTTTCACTCTGACGCTCATACAATGGCAATTGTTTTAGATGAGACTATACTTACAAATGTTCTTGTGTGTGCAGAAAAAGATCAATCTTTAAAGAGCAACAAGATCTGGTAAACCATTAATTTAAAAAATCATCACATGTGAGCTGCATTAATCTGGATGTCTCGCATTCAATCAAATAACCACTATGAATTATCAACTTTAAGGTTGTCTTTGGTCTCTTTTAGCTTACTGTTTTGGTTTTAATCAATAAATTGTTGATTATATTGATCAACTGCACAGTTACTGTGTCTTTTTCAGCTTCTGATAAATGCACTGTATTACAGGTGCTGACAATGACAAGCAACTCGGTGATGACAGTTAGCAATTAGCTGGTGAAGTCAGTCAAACACCCAGCAAGTCAAAGATATTTTTCTCAGGAGTTTGTGGAGACCAAACAAAGAAAAGTGCAGAAAGGAAACTGAATATTGGACTTCCATTTGTTGTGACCAGAAACACACACAAGTCAAGTCCAATGCCAAGTCCTAATTCTCGTCTGTCAATGCCAAGTCAAGTCCCAAGTCTGATTCAGGAAATGAAGTAAAACTGATTGATTCAAATTCATACTTCTAACATACTTTTTAACATCATTTTAATCTTTTGGCTTGGGTGAAGGTATCAAGTCAGAAGGCTGAAGTCCAAGTGAAGTCACTGGTTGGTCACTAGTCAGCTCTCATGACTGCACAAGGATTCATGGATGACATTTAGCCTGTCATTAATGATTTGTACTGAATATTCATTTTAATGAAACAGCTGGTTTATCCTTGCAGATAGTGTGGTGGCTTCATGCTAATGTGTATTTCCAGACACAACAAACAAAAAAGCAAAAACTTAAATTAAAATTTAATTGATCAAACACCAATGTGGAAGAGATTGGGGACAAATAAAAGTCCTAATTCAGTGCAAAATTGCTTCCTGAAGTTCAGCTGAAGCTCAGATGAGGCTTATGCAGTGCTTCTTTGCCAAATTAGTTTTCTAAATCTACAATCTTGCATCCAGATCAGTAAGAAAAACAGTCCGGAGAAGGTAATTTAATTGTGCACACAAAACAAAACGGGGACCAATTCATCAAAACATTGCTCAATAGCACTACCAGTGATCAAAAACTCCATCAAGTAACTTAAAGTGAACTTAAACAAAAAATTAGAAACTCAACTGTAATGCTGTTCAAGGTTGGTGGGAACGTTTTGACATTCGGGCAGAGGGTTATTCTTTCCACTGGTTTTCTGAGGGCTGTCCAGATACTCGGGCAGGAGTGAGAGTTTATGCTGGAGTTGAAAGATCCCTGTTTGGTGACTAAGCAAACGTCTACTGGGTAACTTTTTATTGCCACAGGTATACTCCTTCTGACATCTTAATGAGTGGGTACGCAAGCGGGGTTTCCAGTCATAAAAACAGTCACTGAGGGGACTCCATTTCCAACCAGCCATCAGCCTTTTAAGATAACACTTTCACACAAATACATAAAGGCATATTTACTGAACCCAGCTGTGCGCGGAGCTGCATTTTGGAATTTGGCTAATTTTAGCAGTCTTTGAAGCTATTTGGACACACAGTCTTACAAGCTAGTAACAATGTGAGTTCCAGGTGTCCTCTGACAACCTGCCCTGGCTTGTCATTCTCTTGAATGAATAGCCATGTCTTTTATTGTATGAATAAATAATGGAAAAGTATGATGCAAATGAACAAAACTGAGAGTACAAACACAGCTTCAACTCATAAATCTGAATCATCAACTATACTGGCACAATATGGACTATTCATCAAGCAACTGGAGGATGTCATACTGTAAATCAACACATGGTTTACACTGTTCCAACTGAAGACAAAAGAAAAAAAAGACTATGACTGAAACTATAAGAAGCAATTGAGAGACTATTAATTTGGAGCTCTATGTTGTACTCATTTATTTACTGTTCCTGCTGGCACTGAGACCTGGCAGCGTCACTCTGCTCATGGGTCGGCCCACGGCTTTGGTCTAGACTGAAATAACTCAACAACTACTGGGTGGACTGCCATGAAATTTGATACTGACTTTCATGTTCCCCAAAAGGATTTATACAGTAATTTTTTTGATCCTTTAAGCTTTCATCTAACGCCACCCTCAGGTCAAAACTTCTGTTCGTTCAATACTTTGTTTTTAATTTTATTTATTTAATCCTTATTAACCAGTTTGGTTAACCACTGAGATGAAGAATCTCTTTTTCAAGGGAGGCCTGGCAAAGACAGTCAGCGGTGATGACAAAGTTGAGTTGCAGACAGAGACACAAAGGGAGACAAAAAACACGTCATAAGCACAAAAATGTGCATTAAAAGAGAGCTATCAATGAGTCAAAAGAGAACTTTCTAGGAATCAGTTGTACAGTCAGGCAGACTAAAAACTAGGGGTGATTGAAATTGGTTCAGTGCTGATTATTAGTAGTTAAAGAGACCAATGGCTGATATTTAGAACCGATATGCATTTACACAATAAGAATGAAAATCTTTCTGTCATTATTTAGAATTTGGAATATGACAAACTCCAACACTAAACTTTGTTTAAATGCCTTTCAAAAATGTTTTATCAAAACTGAGACATTCAACATCAAATACAGCAAGTTCACAGCAACTTTTATTTAGTATTAAGTCAAGTGAAAATTTAAATTAAAAAATTAATAAATAAAAATAGCTCCCTGACATTTTAAAAACTAAAAGTTCCTCCCAGGCTGACACTTTCTTTGCACTTTTTAATGAATTAATTTTATCTGTGATCATTACAATAAATCGCTGATACAGATAATTGGAAAAGTGCCAGATATTGGCCCTGATAATCGGCCAGGCCGATAATCTGTCTTTCATTTTAAATTTAAAAGCATTTAACGACACCAGCTCCTTTAGTTTTAAGTCATCCTGCAACAAATTCTAGACTGAGGATGCAGAACACCCAAAAGCCCTTTTCCCAATTTCTGTCTGAGTGTTTAGGATAGGGAGCATAAAGAGATCCTGAGAACACAAAAAATACTGTCCTGTACTTTTCTGCATGATAAAAACATGCAGGTAGTGTGGGAGCAGACCAAGAATTGCTTTATATATAAAGGCGTACCACTGTAAGAGCACTGGGGTTACCAAAGCAAGGCATCCATCCGAGAGCATGATGGCGAGTCAGAGCTTACCTGAAGTATGCGTGGTATCAACCGTGCAGAGACACTGAGCAGAGCTTTGCATGTACAAAACGTCACCATAGTCCAAGACCGATAAAAAAGTTGCAGCAACAAGACCACTTTTCTACATTAAAAGACAAACACATTTTGTTTCAATAACAAAGATCCAGTTTAAGCCTCAGCCTTTTTACAAGGTATAAGACATGTGGTTTAAAAATGAAGGGAATCCTATAATCCAATCAAAATATCCCGGGATTTGTGAGAGTAAACAACCTCTATCACTTTTCCATCCACAGTTACCACCACAGGTACATTTTGTGACCTTCTGAGTCTTTGAGTGGGTGAACAACAAAAACTTGGTCTTGTGCGGTTTAAGACCACATATTTGCAAAACTAGTGACATTCTCTATGTTTAGTTTTGTTTCATATTAATGACTAAAGTTTTTTCATGTGACACGCTGAACTAAGCAAATATTGGTTTCACACAGATGGACGTGGTCTTTTTGGATGTAGCAGTGCAAATTCAGTGAGCTCTTGGGAGAAGTTTGCCTAGAGGGCTCTCTTCCAGAAAGAGATTCTTCTCCCATGTGCACTCCGTGACCGTCTCAGCCCCGCTCAGACTGTGCTCTGAGTGGATGCTCATGTGTTTCCACGATAGAGGATGAGTTACATTTTGTACAAATTATAAGCCTGTCTGGGCTCGGCATCTATCGATACAAGATACGACACTGATATCAGAGTACAGAGCCGGACCAAAAAGCAGCATCTATTTTACTGTGTTGTACTGCTAAGATGCAAAACGGATCCAAAGTTTTCTAAATTGAAATGCTTTCATCCATGTGCCACTGTCTCTGCCTTTCCATTATTTTCTTATCACACTGCCAAACTGACCACCTATGTAAAAATTATAGATTATTTAAAAAAGGGAGAACCTACATACTTAAACAGATTTACCAAATAAAGCAGCAGTGATTTATATATATATATATATATATATATATATATTTTTTTTTTTTTTTTTAATTAATTTTAAAAAAATGCTAGAAACATGTGGTGGGCCAAATCGAACCTTAAGGCAGGTCAACTTTGGCCCACAGGCCTCACTTTGGGAAGCCCCGACTAATTCCAGTATACTGAAGCTCTGTTTAGTTGTGCATATATTGTAGTTTAACATTCTGATGGTCAATCGCTGTTGTAGAAGTTCCAGCAGTACAAAGGAGCAAAAATCTAAGTGTATCTTTGGAAACTGGTGATCACAAAAAATGTAAAGATCACCTCTGTTTAGAAGTGGCAGTTAGGTGTGAGGTCTCCTGTAGGTTTAATCTAAGAATTAAGGCAACTATTACAGTGATATACAACTATTCAGGCAGTAGTTTTGCAAGCTTATCCAACAAATGACGACAAAACCCAATGCATCCAACAAGAATGTGCACAGCAGAGATAAAGCAACACCCCTGGGCAAAACCCCGGGTTTTTAGGGAGTCCTTGCCAACATTACACCTTTTCAGGCTCTGCAGTGTTTCCCATTAATAACCAAGACGGGCCGCCATAGTCTAATTTGTGCTGCCATAGTCTCAGTGGAGCTGGACTGTTAATTAGGAGCGGTATTAAAACACCGCTGGGTTATTTGTAGCGCAGTAGCAGCAGAGAGGAGCAGCAGAACGCCAGGCGCATCAAAAGTGCACTCTGCTGGGCCTAAAACTCATTCACTTCACTCGTTCAAATCCATTGATCTGATCAGCTGTGAACTTATCAACAGATCAATTATCCACCCCACAAGTGACATTCAGCTGCGAACGAGATAAAGAAAACTCATTTCATGCATTGCATGTTATCATAGTGACGTTAGCAGTTAGTCTGCATAGCCTCACAAAGCTGGTAGTAGTCTTCACTCATTGATTATACTTAATAATCATCCTAATCACACTTTCACCTCTGCACATTATGACGTTTGACTACTATTATGTTTGTGAGTTGACATTTCTGCCAAGTCACTCTTCTTCATGTTTGAAATTTGCTGAATAAATAAACTAGAAAAAAATGTAGGTCAAAGAGTGAAGTATTAAGCATCTAAATTACAACTTGGCTTCCAACTTAGACACCCTGGTTTACATGTTTTTCTGCTTACTCACATCTCGAAGGGCTGTCCAGCTTTTGCTGAGTCAGAAAAATGTTGCAGATCAAGGATCAAATTGCTAAAATAACACTTGCACTTTCTACAATCCTGGCTCAAATCTGCTCCACTGATCTCCCTGATGTTGATTAGTAATAATTTAATCTGTGCTCATTTGACTGTAGTGTGTCACACATGGATTCGGCTAATAAAGGTTATTGGATACACTGGCAAAAACGATAAAATGCTGTACAATCAAGGCAAAAAGATTTGTTGCACTGAAAGAGGTTTATGGCCAACAGACAATGTCACTGTGCCTCAAAGTAGAGTTGCTCAAACACAAACCACATTGCTTAATTCCTTGATTACGCTTGTGTGTGCTCCCATGGAAGACCAAAGACACAACTGTGGCTGGAGATATGGAAAAACAGATGCAGTAGATTATAGAGTACTGCACTCGTATCACCCCCAACACTGAGAATATGAATGGGCCATTTTGTTCCACTTGCAATGAGGCCCTGACTATATCTTGCACTGATGGCACTGTAACAATGCTTTGCTTGAGTAAAGTACCATAAAATATGGTCGATGAGTAATTGTGGTAGATAGCCTGTTGAATTGAGTCATCTCTGCGGCCAGGAGCTTTGATATATGTATATATTCCTTCCATCCTGATTGTTACCAGTATTTAAAGTGACAGTTACAGTGGAAAAGGTAGAAGCAGTAGCAGCAGTAGCTTACTATTTTCCATGTTCATCACCTCCCACAGTGTACGGCTTGGGCGATTTCCAACATCGTGGTTTGAGTTACAGTAACCACCAGCTGGATGGAGCGTTGTTTCCACGGTGCCTGTAAGCTGCGGTGCCGATGCGTCCCTCCACAAGCATCTGCAACAAGCCAATCAAAAGACATGACTCCTCAGCACGGGACTGGGGTGGAGGGGGGGGCAGCAACCATATGAGTTTTCCATTCATTTATTCAAAGTATTTTTTTCGTCTCTCCTCTGCACATTACACATTCAGAGACCATCTAACAATCCAGTTATCATTCATTTTTCAAAATAAAACCAAAAATCCCAAAACAAAAAATGACTTGTTTTTATAATTTAGATTTTGTGCTCAAATAAAAAAAATTGAAAAATAATACTAATAAGGGTGGTCTATGTTTATGTATTCAAAATATCTTCTAAAACAGCAACACATGGTCTCTTAGCTTAACTTTAGCATGCACTGACTGATTTTTACAGTGTACAAGTGTGTAAGGCATCTAACAGTGAGCTGCAGATGAAACTTCTCCCAACTTCTCCGTCATTACCGGGAGCCGAATCAACCACAGAGGTCTCTTCCTCTCCAAAACAAATGGACCATGTGATAAAAATAACTAAAACACAAAATAAAGCAGCTTCAAGTTACAAATCAGTTTATCTCTGATGCTGTTTGGCATCTCAGCTACAGGCAGCTCGTCCAATACTCATGTGTGGTCACCTTTTGCCTCCAGTAACTTAAAATCCAAACATTCAGGGGGGTTTCACCAGGAGCCAAATTTTCCACAGAGGTCTTTTCCTTTCCAAAACAAACACACCAGGTGATTTTAACAGCTAGAAACACTGGTTAAAGCAGTTTCACATTACAAACAGTGTAACTCCAGCACTGCTCATTGCAGAGTGGCCAACGCAAAAACATGAAAATGAAATAACGCAAAATCTGAAAATGTGAATGGCCCTATCTGTAGCCAATGTTTGATTTGTCTGTTTCTGTTCGTTAGAGAAATGTTGGTGCAACATGACAAATCCCCCCCCAAAAAAGGACCTGCTCCCTATGTAGATATAAGAAAGTAATTCTAAGATATTGAAAACACAACAACTCTTATTTTTGGGTGATTATACACTAAAGAAAACATTATACTGTATTCAATTTCTACCAATATATCCCTTAAAATCCACACACTGGTCCCTTAATAACCATTTAAGGTTGCTGAATCAAGTAGTGCATACAACACCTAACTATTATCAGTTTTAGAAATGATTTGACCTACTATTTCACAAACATTTGTCTCGTCAACACAGACATATAAACCAACAAAGCATTCATTCTGAGTCATGGTTTAGGCCATATGATCAAGTCCAAGATTCATTCCCCTTATAGCTCTTTAAACGTTTAAAATGAATGTTTATTATTTATATTTATTTATGTGTTTGTTTGTTGTTATAGGGGGTAAACGTTTTCGAACTACAGTTCCCATAATTTGGTGTCTTAGGAGGATGTAAACAGGAAGTGTAATATTGCCAGTTAGTCAGCTGTGAACTACAAGTTAACCTCTCCGTTTTTTAGTATACATGTTGACATACTGGCATTGTTTAAAGTATGCCGAATTAGCTGTCATTAGCTCCTGTTTGTAATTTACCGATGGATGCAAAGACAGCTATCACTGTTTTACTTCGATATGAAGAAAACCTAAAAATGTGATGATTCTCAAGCAAGTTCTGCAGTAATAAGGAGCGTTTTTTCCCTCGGATTTCTAAGTGGTTTATTTCGGATACAGTGGTATCTCCGGGACGTGTAAGTCACACTGAATCTTAAATTAAGTGTTTCGTGTCTGTGTGTACAGATTTCACTGTGTTATGACTCTGGGACGGTGTACTGTTTAGACGCAAATTGCGGCAATTGCGAACGTAAAATTACCTTAATTGTCTCTTTGTGCTGCGTGTCAAATCCTCTGCTGTTTCTCCAATTGCTGACAGTGTTGATAAACGAGGCAAAACATGCGGGGTGAACTAAAATAGCTTGCTGAACTGTCCATTGTTTGTGTACCTGTCAGTTTGAAGTCATGCAGGTGTTTCAGCTTCCAGCCGCCGCTTCAACTTTCCCGCGCACACCTAGGGAGGAAGAGGGCGGTCCCACAGTTTCAAAACAACTCCGCCCCTCACCAGCCCACTTTGATAGGTAGTAGTCATCGGTTTTGCGTGCCCTTTGAAAACAAGGCTGATAAAAGTAAACCACATCTATGTAAATCTAAGGGACTGTCCGTTATTTATAAGAGGGGAGGGGGTGGTGCAATAAGAGGAAATCATGTCAAATAGTTTAATCACTGGTTAGGGACTTATGTTATTGTTGATTTTTTTTCAAATTATTTTGTTTTAGGGGAGGGGCATAGAACTTTGAATAGATGAATTTATTTTCCTGCAATTTTTTTTTTAATTGCAAAAATGACTCAATTTATCAAAGTCAGAAACTGTAAAAACAAAATAATAATCTAGGCCTAAAATACTGATATTTCATCAAAATCACATCATTGTGTATATCGCATAAAATATGGCAAAAATAAACCATTTGCACTAATCATGCATCATCATATTACTGTCATTAAAAACCTAAAATCATGGTTTTTAATTGAGGTATGTGTAAAAAGTCTCCCTTTTGAAAATAGCTTAAATAGTTTGGGGGGTTTTCAGTATCATAAATGAGTAAATAGTATATTGCCACAACCCTACTAACCAGCATGCACAACAAAAGTGAAAAAGCAAATCTTTTTTAACTAAAGGATTTCATCTGCAACTTTTAACTTTAAAACATCAAAGTTAAAAATCTAACAATTTATAGTGGAGGGAGAGTCTTGCATTCCCCTTTAAAGTAGTCAGGGAGACTCAATGAAAAATATTTGTAACTTCAGGGAGGGTCAAGAAATATAAGAAAAGGGGGAAAAAAGTTAAAAAAAAGTCACACCCCAGCCACCCCCTTCCTCTGATAAATAAAGAACAGTCCCTAAGCGTAACCGCTCAGTCGTGGGACAATTCTCCGAAAGTATTGATTTTAGCTGCCTTAAAAAAATGTGTTCATGGCGTCATTTCAACCCACCCCAGCAGCTATATAACTCCTCACATTCTGCTCTTAATAAGAGAGGCTGGCACCACCCAAAAGTCTTTTTTCTAGGTCCAACATCTGGCTGTCAAAGAATGCCAAATCCTGGCTGTAAGGAAGGGAAGCTGATGGGTGGACCTGCAATAACATAAAAAGACCATTATGAACATTTTTGAGTGACGTTGATCTATTGCCTTTTCCAGTGGAGGTCCTTACATTTCTTTGGGTAAAAACTCAAAGACAGAGGTGGCAGAGCAGCTGGGTTTACATTTGCAGTTTGGTCTCACATGGATAATGCCATAACAAGTCACTGACAAGTAATGCTGCAGCAAAACCTCAAGGGTGCTGCAGATCACTGAAGCCCCGACTGCTAAGATATTCAAGTGCTAAGTGTGTGATTGTGTATGCATATGTGTACATTTTCGTGCTTATAATCGTGCATGCTCGCAGCCCGTGTGTGCATCAGCGTAAAGCCGATAGGGAGAGCAGCGTGTCTGGAATCATTTAAACAGAGTGAGAACACATTCCCGCATGTGGAATCATTCCTCCCAATAGGAGTGTCATTGTTTCCAAAGACAGCTTTGCTTTCACCATGAATCAGGTAGCATTTTTTCCTATATATTTCATTTTTCCTGTCAGCTATACAGGTCTTTACAAAAATGTTGGGAATGAATCCAGGGAGAGACGCTGCGACTATTCTGATCTAAGAATTGTGATTGATGACCCAGTTTGGGGAGAAAGAAGTATACAAAAATGTAATAGCTTTTTATGGATTTATATTTTTGATTAAACTTTTTACAAAGAGCATGCTGAGTGAGGGACATATTAAAAACAGAACAACAGCTCTGTACTTAATTATCAAATAAGATATAGACAAATGTAAATTCTTTTGGGTTATTTGAAGAATGAAACTGTTTTATTTTATGTTTTTTCTATTTATTTTAACAAAAAAACAAAAACAAAAAAAGCCTATTTAAGTGTCAAAAACTAAAATGTGTTAGTCAGTCTCTCTGGCTTCCATCCCCATCTACGACGCTAGAGTCCACTGCTCCATACTGAATCTTAACAAACAGGTCACAGTTAAATGATTTTGTCTGTTTTTTTTCTGTTTTTTTAAAGGAATTTCCTAAAAGAACTGACAAAATCATGCATTTTTATCCCTCAGCAGCAGTTTAAGTTGTGGGTTAATAATTGATCGGTTGATCCGGTCAGAGCTGATCACGTCGATGGATGAGAGGAGAAGCAAAGTGCTGAGTGAATGAAAGCAAACTTTTAGACCCAGCACAATGAACGGTTAAGTTTCACTTTTACTGTACCCTGTGCTCTACTGCTCCCTTTGTGACAACAGTATACTCTGCGCTCTGTGAGTGTGGTGCAATGAATAACCACAGAATATAAATATAATTTTAATAGCACAAGAAAATCTATTTGTGGCAGCAGATGTTTTAATATGGCGGCCCGCCACACATATATGAATGTGTAGGAAACCATGAGGATGGTGTTTACAGGCTTGGACCCAATTTATGTCTCTGTTTTTCAACACGGGGCCAACTGTATAGTTTGTATATTAATCAAAAGTATTATGTTTATAGTGTCAGTAGCTAAACATTTTTAAAAGTGGAGCTTCACATTCTTTACCAAAGTTACCAAGTAAAATTCACAAGATTCATCCATATGTGGACCAGTTTAAAAACACGTGAAAGCCAAGTTGTTTGTGAGATACCCCACTAGCTTGTCCTCAGTTAATCCCATCATATTAACTTAATAAAGTTCTATTTTTTTCTAAATCTGAATTCAATTTAAAACTCCCCAGAGCATTTCTCTTCAAACTCAAAGCTAATTTGAAGCCTGACAACTTGATGTACCCCTTTGCGGCCCTGTGTGTGAGAGCTGTAGTAAACGAGCAGTGACTCATACCGGTCTCAAATGTATGGCTCTGCTTGTGGTAGCACGGGCGGACAGCCACATAGTTGCCTGCGGTGAAGGCCACTGCACAGGCAGCACTGGAATAGAAGTTTATTACTGGCCACCAAGTCGAGCCCTGCGCACCAAATTGATACCTTGGAACAAATATAACGTTGAAAATCACATATATGCATAAACTGTGAAGCAAACGCACACCCATGCACGACTACACTCTTGAATGCACACAATACACACATACGCACACGCACAAAGTTAAAGGCTATACTTTGAAAGTTCCTGTTTAGGTGTAAGTGGGTGAGAAATGTGGGCACACTGTTCAGTCTCTAAGAAAAGTTACAAAAGTTCAGTGAGGAGAGAAGCCTGAAATAAAATGTAAGATTGAAGGTTTTCTAAGGATTGAAAAGAATAAGGAAAAGGTCCAACAAAAGAGACACATGTGATATATGTGTTGGGGAATCTTCTACTTTTATGTTTATTATGACATGATTCAACCTGGAGAAACCATTTATCTGACCTATTTTTCAGGAAGAAAAAGAATGCCAGGGTTTCATAGAAAGCTCTTACTCCTTTGACAAATGTGACAAGTGGCCCCGTCAGCCCGCGATCATCCCTCTGTAATTGAAGACATGATGTCACATCAATGCCTTCGCTGCAGCTCTGTTACAGAAACCGCTGTTACCCACATTCACCAATACTGGGTGGTTTTGTCAGACAAGCTCCAGATATGTGAAACACACTCACTTAATAACGGTCTGGGCTTAGGTTTGGCTCCAGACGTTTGGCTCAAGCCTGATCACACTCAATAAAGCAGCATATACAACTGACTGACAGACCGCTTTTATTCCACCGTTCAGCACTTCAGACAGCAAGGAAGTTCGATAATTAGAAATTTGATTTGCGATTAGAGAGTCTGTGAAATTTAGTGCAAAACATCCCTTAAAAAACGACCTCAAATTGAAATTTTGGGCGATGACTTGACTCATAAAAACGTCTGAATGAAGCTCTTTTGTGTTTTGACTTCACCCATTCTCATGTTGATGGGGTGATAACACTGCCAGCGTCATCTGTTTTGATGTGAGGACCACAGTGGGAGACGTTTTAGATGTTTTACATATGTCTCAAATTCAAACATTAGTAAAGTGAACAAGTGAACAAGTGAACAAGTGAACAGCAACATAAATTCAAAGTATCATCAGTAAAAATATTTGCCACAAAGACATATTTTCCCTGTTGGGTTTTAGCTTTTTAAATTATGGACTGTTGGAAGGTTTCCTTTACATTTTCGTGCAAAACTTAAGCAATATTTTCAAAATTTCGATAAAACACAATCACGGGTTGACTGCGTTTCCACTGAGTGACGTAATGCGACTTCTATCGCAATATTAATCGACTTCTCTTCCACTGATAACATTCCAGGAAGCACAGTGATGGACATTAGTTGGTTTAATTCTATTGCAGCCACCGCACTAGCTGCCATTATTTCCAATTGAAGGCGGCATATGCGGCATATGCGGCGTATGCGGCATATGCGGCGTAGGCGGCGTAGGCGACGTAGGCGTGTAATGTGTGTGATAATGGAAAGCTAAGGCCTTTTACATGGGACTGGCCATGTAAGAGGGATTTCTGGGAGGTGATAGTCCATGATTTCACAGAGAAATTGTGGATTCAAAACTTTCGGTTGATCCGCTCAATTTTTCTATATGGGTGATTGACTTATAAAAAAGACTATGCCCTGCAGTTGTTTGTAAAGCAGTATATCAAATGTCTAAGACTAATCTGATGTTTTTATATATAAAATACAAACGACTAAAGTGAACATACAACAGTTCCCACTAAAATGTATTGGAGTAGAAGTATAAAGCAGCACAAAATGGAAGTATGTCAAAATTGCACTTAAGAACAGTAGTTTAGGAAACGTACTTTGTTCCACCACTGGAGGACTGTGTGTAAGAAAAACAAGAGATTAAAATGACAAAACTCATCAATCAAAAGATTTGTTGGCTTACAGTAAGAGCAAAACTTGATTTGAATTGATAGACTGAAATCACCATTGATATTTCCTCTTTAATGTAGACCTCAGTGGTAACATATTTCAGATTTAATGCCAGCAAAGCAACTGAGACTGAAAGTCAGTGAAAGAGAGAGAGAGGCCAACAGAAATCTCAAACGTTTCCTCCTCAGTGAGCTTTAAGAGTTAATAAACCTGCTGCCCACCTCCAGACTGCACTGGTGGAGTCTCAGGACACAAGATTTCTTACTTGCCCTCCCCTCCTGCTTGATGAGGTGAGCTTAATCTGGAACCAGTGGGGTTTTCTAATTGTCAGGTTTGTTTGCTGAGCAATTTGGCTCTCATTCAGCAAGTCCTTAGAGACCCCTAGTGTCGGAAACTCACAACTGCACTCACTTTCTTTGAGCGTGGTGTTTGTGGTGCCTGTGATCCTCTGTGACTGCGCTGTGTTTTCGGATGAGCCGATAACAGACAGTAAATAGACACCACAGGACAGGTTGGACGGGGTGAATCTCATTCAGCTGTAAACTCTCACAGCTCTGGAGGTTTTAATTTAATTTGGCTGGAAGTGGATTTTTCCAGAATGCCTCGTGGAAGGCCTCCAAAATTAACTTCCTGGATATTCTACAGGGCCTCTAAGTCTCGACAATTCTCATACCCAAGTGTGACTCTGGCCAACTTTACGGTGGTTGTGTGCTTTTGTCAGGGTATGACGGAAAATATAGCAATCCATATAGAAGATAAAGGAGAAAAAGGTGAATGAAGAAAAGAGAAACAGCAGAAAAAGGCTGAAGAAAATGTAAGACATAATTCAGTTACAATAATCAGAAATGAAGATTACTAGGTGAGAATTTTAGTGTCAACGCTAATACAAGGGGTCACAAGATCAATTTAAGCCTTTAAAACCTGAGCAAACTGGCTTGATTTCATTCAAAAACGTGGGAAAAAGGCAATGAGCAACAAAAGGAGAAATTACCCCCAAATCACCAAGAAATTTGTGAAAAGTACAAGTAAATTACCTTAAAAACTAGTTTTCAAAAAGAAGAAAAAAAAGACAACAAGGAAATGGCCATGGAAAAGTGCTTAAAATTATAATAATTATGTAAAATAATTTGAAATATGTAATTAAGATAATTATAAATATAGTTTTTCCCTAGCTTTTTTCCTTTTTTTCCCTAGACATTTTTCCCCAGCAAGTCTACTAATTTCTTGCTATTTGTGGAACATTTCTCACCAAACTACTCATTGCCTTTTTTCTCATGTTTTTGGCCGAAATCAAATCAATTTGCTCAGGGTTCAAAGGTTTAAAAATGTGCTAAAGGCGTCCGAATGCAGCTAAGTGATGTCACTCCAGTTTTCAAAGGGTTCAGGGGTCGTGAGATTATTAACATTAAAGGAAAACAGAAAAAAATACATCAGCCACACAAAGTTATGCTCATGTTTCCGCTTTTCTTTCTTTTAATATGTACAGTGTGCCTTACTTTCACACACGTTTTTTTCCTCATGAAAAACTAGGTTAAATGTCTTACAATATGGAAAAGGGATGTGCTTTACTACTCCACCTTCTTGTCTCTTGTCTCCCCCTCTTCCTCCCTTACTCTCTCTCTGTCTCTCTGAGAAAGGGGCCATTGTTTCTTAATTAATACACCATGTGTTTGGAGCGCTCATGACTGAAGGAGGTGCAATGTATGAAAGATTAATAGCCAATGATATCCCCCCACATAGGACATCAATTAGGAATAACAAGTATCTACAGTTTGGATACTTCCTGTGGTGTTCTGTGTGAAGTTGCACGAGTCGGCAATATTCACATATGAAGTTGAGTGCTCAGTTTTGGGAATTTAAGTGGGCTGAAAGAGATTTAAGAAGTAAACTCATCAAACAGGAAGCAACTTTTTGTCACTTATAGTTCCCCTCCAGGCATGTTTTAAAGAATAGTTATACTAATACTTCTCTACTAATACGATCTTTTGTCAAGTGTGGTTTTCCAACATAATAGTTAAAAAAAAAAAAAGAAAGAAAAGGGGCTGGAAGCAGATCTACTTTCTCCCTCATTGAGTAATTCTGGATCTGGTCACCACACCACCCACAACTGCTGCTTGCTGTAGGTTTCGTCCATGCCAGGCTTTGAAGCAATTTTCATAGGGGTCAAAAAGTGGAACTAAAATTTCTGGGTCCGCAACATGATGCCTTGTGGCCCAAAAAGACTTTTTCCCATTTACTTACATGGTGAAAGAGACGTCTATAAATCAGTAGATACATTTTTTTGGAGCACTACAGCCTTTGTGAAATGACTTGTTGCACTCACTGAATTCAGTCCATTCAGTCTGATAATATTTGAATAGTCTAGAAGAGCTGCATGTTTTAATTATTTTATCCCCATTCAAGTTAGCAAAGCACTGAACTGGAAGTAGCAGGCTCAAACAGCAGGAGGCTCGAGCGCGCCTGCTTAATGGGCCGCACAGTGTGGAAACAGTGCCCAATCATCCGGCTCATTTTATAAGTGGCAGTTGAACCATTTTGGCACCATTGAGCAACTTTCATAGAAAAGAACGGGGCCCTGCCGGCTGCCGCCAATGCTGTATCCATTTCTCTTAACACATCCATGGTTTTGCCCTTTGCTTTCTCCAGCGGTGCTCACGCTTGGTTGACTGGTGACCGTACAGTGCACGTTAAGATGGCCAGTGTTAACATTAGAGGAGACATAGGAGAGATTTTACCGTACATGTTAAAGCATGAGGAGGAGTCTGTGGTGCACTAAAATCGGTGGCTATCAGACGTTTAAGAATGGCAAGTCTAGTTAGCATCTTTTATTTGCTTTTGTTGTTTGTTAGCTTGTAAGCTAACTGGCTGACACAGTCGACATCTAGGGGTAAGATTTTCAGCCGAAACCGTTTTATCGTTTCAGGCTTGTTGGAGAACTATGGTTGGCGACATAATGATGCAAATGTTCCTATTTAGAGTCAGTGTTTGTGTGTTTGTCTCTGTATGTAGATGTCAAAACTTTCACTATGTTAATGCAAACTCTGCTCTCTGTAGGTCCATACGTGAGCTGGGGTTTCAGTTTCTTTGTTGCTGTTTTGTTAAAGCCTGTATCCCCGTTGATATGTGTTTCCTGTGTTTGGCAGTGATTGGCTTTTGTATCGGTGATGCACATAATCTGTTTTACCGTGCGTATGTTTGAATCTCAGAGTTTAGGGGAGTGCACAGACATCGCCCCCTTTCAGTAGAGGAATGTGAAAACACAGCTCTAGTGAAAAACCTTGCACTGATACGAGCCAGTGCAGTCTGTGTTTAAGGGACATACAAACAAGAAAACACATTTTTGAAAGTTTATTGGCCTGATTTCAAGTGATAAAACCTGCATTTTATTAAGAATAGTTTATCAATTTTAATTCATTTTGGATGTTTTTTTTACACCTCACATTCCCATAAATACATGTATTTCAGTATGGTAGTTCAAAATGGACTGTAATACTGTCAAAAGTCATGAAAGTGAGACTAACTTCTTTTGTTGACCCACTTTCTCCCAGTCCACCACATATGTACTGTATGTGCGTTAATGTCTATGCCAGTGCCTCGCACAGAGGTAGCTCTTGGCTACTGTTATGGCAGCGAGTGCAGAGAGGCAGCCAGCTGAAGACAGGAACTTGGACAGATCTGGCACATCTCGGGCTCCGCAGTTTACGACTGAAAACAAATAAAGTCAGCAGAGAACAAATGACGGGTGCTCAGCGCGTTTATACAAAAGCTCATTAGTGTGAGATCAGGTCAGCGTTTACAGCCAACCTCTCCCCTCTCTGTGCCAACTATACAACCTGTGATTATTCCTCTTTAAGTATAACCCTGAGACCTACAGCACTGCGTCTTCGCCTTTAAAGACTTGTTGCTATTTTTTCTTGAGGGAGAGGATAGGAGTGTTTAAAGAGATGATTTCAGTGCTGTAATGCTACCTCCTGTGCCACAGACAAACATCTGCCCCGCACATTGCAGCGAGGATGTTCATCATCTGGTGAGCGTTTCGGGCTGCCAGTTAAATCCCTATATTTCCATTCACCAAAATATTTGATACTCTGACAGCAGTGGTCCCTCACACTCACTTTGTGTTTAGTGAACCCTGGTGTCGGTTGAAATGACCAATCTGAGACAAACTAGAGATAACCAGCAGAGTGAGACTGAGGTGATATTGGGGGACATGTTTGGGCCGATGTGGCCAGTGAGTTGAGGCAGGAATCCAGCATGTGTTTGATAAAAGCTAGGCTGATATTGTGTTATTTGAAAGATGCCTGCCTGCTCTACCCCCCGCCCCCCTCACCGAGCCTCCTCTCATCTTCCTCCCTCCTCGCTCTGGAGGAGCAGAGCCCTGTGAAACAAAGGAAACTCTCTATATCTCAAAGCCAGCAGTGATATCATGGAAAAGGCTGACAGTCAGGTGTGGGAGAGAGTCAAAGGGATTACTGCTGCTCTCGAGATTTTTTAGCAAACGTGACTTATCTTAAGCTTGCATTCATATGGAATTCATTTTGAGCTTTCTACTTTTAAATATTGTATAGATAGTTAAAATCAATAACGTACTTTTATCATAACGTATTGCCCTGTGATTGCATTTCTTAGAAGTATACTTGTTGAAGAAAATCACAGAAAACTCTGGTGATTCCCTAAAGGCCGAGCAGCTGAAACTCTGCACCCGTCAATCCTCTGTTATTGTAGCATAAAAGGTAACAAATGTCTAAGGAGCAGAAACTACAAACATTTCAGGAGCAGTCAGTGCAGGGGAGCACGGGAATTTTTCCTCACAGTAAAACTGTTGCTCAGCTTCTGACCATGAAAGCAAAGCTCTCATTTCCCGCTGACTACTGTGAAAGAGGATCATAAAATTGACTCCATCTGTAATTTTATGGTGAACTTTCCAGTCACAAGCAGCACAACGGCATTCCTTCTATTAAGTGCTATTAAAATCCACTTCAAGGCATGTATTGCATAGCACTAGTGTTTGGCATAAATTGGGCTTTGTGGGTTGCTGTTTCAAATAAGTGTCTCTTTTAAAGTACCAAATCAGGGGTGGCCATATTTGATAGGTAAGATAAAGAGAATGCAAAATCATCCCATTGGGATGTTATCGGCCCATTAAATGGCCGTTATCTGTGGTGTCATAGTTATGCGTCAGAGGGCATCTGCTACATCTACTGGTGGGTTCAGATACAGGTGTAGATTTGGGGGAACAAGTGCAGAAATTGATGTTGAAAAGGCTCACTCTGGAAATAAAAACTCAGCGGAGTGCAGAAAATCAAGTATTTGTGTGTAGCAGAGGACCCACAAACCCCCTTGGTTTTATATGTACCCCCCTAACCCCCCTCCAATGTTGAAACAAAGCTTGGGTTCAGAGAGCTGTTATCAGTGGATTAAATGGCGGTTACCAGTTCATTAAGTTTAACTTCGAAACTTAAACCTTAAGCTACATACACATCACTCTGTTTTAAATTTAAGACACATCAATACTGCTACATTTCAGCGTGGCATCCTCACTAATCCAGCATTTTAGCAGCCCTAAAATAGAGCGGTTTGGAAATGCTGCTACTGTTTTATTTTGAACACTATGTATAAAACATACAATTGTGAAAGTAAGACATAAACATAAAAGCCAGACTAAAAAAAAGGTCTTCAGTTTACGTTTAAATGGAGCGTAACGAGTCAACAGTTCTGTCAAATATCAAGCAAAATCCCATCTCTGAGTGTATGTGAACACACATTGTGATGAACTAGTCTTTCAGTGTCTCTTAATTCTTTTTGTTTTACTACATGAAACTTTATTGTTTTGGTCCCCCCTCACCGCTCTCATCGGCCTCAGCTACATCAGAAAGCTGTTCTCAGAAAAAAAAACTTAGAACCCAAACCCACTCTACAGCACATACAACTTGTTTCCACTGTCCCCCCAAAACTTGGTTATTTAAGGAGTGAGTAATCACATAAAAATTCCAAACATTTTTAGATCCCAGCCTTTCCAGTGTGAGATCTGACATTTTTTCCTCACGCTCGTGTCTTTTTTCTTTTTTTTCTTTCTCATACCAAATTTGATTTTGGACTTTGGGCTCTGGGAACATTTAAATCTTAAAATCAAAAAATTATTTAATTTGAAAACATTTAGATTAAAAGGATTAATTGATTATGAAATTCCGGACTCCTGCTGTCCTGCTTAAAGGGTACTGTAAGTGGTACTGACGTGAATAATTTGGGACACACTGTAATTTATATGGTCAGGATTACTGTCTACATGTGTCTCTTTAATGTCTCAAGCGAGAAGCATGTGTCTCGACAAGAACCTGTGAGCGTCCTCTCAGGCTGGATGGAGAGCATGTGTGAGTGTGAGAAAGAGAGGTGGAGTGTCTGGACCCATGACTCTAAAAATGTAAAGGTATTTGAGTTCGTGTCTGCAAATGCGTGTGTGTATCTTATTTGTCCGTGTGCGTATGTGCGTTAGCAAGTTTCGGAGCGTGAACGTCTCCTGGGGGACTTCCGCTGCTGCTGTTATTCTTTGCAGTGAGATGGAAAGCTTTTCCCAACATCTGCACAACATATCATCACGGCAAAAAAAAAAAAAAAAGAGGGGGATACTGGGCTGAAATTTTCCTTTGGAATAGCTCATAGATTTCACTTTATAGGACTTTTTCCTCCCTGGTATGCCTGGTTTAGCTGAGGAAACCTGAAAAGTTCCCAGAATGGGATTAATTTACTAAAAAAACTTAAAACCTTGGAGGGGAAAGTGGTGACACGCTTCTTGTCGGAGCAAGAAACACTTGTTAGTACACTTGATGGCATTACTGGGATCATTAAAACGCTATGTGAAGTAAAGGGCAGTAAATTTTTGCAGTACCCACTGAAGCGACAAATGCTTTAAATCAGACAGTTACCGGACTATAAATGTGGTAAGAGTTTTCATTTGACACCTCTTCATCTAATAAAGTGGTTTCCCAAAACCAGTGAGTGATGCAGCTTCTGTGTAAAAGTTGCTATGTACGACATACTGAGTCTGGGCCGGATTTGCCTGCACGAAGCGCTCATTTCGTGTTGTCACAAGTAGAAATAGAGTTGGCTAAGCCAAAATGGCGGCAGCTAGCAGTGCTAACAATGTTAACTACTGCAACAGGGCTGACAGAGTTAAAAAGAGGCCTTTTCAGACCCGAGGAACTTTATTGATAGTTCTAAGAACCCGCCTTTTTATTGCGTTACGCCACAAGAACTAGGAACGATCATAGTTTTTGGAATCCTTTTTCTGGGGACTTTTTATAGCTCCTATTTCAGAGTATGTACTTTCCCAACATAAGAGGAAACTTCTGTGTACTGTGATTGGTCGAACACATGGGGCGTTGCAGCACTGGCACCCACCATTTATAAAAACGCATTAGCTGTGCAAACAATGGATGCATTAAAAAGACCTGGATACAGTGTTAGAGGCGGTACCACGTTCATTCCTACGAGAGCTGCTCACTGGCGCATGAAGCCAAAATGGTTCAACTGCCTCATATAAAATTACCCAAATGACCCAGGGATGATCAGCACTGCTTCTGCACAGTGCAACCCATAGATCAGCTGCCCTGGAGACTTCTGCCGTTAGAGCTGGCTACTTTTTACGATCAGGTACTTCTGATTTAGTGCTCCGCTAACTTGAATGAGGACAAAATGAATAAATTGTGCAGCTTTTTCTAGACTTTCCAAATATTATTGGACCAAAAGGTGTGACTAATTTTGTGGGGACACTCTCCTCTGATTTACAGACGTCTCCTTCGCCATGCAGGTCAATGGGAAAAAGTCTTTTTGGGTTGCAGGGCATGACGTGACTGTGTAATTCACTGTTTAGCCATTATGAAAATTGGCTTAAAAGCCCACCACACTTCCTGGGGGCCTGGTACAAACAACAGAAAACACAAAGTTTAAACAACAGCTTGTAACAAAAAAAAAGAAAGAAAACATGGATAAATTAAAGCACAGTGGAGTCGAGGTTTTACTCGGCATATGCGACGGGGGAATACAACGTGAGTCTGCCTCATATGTGGCACAGAGGTGACTCTGTATGTCATGCAAAAGTGACTTTACCACCTGGCGACCAGCTTACATCACTTCGAGTTCCTATAGTCAATGCATACGCAGATCCTCTCAGGGAGTCCCCAGAACCCTTTTTACCCAATGCACCCAGTGTTAACATAAGGGGAATTGGAGGGTGGGAGTTATGCTTCTGCAACAACCCTTCTCCACCACTGTGGGTTGGGACTACATTTTCGTTAACATGCTTGTGCGGATGGCCTGGCTCCAAAAACAAAAAACAGAGGAGCTCAGATTACAACACACACAAAAGGAGTGTGACTTAGTCTCTACTCAGGTGGCCATTATCCACTATATCTTTACATAGCAAACAGTTGTTTTCTGCTATATTACTGTTCAAATCTCATATGTAGAACCTTTAAAAATGACCCTGCTCATATTGTGTCGTCAACATCATTTAAACTCGTACTATTTTATCTCTGCACACAGCTTTAATCCAGCATGCCATGTGCTATCTGTTCACCGACAGCTCTTAAACTTGAGCTGTCTGGCTGAATAAGCGACCTGAGGTGTAAGAAGACGAGGTACATACAGCTTCTATCCTTCCCCCAACTCCCTTTTTTCTCCCTTTTTTTCCTTCATGGTTTTAACTCCCCCTTCTCTTTTTCCACTCACCCCCTCTGTGTTTTTCCTCATTTGCCCTGAACTACAGAAACAAACCCCTTCACCACCTCTTACACTCACTCTCTCCTCTTATTTTTCCTCACTTGTCTTTGGCTAAAACCACACGCTCACCTCTCATTCTTTTCTCTCTTCTTCCTTCTCTCTCTTAACCTGCTGACCCCATTCCTCCCCCTTTCTTTTTATCTCTCTCATTCCTCCTCACTTTTTCTCCCCCACTCGTCTACAGTGAACCCCCCGGCCTCCCCTCTGCGCCACAACTCTTCCACTTTCCCATGACAGAACCAGGGGGCGGGAATCAAATGACCAGCTTCTCTCCCTTCACCTGGTCTCAGAGCTCGAGCTGTGAAAGAAAGCTTTGTCCCCAAAACCCTTCATCGCCTCCGGAGGTATGTCCTGTGTTGTCCATACAGGAAAGGACTTTGGTCTGACTGTAATTTTTGGGGCCCATGGGAAAAAGTGAGCGAGCAGGGGCCTTAACTTTCTTTGACATCTCCTCCCACATTACGGTGAAAGCCAGTACAAGGAATTCAACAGAAACCAGAAAGGTGCTTAAATCGATTTATTTATTTATTTATTTATTTATTTATTTATTTTTGTAATAGCGATTTGTCATGTGAAAACTGTGAAAGTTGCGATCAGGGTCCCTTGTTGTGACCAGTGTTGGGGAAAAACTGAATTCCCCCCCAAATTTTAATTGTAATCAGTTATTAATAATATTAATAATTATTATTATTTTATTTATATAGCACCTCACAGTTACTAAGAAAAATATGGAATTAAATTACAGTTACTAATCAAAATGTTGGAAATTACAAAGAGTTTACAAAAAAATAAGTAAAATGTGTGTGTATATATATATATATATATATATATATATAAAATAAAACATTAATTCTGTTGCTTTACATCTGTTTGCCATGCAGGATTGCCTGTTGAATGTGGGTCAGCAAAGCCGTTGAGATAAATTTGAGCGCAACATCTATGCACTTATTTTTATTTTTTTAGGTCTTTTCAGCTTTATTGCCAAGTTTAAAATATTTGTTATCAAAAATAATCTTATTTATTACATTACTTTGATTAAGTTATTAAAATAGATAATTTATTGCATTTTTAACAGGGTAATCTGTAACCCTTTTACATTTCAAAAGTAACCTTTCCAACACTGGTAGTGACACAGAATTATCACTTGAATCTGCAGCTCCACTCACCTTTAGGCAACTTTTTAGAGTTTCAGCCTGTTTTTAGCTGTCCTGCCTGCAAACTGTACTGTTTCAGTTGACTCTCATATTGTTATTGGCTGCAGCAGGCAGCTTTTTCTCACATATGCAGTGTAGCTTTCAGCAACTAAAGAGCCAGATATTTCCCACACACGAGCACGTCAAGACCAAAAACAGATGTATGATAATATTGCTCTTTAACTGCTGGATGTACGTATGCAACTGTTTGCTTACAGGTCCACCGAATCAACCAAGCAGCAACCTCTGAGGCCAAAAAATAAAGCCAATGTGGAAATGCCCTAAGCTGTAGTTCCTCTAATGGCCACTTGAGGCTGGCTCCAGAAGTGAGTCAATCCCCGCTGACCCCAAGTTAAAATGCCCAATTTAACAACAGAAAAAAAACATATTTACACCCTGGTACAAAAAGAACAAAAACATTGTTTTTGTCTCTATATATAATTTCAACAGTCATGACAACTGTGCATGGGATGACGTTTTTACAACTCACTCATTTACATTTTTTAAGCTCAAAGAGTAACTAAACCCTCCACTTTTGGTTTGAGTGCCTTCTCAATGTGAAAAAAAAAATCTCAATAAACGGACACAGCTGGGAGGGGGGCCCCTGCACACACACAACTAAAAAAAAAGCGGTTTGGGGATTTAGTTAGTTTTTAAAGTAACGTACCTCTGAAAGGCGTAACTTCAGTTTATGTGTCAGAGCTCCTTCACAGCTCCAACCTCTCGTCCAAATATAGTCACTTCTGGCTCCAAGATGGCGACGGCCAAACTTGAGGCCTCTAAATGGCTGCAACAAAGATGGGAGTAAGGATGAGTGTACAAAAGCATATTTATCTACAGAATGAGGATAAAGAGGAGAATAAACATATAAACAGTATCGTGAAGGGGATGTGTGAAAACCAAAGACCAGCAAGAACCGGGTCAGGGTCATCTAAAACCATTTTTGACCAGCTAAAACCAAATAAAACCAGCTTCCAGCATGAGATGGTAATTAGCTGGGTTTTTTCAGCAGGGGTGTGTCACTGCCAGCTGGCTAACATTAAGTCCATCCCAAGTCCTGACCCAGGAGGTGGGCATGTTTCCACACGCTAACAGCACTGGCTGCTGACTGTCAGCAAAGAAAACATCAAATAAAATAAAAGTCAAGACATTTCTGTCACAAAACATACATTTCACTACCTTTATATGGATAGCGCTTTGAAATACAGCGGCAAAGCTCACTGAGTCAATGGACCACCTGCCACCTGTATTTCGTGTCTTTTTTTCTGAAGAATTAAGTGACAACCAGCTGACAAGCCTTCATGCAGCGCCTGCACCACACAATCAGACAAGCAGCATCATGACACAGCGACCCCTAGTGGCATGGAAGGGTCGTTGCAGTGACTCACAGTAATTATGTCTATTATTTTACACAGTCATGATATCAAATTAAAGGTGATCAAATCTTGTCCCTGCTGCGCCCAAGTTACCAAAAATATCACTTATTGCAGATGAAAAATATTGTTCTTATTCTGACCCTTAAAAAGCAAATAAAAACAATTTTAAAAAATTCAAATGATACAACTCTGCAGGAAACATTTTCTCTTTACTAATCAGTTCAGCTATGGTGCTGCTGCTTTCACTGTTTAGATAAAGATTCACAAATATAAAAGGTTTGTGTACCTTTCTGCTTTTGTCTGGGCTACAGCCTGAAATAACACTGCTGTGCACTGCTGCTGTGAACAGACCATCGCAACCCGAGAGCAGAACCTGCACTGTAAAATTAGATCTTTATCCCTTTAGTCCTTATGTGTCAACACTCACAGTCTGCACCGGGATGAGTTATTAGTGAGTGTTTCCACCACAAACGTGTCGGGGCCCCTTCATTTCTACATGCCGAGACCCACAGACTCACTGGGAGGAGTGACCCGGAACGAAACCCAGTAAGGCAGGTCAGATGTCTGTTTGACACGCGCTCCGCAGGGGGGACGGGCGGGGGCAGGAGCTGGGTCAGATAGGAAGCAGGTGGGATGAGGCATGATGAGGCACACCAGGCTGTATTTACAAAAGCTTTAAGACACACAAACCTACAGTCGGTGTGGCCTTTACTGCCCCCTTTTTATGCAGCGCTGTTTAACAGACACACATTTTTGTGTTGTTAGTTTTGGGTACTGAACCCCCTTAATGTTGCTGTGCTGTTGTAATATTGTCCTTACTGATCAATGATGCAGGATGCAATCCAGTACAATCAGATACTGATTATAAAAAACTTTTGTGATGATTTTCATACATTTTTAATGATTTATCAATAACTAATGTATTAATTTTATATCATGCACAAATGAATTCTCTCTACATACCAGTGTTACACATTTTATTATACTTAACCATTTGAAACCTTGAGCTTGATTTCTTTCAAAAACATGAGAGGAAGGCAATGAGCAATGACTGAAGCAATGATTTAAAAATTGGCAAGAAATTTGTAAAAAAGTATAACAAAATTACCTGACAATTACTACGAAAAAACAACAAATAACTAACTAACTAAATAAATAGTAAAAAACACAACAACAAAATAACAAAACAAAAACAAGGAGATGACCTGGAAAAAGTGCTCATAAATAAAAATAATTCAGTAACATATTTAGCTTTTTTCTTTTCTTTTTTTTCCAGACATTTTTTCACTAGCTTTCAAACATAATTTTCTTTTTTGTAACTTGTGTAACATTTCTTACCAAGGTGCTCATGTTTTTGAAAGAAATTGCACCAATTTGCTCACAGGTTTAAATATCTGTGAAGGATGTCTGACAGCAAGATTTAAGTGAGATTTCAAAGGGTGAGAGAAATATGTTATGGGACATGAGGTTAACACTAAATGATATACAGTAGGTATCCTAAATGTGCTGGTATGCTTAAAATCAAGCACTTTCTCTAAAGAACCATTGGGGGAGCTATTGGTGTATGAAAGGCCATCCCATCATAACCATTATAACATGCTGCCCTGGGTTATCACTGACGTTAAAATGCTACAGTGCGACAGTGCCATGAGGTGGTGCAAGTGTCTCAAGACAGTTAATATGACTCCACATTTACACAGAATTTTAACTCTTTTAACTACTTTGCTGACATGATCTTTGTTCCTCATTTCTTAGAGTCAAACTTCTATATGTATAAAATTACTACTAATAAATGCAACTGGACTGTGATACATTACAGTCACTCACGTGTAAAACATAGACAGTCATAGAAAGTAGAAATAGCAAGTATGATAAACAGAAGAACAGTATAAGATATTATTTAAAATATTGAAAATATACAATGTACAATATGTAAGGTGTGTAAAAATATAAAAATATGTGCCTTATGCTACATTACAATGTACAAAATTAGAATAATAAGGTTTAAAAATGTGCATTTTGCCACAATGTACAACACAATGCATACATAAATCTAAATAGGAATAAGAAATATTTACAATATGTGACTCACATGTTAAATTTATACTCAAGGGTGGTGTTAGTACGAGTAAATTGAGATACTTAAGAACTGCACAGTATTGCTGTTATTACTGAACGAATTATTGTACAGCTAAGACAGTGTTACAAAGAATGAGTGTACCTCTATTAATGCAAATACTGAGTGGTAACAAGACGTTTCTAACTATTCTAATTTTATAAACCCAGCTTGCACTTTTGGTGAAGATGATCAAATTTGCAAATGACCATGAATCACTGATACTAGAGTATAAAATTTACTTCAGGTTTTATACTCATACTAGTAACAGAGTAACTAAAAGTCAGAGGCCAATTTTTTGTTTGATTTCTTCCAAAAATTAAAATATGTCTGAAAATACACATAAACACGTATCCAGTCAATTTTTCCTTTTGCAACAATTTATCATTGTGAAACTGAATGTTCCTCCCTAACCTACCTTAAAAAAATGAATTAAAAAACAGGTCAAGACTGCAGCCTGAGGCTGATATGGCCCTCTGCCTGAAAACCTCCATCCACCCCATTTAATATGCAACTCAGTTTCATACAATATATGTAGTAGGGGGTCCCTCTTCTGTCCTTAGCCTGAAAAACATAAAATACCTCTTTTTTACATACTATTCATTAACACATACTGCATTTATTGAAAAGTCAGATAATGGCAGCACAGACTGTATATAAAGAGGGTTATGGTTAACTAACCCTCTTTATATACAGTCCATGAATGATACACACACAGACTGATGAGTGTACAGTGTACCCACACTAACATTATCCTACAGATTTTATTCTTTAAAAAAATAGGAAAATTAAGTCAAAATGATAAAACAGTGTTAAGTATATTTTTGAGCTTAGAGTTTAAGGTTTTCAGGACTCCCCAAAAACAGAATGGTTAATAAACGAACATGTGTAAGCCAAGACATGATTTCGACAGCACTGTTATGTAAACTATTACAATTTAAACACAAGAGAGTGATACACACAAAAGCATTCAGAGACAATCGATCTGTTTCCTCATCTATAATTCAGCACTCTGTTCTCAATACTGTATAAACGTCATGAAGTGTGGCTGCTGTGAGAAGGGTCAGTGAGGATTCAGTTGTGCATGGTCCACGATGCTGTGAAGTACTGGAGTTATGGTAAATAAGTAGGGAGGCAGTAATCAAAGAAGTATTGAGATATTTTACTGAAGCGGTTCTTCCACACAAAAATACCCCATTAAGTAAAAGTACTACATTCAAAGTCTTACCTACTTGACCCTTTACCCACAAACGGTAACAAAACTGGAGGGTCACATTTGAAGCCCCTCATGGGAAAAAGCTTGTGTTTTGTCAGGGCTGGTTTAGTTAGTTTTTTTTTTTTACATAACATATCTGACCTCCTAGCCTTTCTCACCCGAGTGTATCTTATCTGTGCTGTTTTTCCTTGATAAAAAGCAGATAATAACATGTTACACAAGGACACAGCATGTTTTAGAAATGCTGCACTGCAAACATCTGTGTGTGATAACATGAATAATAATAATAATTGAAATGGTTGAGCCTGGATTTAAAACAGGATGCAGGATTGAGGCAGATAAAGTCAGGTATTTTGAAGAAACACAATGAAAATGGGACTGCAGGAATAAACATAAGTACCACCAATCACACAGATATGCAATGTTGGAAACTAACTGCCCTGCAGACTCTAATGAGGCAAAAATATCAATAAAATTGGAATAATACAAAAATAAAAGAATACAATACCCTGTGAAAATATAATATGAAAACAAAATCAGTAATATATATTTTAAAGCATTTAAAATAAACAGTATGCTAGAATTAATTCATTTGAATATTTCATAAGTTTTTGGGGTTGGAGGGTTTTCTAGATTTTTCTGCATTTTCTTTCCCCTTTAATACTTAAAGTAAATGCTCCTGATTACACCTACTTTCTTTAATTTAAGTAACACTTTGAATGCATTACATTTACTTGCAACAGTGTTCTCACAGTGTGGTATAAAGTAAAGGATCTGAATACTTCCTCCACCACTGCTTGACATTAATCCAAAGTATTTTTTAAATTTCTATGCAAAAAGTCAAAATTCTGAATTTACATAAAAAGTGATACAAGATAAATAATGCCACTGGAGAAAAACTCACTGTTATCAGTGTTATTCAACATTTAAGGCTAATTGCCAATTTTCATTACATAAACACTCACATGCTTGATTATGTATAAACTTGAAAAAATGAATAATGCTGTCTGTATTTATTTTCCCACTTGTACCTACTTTGCTCCCATAATCCCCCATAAAACCCCAAGAATAACAAACACACACCCATGCACACACACACATAGATTTTTGTTCCAAATCAAAGTTTTGTAACTCTGTGAGAGTTTAAACTGTTGCAACATCATCTGGTTATTGAACTGCATGAACAAACACTAAAGCGGAATACATCCGACCTCTTTGGTAAGAGCTTTAAAATATTTTTTTATGCATTTTAACCAATGCAAGATGGCATTACGGTGATATTTAAAGCCTGAAAATAATGTTTTCTTGTGCTAGTGTTGCTGGTGAATGCTTTAAGTTACTGCCACATGACAAAGCCAATGTGATTATATGAAGTTTCACTTTGATTTGACCTGCAGAGAAAATGAAACTGCAGGAGTGTCACTGTCAGGATCTTTGGCACATTTTCACCCTTTAAGCTTCTTGATTTTACATTTGAGTAAAGACATTATGTACACCTCATGTTTCCAACCTGTTCATGCCTAGAAGCTGCCAGTTTCTAAACAAGGAGGGATGCCGTGAGAAAGAAGCACCTGTTTAGCCTGCATGCTGATATTTGCCAGTTTCTCATTGGTCAAGCAGAGAGAGAAAACCAGCATAAATACAAACTGCTGGCAGCAGGTGAGTGTGGTTTTCTCGCTCTTCCAGGGAAAGCAATGAAGTTGTTCATTCTGGTGGCTCTGTTCGGGCTCGGCCTCGCCCAGCACAACCCCCACACCAAGCACGGCAGGACGGCCATCGTCCACCTGTTTGAGTGGCGCTGGGCGGACATTGCTGCAGAGTGTGAGCGCTTCTTGGGTCCAAATGGCTACGGCGGAGTTCAGGTATGTACAGCTGAATCTTGGATAGCTTCTAAGTCTAGAGAGGGAGGTAAATAGGTGGCATATTTTATGACATATCTAAAATGATGATGGCAACATGTAGTCATTATATATAGCACTATAAAGTATAAATCATAATTAAGTTTTAGATTGTGATTATACTAAAGAATGGGGAGGTGACTGCGGCTCAGGAGGTTGAGAGGGTTCTCCAGTTTCTCCAGTCTGCACGTCAAAGTATCCTTGTGCAAGAAACTGAACCCAAAATTGCTCATGTGTGATTGGCCCTAATGTTTAGCTTAGTGGCAGGCGGCTCTTTGTTTGGTAGCCTCAGCAGTGGTGGAATCTAATTAAGAACATTTACTCAAGTACTGTTCGTTAATAAGAATTTGAGGTACTTTTACTTTACTTGGGTTTGTTATTTAAATTGAAGTTTCTGTGTAAAATCGCTAGAGCTGTAGTGTACATAGTAAGTATATTTTACCACAGTCTTCTGCCTGCAGATAATTCATGTGTTAAAAGTGAGAATGGCTGTGATGTGTTTCTGTTGCTCAGATCTCCCCTCCAAATGAGCACATTGTGCTGAACAATCCCTGGAGGCCCTGGTGGCAGAGATACCAACCAGTGGGCTACAACCTGTGCTCCAGATCCGGCAATGAGAACGAGCTGAGGGACATGATCACCAGATGCAACAACGTCGGGGTAAACTACAGTCATTTAGTGGAGGGCTTCAGGAACAATACTCCTCTGCGTTCGACACCACCTCGTAAATCTGCGGCCCTATACAAGACAACAAATTCTTACCAGATACATTGCATAACATTTGCTGCTTCATTCATTATGATCACATTGTTTTGTAGAGCTAAAGACATTTTTAATGAATTAATGCCTCTGTCTTGAAGAATAATCATTCACTCTTTTATTAGCTGCTGTCTCTTGTTTATAGTTTAATGCTTCAGTTTCTGGACCACCAACATCACTGTGAATAGCTTTGACGTATTCCTGTGACCTGAGAGTGAACTTAACGTGCCATAGAATAGAAGTGAACATGAGGACAGCTAATTATGGAGGTGTTGATTAGTTGTGTTGTGCCCTTAATCCTGTATCTAACCATAGGTCAACATCTATGTGGACGCTGTCATCAACCACATGTGCGGCGCCGGCGGTGGAGAGGGAACCCACTCTTCATGTGGAAGCTGGTTCAGTGCTAACAGGAAGGACTTCCCCAGTATCCCCTTCACCCACTGGGACTTCAATGACCACAAATGCAGGACTGGCAGCGGCAATATTGAGAACTACGGTGATGCCAATCAGGTAATGAATTCTGTGAAGGTGCTTTCAGACCTAGATTTTCACTGCTTTGGTTCCAATCAGGGAACACTTTTATTACAAAGTTGCGTCCAGTTAGTTTGTCTTCATTGCTGAAACTGAGCTATCACACAAGTACATGGACAAAAGATTTATTTTTATTTGGTCCACTTGTAAATGCTGCCCTGTTGCTGTTTTTGGTTGTTGAAATAAATGAAACTGGCGCTAGACCTCAGCCCATAATGCAAAGCACAGCGGACTACGGGAGCTGGTTCATGTCAAACAATGCATAATGCAACTGCTGTTGGTTGGAACACATTCTCACCCAAAACAAAGTTTGTTTATAACTGGAACACGACTACCTCTTCAAGAAGGAAGGTTTCAGCTCAGTTATTTGGTGCACAGCTGAGTCTGATTACTGTGTCCACACCTACCCAAACATACAACTTTTAGGGGGCAAACTCTCTCTTTTTCAACTTGATTAAATGCTGATGGATTGGCTAAAAAAACAGATTTGAGGTTCACTTGCGAGGAATGAAAAGCGTTAATACTAGTCCAAATTAACTGTTAGGCAGCCCGTGTTTTAATCTTTGGGTTTTAATCTTTGGGCTCATGAGTCATTGGTGTCAAAGTCCAAGTTGAGATGCAAGTCTTGATTTTGTCAAATCAGGTCTAAAGTCATCAAATTTGTGAGTCGAACAGAGTCCGAGTAACGTAACTTGAGTCTACACATCTGCGTATTACCATCTTACATTTCATAGGACGTTTCCGTATTCAAGGATTCATACAAGGGACCGTTTCTACCACAATGGTGATTCTAAACCAGGATAAAGGATAAGTAAATTGCAATCTAAATGCTTATTTATGGCTCCAGGTGCGTGACTGTCGTCTGGTCGGTCTGTTGGACCTTGCCCTGGAGAAAGACTACGTCAGGGGCAAGGTGGCCGACTTCATGAACAAGCTGATTGATATGGGTGTGGCTGGATTCAGAGTAGATGCCTGCAAGCACATGTGGCCTGGTGACCTGTCTGCCGTCTACGGTCGTCTGCACAACCTCAACACCAAGTGGTTCCCTGGTGGCTCCAGACCCTTCATCTTCCAGGAGGTAAGTTGTTTTGAATGATTTTTTCTAGAAGCTTACAACACAACCATCAACTTACATTATACCGTAGTGTTAAAAACATCTACTGATTCATATTTCGTCATATCTAGCGTCCCTTTCACACCTCTGTCTGTGATAGTTGTGTGTTTTACTGGTATAACTGGCTGAACCAAAAGGCTGGGTAATTTTGTTTAACTTGGAAGACATGCCCATAGCCAACATAGCAAGATATGATTGGATGACTACTAACTGCCAACACATGTTTTCCCAAACTTTTATTTATTTGTGGCAGTCTGAGTTGGGTCTAAAAGCTTTCATTTGCCTCATCCATTGATCTGATCAGTTCAGACTGGATCAAAAGACCAATTATTCACCCTGCTACTCAAACTAGTCAAACTGCTGATGAGGAAAAAAATAATTTGTGATGAGTTCTGTCTATGCTGCACTCACAAACTCACAAAAACATCTGAATTTAGATAGGGTACACATAAATTCAAATTCTGTGGGAAACACTGTACCATGACCAATATTTATGACTGATAGCGCAAAACAGCAGTCAACAGACTCGTGGGAAAATGAGCGCAGAACCAAGATGACAAACACATGCACACTGCAAGCGCTTGTTGTTAACCCAGAGCATATTACTAGTTGATGAGCACCTGTATAAATACAGGCAATGCTGATGCTATATAATGAAAGTGTTAAACTCAAAAGGCAAAGGTAGTAACTGGCAAAAACAGCCTGTTTTCTTAAACAATAACTGTGCTCAGTCTTCAACAACAACATGAATGTTTACAGGCAGAAATATGGTTCTTGTTATTGCTGAATCAAAAAAAAAAGTTGTTGAATTACTTTTTGTTCATCCACAATATCCACTGACATGGTGCAGGTAATCTAAACCATATCTGCTTTTAATAATATGAATGCTGTGGATTATGTGCTGATTTCCCCTTTAGGTTATTGATTTGGGAGGTGAACCAATCACATCCAGAGAGTACTTCCATCTGGGCAGGGTGACTGAGTTCAAATATGGTGCCAGGCTGGGAACTATCTTCAGAAAATGGAACGGCGAGAAGCTGTCTTATACCAAGTATGTGTGTTTTTGCCCGTGTGCCTGATTCATGATGTATTAGAATATTTATTTAACCCTGAGATCAATCCAATTTTCTGCATGAACTGTTGAATTGGACAAGTAGTTTCCAACTTGCAATGTTTGACAGAACTGACTAAAACTGGAGGAGTATTTTGTCCAAACTTGTATATTTTAGAAGTGAACTCCTCATTAGTGAAACTGTATTCTTGTGTTCAGGAACTGGGGAGAGGGATGGGGTTTCATGCCCAACGGCAATGCTCTCGTCTTCGTTGACAACCATGACAACCAGAGAGGCCACGGTGCCGGTGGTGCATCCATCGTCACCTTCTGGGACTCCAGGCTCTACAAGATGGCTGTTGGCTACATGCTGGCTCACCCTTATGGAGTAACCAGAGTAATGTCTAGCTTCCGCTGGAACCGCAACATTCACAATGGAAAGGTCGATTATCCTTTTTTAGGAATAATGTTAAAATGTGAAGGTGAATTTGGAACTTTTTTTTTTGTTAAACTTATTGATCCGTCATTATCTTGTAGGATCAGAATGACTGGATGGGCCCTCCCAGCCATGGTGACGGATCCACCAAGCCTGTTCCCATCAACCCTGACCAGACTTGTGGAGACGGATGGGTGTGCGAGCACAGATGGCGCCAGATTAAGTGAGTCCTCAGAAAGCAAGAGACAAGGAACTACTGACCTTACACTCACTTCTGCTGGGTCATATAGATGTGAAAACTATTTCCAATATTAATATTATTGTGTCATTTCTCCTTTTAAGGAACATGGTTACTTTCCGCAACGTCGTCAACGGACAGCCTCACTCCAACTGGTGGGACAACCAGAGCAACCAGGTTGCCTTTGGACGCGGTAACCGCGGATTCATCGTCTTCAACAACGATGACTGGTAAGAACTATCTACTTTATACCAACGCCCTGAGAGGCAAGTGAGATGTTTTGGCGAACCATTTTCCAAGTCTGATTGAAATTTGTTTCCTCTCCTGTGTTTATGACTTAAGAACAGGTGAAAAAAAGTTTGGCCAGGATAACGTTTCTAAATAATAGCTTACTAACAGACAATTTATGTATCTCATGTGAAGAGTGCATGGAGAAATTAAAATTCACCTGAGTAGTACAACAACAATTATCAAGAAAAATTATCCAACAAACAACTACAAAAAACCCTTTTTTTTCTCTCTATTTGTTTTCACGGATAAAAAAAAAGAAATGAGTATGTACAGCAAACACTTGAATTTAATGATCTGGAACAAAACGTTTTCCAAAACTGTTCCTGCCTGTTTCACAGATGAAAATAAATAAAGTTAGAAAAATAATCCTGGACAACTTTTTTTTTAACCCAAGTTTCACAGATGTGAAAACAGTTTAGAAAGATTATCCTGACAAAACCTTGTTTTCATCTTGGCTTTAAGTCATAAACACAGTAGAGAAAACAAATTGGATTTGACTAGAAAATGGATCACCACTTTTTTTTTTTCATTTGCCTCTCTTTAACTCTAACTGATACTGACATAATACTGATTTCATCCACTCAATTAAAGCAATAACCACATTAAACAAGTGTTAAGGACTGGATGAAGACGTATGTCAGCATCTTACTGACTGTTGGATATTAAATTAATTATGGCATAATCTCTTGTGATACATGTTTGGCTTTAAAACCTTTACTTCTGTTTTGTTTCTACCACTGCATAAAACATCCTTTCTTTCCCAAATTGACATCCTATTTGTTTACATATCCTGGTTGCAACAGGCTTTCACAGGAAATACAGAAAAATAAGAGAGCAAGATTCCCTCCGTTTGTTAACAAAGTTTCATTGTGGCGGTTTTAAAAACAATATGTACCTTGTCTTCACCTTCAGGAACCTGGATGTGACCCTGAACACTGGCATGCCCGGAGGCACCTACTGCGATGTCATTTCTGGCCAGAAAGACGGAGGCAGGTGCACTGGGAAGCAGATCCATGTTGGCGGTGATGGCCGCGCCCACTTCAAGATCAGCAACAGAGATGAGGACCCCTTTGTTGCCATCCATGCTGAGTCCAAGCTGTAAAAACATCGTGTACAACTTTGAATAAATCATATCGTTCAACTTAAATGATGAGCTTTTTTTATGGGTACAATTTTAAAACGGTCAAATTATTTTTGCCACTGACTATTGGTTTACCTTGAACATGCAGATTGATAGAAGGGAAAGACTTTCATTTTGCATTTCTTAAATAATGTGCACTGTTGCATGTGTAAGCAGCATAAACAACCATAAAGTTACTCTTTGAATTGACTGCAGTATCACATTCATGAAAAACACTACAGTGGCTAAGAAGTTTTGGTAATCGACTTTTCTACTACAGAGTAACCTCCTGCTGAGTGAAAAATTCAGTATCTTTCATTGATGCATTCACATGGAGAAAGAATGAACATAACGTCACAATTCCTGGTAAAGCTGTAAAAGCCTGTCGATTTCAAAGGACAAGAAATATTTTATGGGACATGAGGTTAACACTAAATGATATACAGTAGGTATCCTAAATGTGCTGGTATGTTTTAAATCAAGCACTTTCTCTAAAGAACCATTGGGGAGCTATTGGTGTATGAAAGGACATCCCATCATAACCATTATAACATGCTGCCCTGGGTTATCACTGACATTAAAATGTTATAGTGTGACAGTGCCATGAGGTGGCTCTCAAGACAGTTAATATGACTCCATATTTACATAGAATTTTAACTCTTGTATTTCGTGGCCCTCTGCGGGCCCTGCCCTCCCCCCCAAAGCTGATTGCTTTCAGTCATTGCTGGCGGAAAAAGGCTACAAGGCGGTGGCCATGATGATGAAGGCATTGAATGCGTCGTCACTGCTGCTAGCCTACCAGGCTGAGTTAGAGGATGAAATGTCAACCTCGCCTATTCCGGAGCTGTGGGACGAGCTGTGCATGGTTACAGACCTCTGCCTGCGTCTACACAGGTGCGCCGTCCAGGCATTGGAGAGAGCCATAGGCCTGATGATGGCGCAGGAGAGAGCTACGTGGCTAAACCTCTATCTATCTATCCTCTCCCTGAAGGAGAAAACTCAGCTCCTCGATGTTACAGTGGACCCGAAAGCCTTGTTCGGCCCAGCGATAGCCACCATGCAGAAATGTTGTGAGGAGAAGAAGAGGGAGGGGGAAGCATTGTAACTGTGTCTCCCCAAGAAAATCTCCACGGCCGAGTGAAGCGGAGGAGGGTCGGACCTGCAGAGAGCTCTGTGGAGCCCCAGCGTTGTCTCATAAGCACATACTAGTGTCCTTTCCTCTCAGTTCAATGTTCAATAAAAATGTTTTCAGGGGTGCACCCAGGATTCGAGCCGAGGGCACAGCCACATTTGTTCATAAAACATGTTAAAAACACTTAAAGACATTGAAAATAAAACAGGAACAGAATATGGCTGTGCAGCCGCACATGAAGCCACAGCCAGCCAGCCCCACTGCCTTATTGGGCAGAATGAGCGCTGTAGACGCTCAGTCGAATACGGCAGTGAGGCTGCATCTGGGTCTCGCCGCAATTATATTGGCATGCTCTGCGCCCTTGGGAATGCATGGCGTTTCTGACTACAGGTGTTACCATGGAACGATCCTGGCAAGGAAAATTAGACGCCTTTCTCGCGGGCTGTGGTGCCGAACCGGCAGAACAGCGATTGGCACATGGAGCTCAGATGCAGTTTGTTTACATAAACTGCCCGGAACTTCGTTGCCTGGTGGCATATATCAGCAGACTAGGGGGTCATCTGCAAACGTTGGCACACAGACTGATTGTGTGGAGTAGCTCTCGTCTGTTATCGCTGAGAGCCACGCACGTGCCGGGAATTTTGAACCGAGGGGCAGACTTGCTCTCCAGAGGCAATCCTCGCTACAAAGACTGGAACTCCACAGCGAAGTGGTGAACAGATTATGGGACAGATGCGATCAGGTGGAGATAGACCTCTTTGCATCAGAGGAGAACACGCAGTGTGCTCTGTTTTATTCCCTGACCGATCAGAGCGCCTCGATGGGGTTGGATGCGCTGGCACACGAGTGGCCGTGTGTCCTTCTGTACGCCCTTCCCCCATTAGAGCTGATCACTCCTACTCTCGCCAGGGTGTGGGAGAGGGGTCTTTTGCTAAATCTGATAGCTCCCCGATGACCAGGGAAACACTGACTGCAGGGATATATCAGCTGCTGTTTGCCCACCATGGCTTCTGCCATTACGCAAAGATCTCCTGTCGCAAGCGGACGGGGAGATCTTCCACCCTCATCCAGAGCGCATGGCTTTGCCCTTGTACGGCTAAATCTAACTGTCTCAAGGCTTCCACACAGTGTGATTACCAATATTCAGTCACTCCTCTACGTGTTGCTCATATGATGGCAAATGGGGTGCGTTTGAGGAGTGCTGCGTTAGGGCTGACATTGTGGCTTTCCAGAGTCCCGTGTCTGTCATTTTGACATTTCTACAGGGGCTGCTGGACAAGGGTCTAGCTTTCTCTACTGTCAAAGTGTGCTTAGCAGCTATATCAGCGTGCCACGAGTGCTTTGGGGATATAAAAGCAGGTTAACATCCCCTTATTTGTCAGTTTATGAAAGAAGCATGGTGCGTTCGGCCAGTATTAACGGCCCCGTGGGATCTATCTGGATGCGTTGTCACGCCCGCCTTTCAAGCCGTTGCAGCAGGTAGACCTAAAGATGCACTCCTTTAAAACGGCTTTATTGCTCACGCTGGCTTCTGCTAAGCGCATGAGTGACATTCATGCATTGTCGGTAAACCCATCATGTATGCAGTTTTCCGTGGGTGATTCGAAGGTTTTATGAAGACCTAACCTCGAGTTTGTGCCCAAGGTTTTTAACCCAGTGTCGTTGTACTGCACTATTGAACTGTTGGCTTTTCATCCTCCTCCTTTCACCAAGCAGAAGCAGGAACGGCTGAATGCGCTATGCCCCGTGCACGCATTGCGCACCTATGTTGAGAGGACAGCTGGCTTCAGGAAATCTGAACAGCTTTGTATCATGGGCTACACCACATGTGGGGAAACCACTTAGGATCCAGTGTGACAAACACTGGATCATGGGGGCTATTGCTATGGCCTATAACAGCAAGCTGCTACCCCCCGTTGGTCTGCATGCTGACTCCACTCATGGGATGGCCGAATCTGGGGCGTTATTTCAAGGTGTTTCTGTTGAAGAGGTATGTGCAGTTGTGCCTTAGGCTATGTCCCACACTTTCACCATATTCTTCAGGTTGGATGTGACTGCGCCTACACTGTCCCATACAGTCTTCAGCGTGGGTTCAGACTCAACTGTGGCAGTCTAACTGGCAGGGTTTTAATACCAGTCTTTGAGGTAAGCTTGTCTGGCAATACGGGAGTCTCTATATCCCACAGTGAGATACCGAAACGAGTGTTGAAAGAGAACTTTAGGTGAAGAAATTAACCCTGGTTCTCTGAAACATGAGTTAGGTATCTCACTGGACCACCCCCCTTGCCTGGAGCAAAGAAGGATCATGAAGGATTCGAATTGCACAAATGCACCTGGAGGAGGCAAGGATGGAGGAGAGAGGAGGCTTCTGGAGGAGCACATGAGAGAGGGTACACTGGTGCATCCTACACGGAAGTATTTTATCGAGTGGACAGCTTATGGAGCTCCCCGAGGGCCACGGAGATTCTTCATTTGTGTTGTGCCGTATAAATGCCGCACCCCCTCATGCGTCTTTATTTATTCACACAGTTTATTCTCACAGTGCAAATTCTGCAGAGTCACTAAAGAGATACACAAATAATATCATAGGACACCATATGTAGCCTAATTTAATGTGCCGTCACCTCGTGTGTTCTAAAAACTAACAGTGAACAAGTGTTAGGATAATTAAATTGTAAGTGTTTTGGCATCACACAAATCACCAACTTATTTAATTTAGGCCTTTTCTTTTTTTAATTTACAGTACAATGAATGATGCAGGCTGCCCACCAGCTGACCCCTAAACATGTGCATTATTCAATGACCCGAACCCAACCCGCACACACTGAAACTGTCTGATAATAACACACCTTGGCTCTTTTTTTATCTCATTTACAGTAAATATTACGATGAACGTGTTTTCTACATAGTACCTTCATACAGCAAGTTCTTACCCATCTTTTATGTGATTACACCTTCAGTATAATCTCACACGGACAGCTTATATGCTACAGAGGTTTGTTTATGTAATGATAGTGTACATTTAATAAAGCCAATTCAGTGTGGACACAGAGACGCTTCCTTGATATTAAAACACGCTGTTAGACTTTTGTATTTGCAGAGGGAAATATTTTTACTGGACATTATGACCGGAGAAATTAATCCTAAATATGTAGAACAGATGTTCCTGCTCAGATGCAGAATAACGCAGCGCAGCAGCTGATGATGAGGCTGCTGCTGTGTGACAGAGATGGAGAGACAGGAGAGGACGAGGGGGTGGCAATGTTTTTTTTATTTTAATTATTAATAAATTACAAAGAATACTGCTTTGCTCTGTCACTTTATGACCTGCCCGCCCAAAACCTGCGATATTCTTTAATAAGCTCGCCCAAAACGACCGACCCGCGCAGGGAGAGGGAGGTGGAGGGGGCACCTGCTAATACATCCATGGCTGCGAGTCATCACTGACACACACTCTTACACAGAGAGACTGTGTGGTGTATAACTGTTCAGATATTAATGCAACGAAATAAATGGCTTTAATAATCCCTATTAGACTATAAAGGAATATTAAATGGTAAGTAATAATAGACCTACTATAGGCAACCAATAATCAGCTGTTAAACAATTCACATAAGTGAATGAAGACATCCTGTGTAGTATTGACCTACTTTTTGCTGTCTTGTAAGGTTCTGAAATGGTTCTTTAATAAGGGCTCCCTGCTTGTCAGTCTGGCAGGTGATCAACTGTACAGTCATCTGTTACTGACGCCACTTCAGACTGACAAACCTAAAGTTACTGGCACATGACAAAACCAGTGTGACTGAAGTTTCATTTTAATTTGACCTGAAGAGAAAATGAAACTGCAAAAGTGTAACTGTTGGGATCTTTGGCACATTTTCACCCTCTTTAAGCTTCCTCTTTTTACATTTGAGTAAAGACATTATAACAACCTCATGTTTCCAAACTGTACATGCCTAGAAGCGTCCAGTTTCTAAACTAGTAGAGACACCATGAAAAAGAAAAACCTGTTTAGCCTGCCAATATTTGCCAGTTTCTCATTGGTCCAGCGGAAAGAAGAAGGGACAATAAAAAAGACAAACTGCTTGGCAGCAGGTGAATTTGATTTTCTCGCTCTTCCAGGGAAAGCAATGTTGTTCATTCTGGTGGCTCTGTTCGGGCTCGGCCTCGCCCAGCACAACCCCCACACCAAGCACGGCAGGACGGCCATCGTCCACCTGTTTGAGTGGCGCTGGGCGGACATTGCTGCAGAGTGTGAGCGCTTCTTGGGTCCAAATGGCTACGGCGGAGTTCAGGTATGTACAGCTGAATCTTGGATAGCTTCTAAGTCTAGAGAGGGGGGTAAATAGGTGGCATATTTTATGCCATATCTAAAATGATGATGGCAACATGTAGACATTATTCATAGTGCCATGAAGTATGAATCGTAAAACCACAATTACCTTCTAAACTAAGCACAAAAAGTAAGTAAATTTGTGTTGGGTAGATTATTTCCTTGTTGTAACAATGCTTCTTGGCAATAAATCCTATACTGTTGGAAAGCCTGTCTATTCCCTTTTAAATGGTGCCACATTTGTAAGAAACATGCATTTGTGGGATGAGCAGCAGAGCTGAGTATGTGGGTTACACCCATGAACAATTTGCCAAATCTTCTCTGCCAATGTCAACAGCTTATTCTGCTCCTGACTCTTGTTTGGCATTGTTTGGTGGATTAGATGACTAAAGCCACAACAGCCTGGCTACTCCTACTCATACTGGTCATGCCGGTTCTTCAACGGTATAAGATTTGTTACCAAGAAGCATGATGACTTTATATTAAAAAAAGGGGGGGGTGACTGTGGCTCAGGAGGTTGAGGGGGTTCTCCAGTTTCTCCAGTCTGCACGTCAAAGTATCCTTGTGCAAGATATTGAACCCAGAATTGCACGTGTGTGATTGGTACAAATGTTTAACTTAGTGGCAGGCGGCTATTTGTATGGGTGCCTCTGCAGTAGTCGAATGTGACCAAGTACATTTACTCAAGTACTGTACTTAAGTAAGTGTGAGTGGAAAAAGTGCACTGCAAGTGTGAGTCCATTGTCATAAATTATATCAAATTAATCAGACAAGTAAAATCAACAGGTGACAAATTATTTTAGCTAAACATAACAAAGAAAAGGTGCTTCTTGTCTTGAATGTTACTGTTTCATCAGTTTCTGTTTATGAGTGGGAAAATGAGTCTCTTCTGTTGGCCTCATAAAAAAAATACAAAATGAGAAAGCGAATACAAATCTTAAAGCCTTTTAAAGGGGTTCAACAGTCTATATCTGTCTCTTTCCCTTCACTAAAATTTAAAGGGGTACACCAGTGATTTAGTTTCACACTTCCACACCTTTGAAGGAATCACAAGAGTAAGAAGGTGAAAATCGGAGCATTGAAAACAGACATAATCTAATTCATAGTACAGATCAAGCTCCAAAACACTCATTTTCCAAAATGCCCCTTTAAAGTGTCTATTATAACTGCCTTTATTAACCCTAACAAGCTGATTAATGCTCCTCATGATCATTAAATTGAAGTTTCTGTGTAAAACCGCTAGAGCTGTAGTGTACATAGTAAGTATATTTTACCACAGTCTTCTGCCTGCAGATAATTCATGTGTTAAAAGTGAGAATGGCTGTGATGTGTTTCTGTTGCTCAGATCTCCCCTCCAAATGAGCACATTGTGCTGAACAATCCCTGGAGGCCCTGGTGGCAGAGATACCAACCAGTGGGCTACAACCTGTGCTCCAGATCCGGCAATGAGAACGAGCTGAGGGACATGATCACCAGATGCAACAACGTCGGGGTAAACTACAGTCATTTAGTGGAGGGCTTCAGGAACAATACTCCTCTGCGTTCGACACCACCTCGTAAATCTGCGGTCCTATAGAGTGGAGAAGTGATGAACCCTAAAACACGGAAGTCCGTTAGCCTTTTAGCACTTGCGGTTAGTCTTAAAGTCTATGGGTTTCTTGAATGGGTTTTCGGTAAAATGCCTTAAATAAGGTCTGTGGTTAACACAGGCTAAAGATATTTAGATGTTTTATCCTGCAACATAAAAAATATCTGCTTACACACGAACTTGAACTTTTAACGTTTTACTCGTCTTAAAAAGGCGGTTGCTAACAAGTAGCTAAATGGGACTATGGTGTTTGTCGGGGACGTTAGATGTCATCACAGCGGACACAGAAACTCATTAAACCCACTTGTCCACCTTTACAGCTTTACAGAGTCACATTCTCGTAGATTTATCTGTTTATAATATTTTTTGATCGTGTTTTAATGTGTTTTTACAGTGTTTGTAGTTGTGACGTTTAAGTCGTGCGACCACGATGTAGTTATTGTAAAGCCTAACAATAGCTTTTTGCTTCTGGCGATTTCATTTACACTTCAAAACACACAAAAGCAGTGTTCATCTGTGAAGATTATCACGCTGAACAAAACGTAAGTATCATGAACTTGTGTTCGACAGAGAGCCTATTTTTGGCGATAATCGAAAATCCCATTCAAACATCCCATAAGGTTTTTCACGAGGGAACCAGTCCGATGGCAACTTAATGGTTGGCCTACAAAAATACGTCATCCCTTCACCACTCTATACACTCAAGACAACAAATTCTTACCAGATACACCGCATAACATTTGCCGCGTCATTCATCATGATCACATTGTTTTGTAGAACTAAAGACATTTTTAATGAATTAATGCCTCTGTCTTGAAGAATAATCATTCACTCTTTTATTAGCTGCTGTCTCTTGTTTATAGTTTAATGCTTCAGTGTCTGGACCACCAACATCACTGTGAACCAATAGCTTTGACGTATTCCTGTGACCTGAGAGTGAACTTAACGTGCCATAGGATAGAAGTGAACATGAGGACAGCTAATTATGGAGGTGTTGATTAGTTGTGTTGCGCCCTTAATCCTGTATCTAACCATAGGTCAACATCTATGCGGACGCTGTCATCAACCACATGTGCCGTGCCAGCAGTGGAGAGGGAACCCACTCTTCATGTGGAAGCTGGTTCAGTGCTAACAGGAAGGACTTCCCCAGTATCCCCTTTTCCCACTTGGACATCAATGACCACAAATGCAAGACTGGCAGTGGCAATATCGAGAACTACGGTGATGCCAATCAGGTAATGAATTTTTGTGAGGGTGCTTTTAAACCTAAGTTTTCAATGCTCCGGTCCGAATAATCATATTAAAAAGTTGCAAAATTGCCTTGTGGTGGAAAATTATAGTTCATTATTTACTACATATTTTCACATATACCAAACACTACACTATATTTCATTTGTCTTGACTTGTGCTAAATTATTGACATATTTTATATCACTATAACAGGTTAAGTTACCATGGCTTTATCCTGAGTGTACTCAGGGCAGCATTTACAAGTGGACCAAATTAAACATTTCTTTAGTCCACGTATTTCCATGATAGCTCACATTCATGTTGCTGTTTTTGGTTGCTGAAATAAATGAAACTGGCTGTAGGTTTTAAGGAGTTTCAAGTCAAAAGGCTTCAGTCCAGATTAAGTCATGAGACATTGGTGTTAAAGTCCAAGTTGAGATGCAGGTCTTGATTTTGTCAAATCAGGTCTGAGTCCTCAAATTTGTGAGTCGAGCTGAGTCTGAGTAATGTGACTTAAGTCTACACATCTGCTTATTACCTTCTTACCATTTTCCATATTCAAGGATTCATTCAAGGGATCGTTTCTACCACAATGACTATTCTTAACCAGGACGAAGAATAAATAAATTGTAATCTAAATGCTTATTTATGGCTCCAGGTGCGTGACTGTCGTCTGGACGGTCTGTTGGACCTCGCCCTGGAGAAAGACTACGTCAGGGGCAAGGTGGCCGACTTCATGAACAAGCTGATTGATATGGGTGTGGCTGGATTCAGAGTGGATGCCAGCAAGCACATGTGGCCTGGTGACCTGTCTGCCGTCTACAGTCGTCTGCACAACCTCAACACCAAGTGGTTCCCTGGTGGCTCTAGACCCTTCATCTACCAGGAGGTAAGTTGTTTTGAATGATTTTTTTTCCTAGAAGCTTACAACACAACCATCAGCTTACATTATACTGTAGTGTTAAAAACATCTACTGATGCATATGTCAAGTTTTCTTATCACACCTCTGTATTTGATAGTTGTGTTTAACTGGCATAACTGGCTGAACCAAAAGGCTGGGTGATTTTGTTTTACTTGGAAGACATGCCGACAGCCAACATAGCAAGATGTGACTGGATGACTACTAACTGCAAACACAGGGTTTCCCACACCTCATTGATTTGTGGCAGTCTGCCATGATTAAAACATCTGCCACCACGTATTGATTTTAAATTTTTGGGGCTAGAGCATTAATTAGGAGTGTTTTTGGAATATAGATACTGTTTGGGTATTGTTTGCGCCACACTCTCGGAGCATAGAGCATACTCTGGGCACAGATGGAGCAGTAGACTGCCAGCTGCAGTAAAAGTCAAACTTAACCATTCATTGAGTTGGGTCTGAAAGCTTTCATTCACCTCATCCATTGATCTGATCAGCTCAAAACGGATCAGAAGACAAATTATCCACCCTGCTATTCAAACTACTCAAACTGCTGATGAGGAAAAAAATAATTGGTGACAAGTTCTGTCTATGCTGCACTCACGAACTCACAAAAACATCTGAATTTAGATAGGGTACACACAGATTAAAATTCTGTGAGAAACACTGTACCATGAGCAATTGTTATAACTGATAGTGCAAAACAGCAAAGGTAGTAACTGGCAAAAATAGCCTGAGATCTTAAAAAATAAGTGTGCTCTGTCTTCAACAACAACATTAATGTTTACAGGCAGAAATATGGTTCTTGTTATTGCTAAATCAAAAAAAAAAGATCTTACTTGTTGAATTACTTTTTGTTCATCTACAATATTCACTGACATGGTGCAGGTAATCTAAACCATATCTGCTTTTAATAATATGAATGCTGTGGATTATGTGCTGATTTCCCCTTTAGGTTATTGATTTGGGAGGTGAACCAATCACATCCAGAGAGTACTTCCATCTGGGCAGGGTGACTGAGTTCAAATATGGTGCCAAGCTGGGAACTATCTTCAGAAAATGGAACGGGGAGAAGCTGTCTTATACCAAGTATGTGTGTTTTTGCCCGTGTGCCTGATTCATGATGTATTAGAATATTTATTTAACCCTGAGATCAATCCAATTTTCTGCATGAATTGTTGAATTGGACAAGTAGTTTCCAACTTGCAATGTTTGACAGAATTGACTAAAACTGGAGGAGTATTTTGTCCAAACTTGTATATTTTAGAAGTGAACTCCTCATTAGTGAAACTGTATTCTTGCGTTCAGGAACTGGGGAGAGGGATGGGGTTTCATGCCCAACGGCAATGCTCTCGTCTTCGTTGACAACCACGACAACCAGAGAGGCCACGGTGCCGGTGGTGCATCCATTGTCACCTTCTGGGACTCCAGGCTCTACAAGATGGCTGTTGGCTACATGCTGGCTCACCCTTATGGAGTAACCAGAGTAATGTCTAGCTTCCGCTGGAACCGCAACATTGTCAATGGAAAGGTAGATTATCCTTTTTTAGGAATAATGTTAAAATGTGAAGGTGAATTTGGAACTTTTTTTTTTTGTTAAACTTATTGATCCGTCATTATCTTGTAGGATCAGAATGACTGGATGGGCCCTCCCAGCCATGGTGACGGATCCACCAAGCCTGTTCCCATCAACCCTGACCAGACTTGTGGAGACGGATGGGTGTGCGAGCACAGATGGCGCCAGATCACGTGAGTCCTCAGAAAGCAAGAGACAAGGAACTACTGACCTTACACTCACTTCTGCTGGGTCATATAGATGTGAAAACTATTTCCAATATTAATATTATTGTGTCATTTCTCCTTTTAAGGAACATGGTTACTTTCCGCAACGTTGTCAACGGACAGCCTCACTCCAACTGGTGGGACAACCAGGGCAACCAGGTTGCCTTTGGACGCGGTAACCGTGGATTCATCGTCTTCAACAACGATGACTGGTAAGAGCTATCTACTTTATACGAACGCCCTGAGAGGCAAGTGAGATGTTTTGGTGAACCATTTTCCAAGTCTGATTGAAATTGAAATTGAATTGTTTCCTGTGTTTATGACTGAAGAACAGGTGAAAAAAAGTTTGGCCAGGATAACGTTTCTAAATAATAGCTTACTAACAGACAATTTATGTATCTCATGTTAAGAGTGCATGGAGAAATTAAAATTCACCTAAAATAAAACACAAATGCTATTAGACCTATTTAAACACACTGGGTAGTCATACACTTCAGTCTCTTGTGATCAAGTGTTAAACAAGTGTTAAGGACTGGATGAAGACGTTTGTCAGAATCTTATTGACTGTTGGATATTAAAATAAATAAATAAATTATGGCATAATCTCTTGTGATACATGTTTGGCTTTAAAACCTTTACTTCTGTTTTGTTTCTACCACTGCATAAAACATCCTTTCTTTCCCAAATTGACATCCTATTTGTTTACATATCCTGGTTGCAACATACTTTAACAGGAAATACAGAAAAATAAGAGAGCAAGATCCCCTCCGTTTGTTAACAAAGTTTCATTGTGGTGGTTTTAAAAACAATATGTACCTTGTCTTCACCTTCAGGAACCTGGATGTGACCCTGAACACTGGCATGCCCGGAGGCACCTACTGCGATGTCATTTCTGGCCAGAAAGACGGAGGCAGGTGCACTGGGAAGCAGATCCATGTTGACTGTGACGGCCACGCCCACTTCCAGATCAGCAACAGAGATGAGGACCCCTTTGTTGCCATCCATGCTGAGTCCAAACTGTAAAAGCATCATGTACAACTTTGAATAAATCATATCGTTCAACTTAAATGATGAGCTTTTTTTATGGATACAATTTTAAAACTGTCAAATTATTTTTGCCACTGACTATTGGTTTACCTTGAACATGCAGATTGATAGAAGGGAAAGACTTTCATTTTGCATTTCTCAAAAAAATGTGCACTGCTGCATGTGTAAGCAGCACAACTAACTGTGAAGTTAGTCTTTGTATTGACTGCAGTATCACATGCATGGAAAACACTATAGGGGCTAAGAAGTTTTGGTAATTGACTTTACAGTGTAACCCCCTACTGAGTGAAAAATTCAGTATCTTTCATTGATGCATTCACATGAAGAAAGAATAAATATAACGTCACAAACCCTGGTAAAGCTATAAAAGCCTGTCATGCAATCAACTGTTCTCCCCATACATCGCAGCTGTCATGTGTGAGAGGGGCTGCATCATTTGCAAAGTGTTAATGCCTCCCATCTATATTTGCTAAATTAAAGGACAACATGGATGAATCACCCATATGCAAAAAAGTGTCCATCTGTTCGTCAAATCTGGTCAGATCAGACATGAAGAATTATACTGTTTGACCACCAACTGTTCAAAAAGTTGTGTTAATCAAACTTTAGTATCCTTTAAAGCCTTTGCAGTGACAGCAGTTCAGCTGTCTTCATGGGAAGTTACACAATATTTAAAAGGCTAATAGATTGTCAGACACTTTAAACACTGAAGGCCAGGGTAGCAAGAGTTACAGCATCAACTCTAATAATTACCAGAGATTTGCTATTTAAACAATATTTATAAGCATAATGTAGAGTTAGAAATACAGTGATTTGAGAAGTTTTGCTCAGATCTGTCCGCTTTGTCAGCAATGCAAGTAGTAAGCTAGTTAACTGGATGTGCTAACGTATGCAGTTTACACTTGAGCAGATACACACTGTGCTCGATCTTACACCCCTTGCAAAGCTGGGCAGGAAAAGTGTCATTGCTAGTTTCAAACCAAGCAGCAACCTGACAAATGAAGTCAATGTGGAAGTGCTGAAAGTTGCAGTTGATCAACTGGCCACCTGAGGCTGGCTCCAAAACAGAGTCAATCCCCATAGACCCCAATCTTAAAACTTTACACCAGAAATAACACCACAACAACTTTACATCAGAAATAAACATGTTCACAGTCTGGTACAAAAAAAGGTTTTGGTCTCTGTAGTTAATTTCAGCTTTCATTAGAACTGTACAGAGGGTGGATTTTGTTGTTTAAATAGGGCCCACTAATTAACCCATTCTTTACACTTATGATCTTTTGTTTTTGGCTATGCAAAAGCTAAAAAAGAAGACTTTAGGCTATATTGAGTATTATTGTTATTAGAGCTACATGCACTCTGCTTTTGAGTTATGACTGGATGATCGCTGTTCCAGGAGAAGTTCAGCAAACGGTCAATTGTGAAAGCCAAAGAAAAGGTTTAATCACTGAATAATGAGTGTTTTTTTAAAATTCTTTTCAGAAGCTGTTTCCTCAGACAGTTACACAGTCAGTGAGTGTCCAGCGCAACCCCTGCGCTGCCTGCGAATGTCCTTCCCGCATTGTGTATTCTTCTCCTCCGCTGGGATGACTCCGTGCCATCACACTGCAGCCACTTCAGTTTCACCTGAGTGCAACGCTGGCATCCGTCATTAGGGCAGCGCTGGGGCCCAGAAGGGCCAATGAGCCAACTCTCCATCCTTACTTCCTCGCTCACTCTCTCTCTGCCCATCACACTCGCTTTCTCCCCGTCTCCACCTTTCCCCGGCCAACCTACTGAGTTCCTGCCGTCAGCAGCTCTGGACCGGTGACAGTGGAGCGCCAGCCACCAGAGGTGAGACAGCAAAGGTGATTCCTGCCAGAACATTCAGCTCATCTCGGTTGTCATGGTAACGTGACCCTTGAGCAAAGAAAACCTGTGAAATTCTTGCTTCATGCCTTTATGAAAACGATAAGACATATGTAGCACTGGATGAGTCGTATGTACTCAGTGGAAACAAGGACAGGTCACATGGTTTGTGATGTGCCTTCAAATTAAAAGGAAAGACATGTTAAACCACTTTAGAGTTGAGTCATCCAGATTATAATAAAAAAGCAGCCTGCATTCGCCTCACTTTTCTGAAGCTTTTCTGTTGTAAATTGCTGTTGAATTTACAGCACCAAGCAAGTGATGAATCTTTGTTCACAAAATGTGCGAGCGAGAGAGTGAAAATGACAGAGTGCCGGAGAACGATGGAAGGAGACCTTAACGTTGGACCAGCCTCAACATATTGCGACTGCTAAATTATTGACCCTCTCTCCATCTTTTGGTCCGGCAGCTGTGAGGGCCTGTACCTTCCGATTAGCTGCAGAGATGTCAGTGTAGCAGACCGGGGTCTTTGGTCCTGTCATCCTCACTGATGCTTTGTGACATGGCTGTCAACGGTGTCCCCATCCTGTTTCATATTTCATATGGTGCACCAGACCTGCCTGTCACATCACCCAAGGAGAAAGACAGTCATCAACTTAAAGACGAAGCAACTGAGTTTTTTGGATCTATTCAGCTGTCTCTCACTCGGCTCCGAGAAAGTCGAAAAGACACTGGAGGTGAGGTTCATGCAGTGCTCTGATAAAGACAAGGCACAGGGGCTATTCTACATTGTCAAATTTATATATTTTTTAATAAATCCTAAATAGTTGATGTTAAAAAGTTGGAACAAAGAAAAAAAGTTGGCTTAAGAGGGCCTTATTTTGTTATTATTTTACTGTAATAAGTCTCTCTGATTGGTGCTGACTGTTTCTTGTTCATGAAGAAATCAAGAGCACAACGTATTAGCAACAGTGGTACCTGGGTAACATTCAGCTTTATATCACATGGGGGCAGTAATGAAGCAAGAACTGTGAGACAGGAGCTCCTCCAAAAACAGAATGAAAAAGCTCCATGCTCTGTGTGAAATTTATTTCCTAACTGCTTGGAATTCAGTGCAGAATTATTCAAGAAGTGAAAAGAATTCATGACTGATGTGTAATTCGAAGAATTGAGCATGAATTATATATGTTGTCAACGACAGTATAAAAGGGGTGATTGATGTATTGCTCATACAAACTTAATACATGCAAAACTGCATAATGTTCAGTGTTGGCTCCCTGCGGATACAGCGTGTGCCTTCATTGTCCATTAATTTGAGTAGCGCGTTGTTTATTTTTAGGATATTAACATCTTTTTTTTTTAAACTAACCATTGTGACAAAGCGCAGAAAAGTATTGATCCCCGAGCTCTCAACAGGAATCTTCATCCATTTTCTGGTCACTGGCGAGTCCCGTCAAGCTCCCAGCCTCCTCACCCTATAGCTGTCACTCCATATCAATGTGTAGTGACCTTTTCAGAACGGCAACATGCTATTACAACTTTTATTTACAAATACAACTGTTCATATATGCATTTTGATTGAACATTATTTGTACTCTTTCACAGCATGTTGTTGTGGCCTTTTTACATTGTTTGTATTGTATAATGATTTCATACTGCACTTTTTGGCCAGGTCTCTCTTAAAAAAACAATTTTAACCTTAATGACAGTATTTTTAATTGAAATAAGTGATTTTTTAAAAAATGTATAATTAAAGGAAACTTAAATTAAATGAATTAGGTTGTAATCACAAGGTTTGAGCCAGATACTTGACTGAAACAACTATCTGGTACGGATCTACTTTTTATGAGTAACAGCTGAGTATAATGTGTCAATATCTGCACTGAAGGAAATTCCTCATTTTGCAAGCTGTGTTCAATCTCTCACTGTTGTGATCAAAAATATCTGTAAATAGTGTTCTTAGTAATAGATATAGCCACTTCTGATCAAAACACATCAATTTCAGGCTAAAAATTGCAATCTCTGGTCACATCCATGGATGTATAAAGAGACTTGGATATAGAGTTTTTGAGGTGGTTAATTTCAGTATGATATGAATATTTTATATTGTATGTATTAAGCATATTCCCAAAGAAACTGAAGTATCATACAACTACACTGAAAGAAAAAAGTTTCTATCAGCTACATACAGTTACATGCGGCATAGCATAATAATTTAGTCAATGAAATAAAATCAGTGTAGCCAAAATGGAATCATATTCCCCCAAACCACACTTTCCAATTTAATCCTGCAACAGAGAACCGAAAATAGCATAAATATGTGTTGATACATTAGTTCATTGGTCTGTGTCACAGTTACCCTTTTCCAACACCTTTGCTGTCCTTGCAGTGAGCTTATTCATATACCCCCCACCAACAGATTATACAGCGGCACACAGAGCAACGTGAAGGTTGGCCTTTTGTGTCCTCATACATTTCTCTGCTTTAGTCTTTAATGATATCATTGCCTGGCTAAGTCATCTTTTATAGCTGACACCCCACAGGGTGGCCAATATTCACTCTATGGTGTGCATGTGTGTGTGAATGTGTGTGTGTGGTCTGCACCCCGGGCTGCATAAATGCAGATTGTGACAAGCCCTGCTTAGCCCTGAATCTTCCAGCCAGACTCTAATATGAAGCTAAAACACCACTATGTGAAACAGGCGCCCGGCGCAACTTTGAAATTGATAATTGAGACAAACTCATTCAGTCGCGGCTCATTTAATATAATGAGCAAAGTGAGCTGTTCAATTTGCATACTGATAAGATGCCTCCACCAGGATACATAACCCCCTCTCACAGATATTCACTGTGGATATTACATTTAATCAGAGCACGGATTTACTTTACAAACACACTCAGAGGAGCGCAAACTAAGGCTTTCAATTAGGCCATCGCCAGGTCTTAATCACCTCAAAGACAAATTGGGCAGTGGGTCAACAGCTTTCTGAGTCATGTTGCCAATAGAAGTGCCTTAGATACGGGGGTTTAACACGGATCGAAAAGATTGGAAACACAAAGCACATTTGGTCTTGTTCCAGAAAAGAAATCCTGTCCATTTCTGCAGCATTTATATTTCATGTGTTGGCTTTGGGATCTTATGTGAGGACCCCTTTCAGCTGTCGCCCTTGTGCCTTCTTTATTGATCCCTGTTATTGCTGTGGAAGTCCCCTGCTGCTTGTGTTTGCGCCCTCACACTCTCTCCCCATTCCAGCGGATTCCAATTGCACAGGTGCTCCGCCTGGTTGTTTGTACTGCACATGGCGGTAAAGCAGAGACCAAAACAGTGATGGCAGCAGAGCCGGCTGGTCTAAATCACATGTTTGTGCAGAGGCTACAAGCACTGCTGGAGGAATTGGACCGGGGACGCAGCCCACGGCCTGGTTCCAGAGCCCACAGGCCTGTGGAGCAAGACTTTCTGAAAGGGAGCAGATGGTGACATGAATAGTGCAGCAGGTCCCGTCCACCCCCGCCCATCGCCTCGCGTGCAGCACATTACCTCAACAAACGCTTCTCATAATTGATGTGTTGGAATGGCCCCATCATCACTGGATTTTGCAGAGTGGCAGATTCATCAAGGTCATAACTGCCTCTCTGACATACTTGCCACACTGACATGCAGACTTCTTCAGGACGAATGGACTTCTCCAAACTTTTAGCAGAAGATGGTGGTTTTGTATTGGCAGTATATCTCATTAGGGCTACATTTTTATTTTTTTTATCACACTTTCTGTCCTTATTATTTTCATCTCTCGTGACTGATTCAAAAACACTTTCCCCACCTAATTCCCTATCTGTCTACCAGGCGTTGCAAGGGGTGGAAACCCACAGAAACACTTTAATTATACATGGCAGCCCGGGGCAACACATAACATTAAAGTTGCATGGCTTGGTTTAGACAGAGTATGTCAAAATCTGTTTTGTGACCTGGCCAGCCCAGTGCTCTGCCACAGTATTCCCAGTTTAATTTGTAAAAACACAAAGTAGAGCAGTTTTCCATTAAAACCGCTTGGAAATGATGAACCTTAAATCAATTCCTATATTCCCGACATCAATATTTAACAGTCAACCTGATTAACAGTCAGTTAAAACAGTTGTCTGTGCAGCACATCCACCACTGGACTGTAGCCTGTACACTGCATGTGTTCACAGAAAAAGAAACATTTAACGTCCGCTACAACAAATATATTAATATTAGCATACGTATTTAAAATGTGCCTGAAGAGAGCTTTATATGATGTGAAGAAAAATGTGCCATCTGTCAAAAGTAGCTCAGAGAATATTAACAATATTTAAATCGAAAAACCCTAACCCCTAACACGGGGTTAAGGTTAGGCAATGGCTATCAGACAAAAGTTTTATCTAGTAAAAAAAATAACACTACACAGGTTGTAATGTCATAAATTGTAAATGTGTGATGTCAGACATGTTTTGTGACATCAGTGTGTCCTCATAAAATGGTTTGTATGGTATTCATGGACAAGCGCTCCATGAATAATGTTACATTTTTAACATAAAGTGGCGTAATTAACGTAACATCACAGAGGTTAGGAATAGGCAATAGGCAATTTAAGTTACTGTGGTTAGGTTTGGGAAAAGCAACAGGATAAGACTGTACTTTAAACTGACTGAAAGTTAACTCAAAGTTCACATGTTCCCAAACACTGACCTCATGCAGAAATCCAGTGTTTTGTGACCGATCCTCCACCCAAATCTGCCTCTCGCCTCCTTCTTTACTCCCATTAGCCCATTGGTCACATGATCGCAGTCTTCCAAAATATGTGGGTTATGCACGAATTGCTGTCTCATCATTTCATGGAATATGTACTAATTTTGTTGCCCTACTCTCTTTAGGAACACTTACAAACAGCGCATGAGAACAGCTTGGTGACATCAGTGTGAATGGTAGTTTCAGCCAATATTGATGGCTAATTGGTCTAAGAGTAAATTCTATTGAAAAAAGTTTTTTTCCCCCAAAACAGTGCAAAAACTATTCCTTTGATAAACAAAGGCTCACACCCTACTTCGCCTTCAGTGTATAATTCACTCCACCTTCCCATAGCCTCCCAAATTTATTTGTTTTCTCCTCCTCTCTCTGTTCAGGGTGCAGCATGTTGTGTCCACTGGTTACCATATTTGTTATGACTGCTGTTTACTGTAAGACCGTCCTCTGTGTACTGTATGCTTGCCATGAAAATCGAATTAGCGAGCTTTCCCTGCAAGCGCAGTCCATTGTAAGTTGTTGATAACTTGTCACTCAAAATGCAGAACTCCCAAACAATGACCGAACCATGGGCTGCAGACATGTAAACCCAAGGGAAGATGTCACATTTCCCAGGGATATTAATGAGCTTCTCTGGATTTTAAATCTGCATAAAGAAAAACAACAACAGGCAACCGGCTTCTCCAAGGTGAAACACAAGTGTTATTTTATTTATGCCCTACCCATCTCCCACCCTCCCCTCCTGCTTTGTCTCCTCTCCCTGGGGAGCCAGGCCGCTGTGCCCCAGAAAGCTGACATGCCCAGGCTGAGGGGAGCGGGAGCAATGGGGGGAGATAGGCAGCTTCGTGGTCACCCAGACAGAGCCGCCACAAAAAAAAACGCAGCAGTTCTCCTCCTCTACACTCACACACACTTTCTCCGAGCACTCGCTTGACCTTCAGAGACAGAGAGCGGGCTCAGTGGGCGAGGGCAGACTGAGAAAAAAGTCAACTTTTTTATTGGCGAGAATCAGGCTGTGGCAAATGGCGTTTTAAAGCTCATATTCAAAAGTGTATACATTAATGATTATAGTGATTGAAATTATCAGGAGCTTAAACTCAGGTCCTTTTGCTTTGTGCTTTAACCCTTTAAAACCTGGAGTGACATCATTTATCAAGGGCTGCTTTCTAACAGCTCTTACAAGTATTAAACCCAGTGAAGGAATGTAACAAAGTACTTTTACTCAAGTGCTGCACTTGAGTACAAATTTGAGGTACTTGTACTTTACTTGCGTATTTTCTCTTCATGCCACTTTATTCTTTTACCCCCACTAATTAAGATTTTTTTTGCTTTGTAATAAATCAAATTACCAAAAAGTATATACAAAGACAGCTGCAACAATTAGATGATTTCAGTCAGTTGAAAAGAAATTAATTGCCAACTGTTTTGATAGAAATTTAAGTTAAGGGTATTTTTCTATTTGTTATAATTATTCTATGTGCTTGCTTCTTTTTTAAATAATTTAAAGTTTTTGGGTTGTTTTCTCTATTTTTTTCTAATGCTTTTGAGTGCTTTTTTAATTTTTTTTTTTTGATGATATGGGTTTTTGGAGTTTTTTTTTAAATAACCTTCTTCTTTCATTGCTCTTTGCCTTCTTTTAGTGTTTTTTTAAGAAACTAAACCAGTTTGCTCTGGTTTCAAAGGGTTACAAGTTAAATGTAGTAAAATAAAAAAAGTCTCATTTTAAAATAAAAAATATTCAAAATATATATTATGCGATAAGTGACAGCTCCTCTTCTCCCCTCTTTCTGAGAGCTGCTCCCCTTTCCACCAAAGATTGATTGGCCGAGAGCAAGATTGACACGTCAACGACAGCTGCCCGGCAAACTAACCCTGTTAGGTCAATGCACCCTGACAGCTAGCTGACACCCCAATTTCCTGATGAGCTGCCTGCTGCGCGCTGTCTTTTTAAGGAAAGCTTAAGACATCTTCTCCAGCGCCCTCCCTGTTCCTCCTGCTTAATTTCTTTCCATCACTTGTCATCTGATTATGCGGTCGTTCACTTTGTTGTGTCAGCAGATGGAGAGGGGGTTAATGACTGGGGGGCTGAGAGTGCCTCGGTACACCCCCGCCTCGCAGGACATGTAACTTCAGAGTATCTAATGGATTAAAAGAAGTGGGATGGAGCGGGCGGTGCATGTCTGTGCATGTGTGACTGTAAAAAGCCCTTGCAGTACTTTTTAACCTGTTTATATACATGTTTTCTGTATCTTCTTATTGAAATATTGTATGCTTACAGATGGATTATGTCTCAAATGATGTACATATTGAAAGAGTATGAAAAATAAAAATAAAACTCTTGTGGAGGAAATGCATCCAAAACCGTTTTTCAAGTGTATTTTCAAATAAGTCTTTAAAATTATTCAAACATATTTTGAGTCAATGACAGCTTTTAGAAATATTTTTTTGATTATGTTATTGTTGATAATATACAGTATCAAATATTCTGCATTAGAACTGCAATTAATGACATATACATATGCAGCTGTATTGCAGTATTGTAATGCAATATTAAAATATGTCTTCAGCCCTCACTGTGTATGTAGGAGCACAGCTACTATATGCAGCGAGCTTCACACTCCAAGTAAAAGTTAAAAAGAGCAGTTGGCCTTTGAAGTTTTCACTGTAAGCAACTGTGAAAACACTGGAAAACAACTTCAATGATAGTGACTACAAATCTGAAAAAGGTAAAAGAAGGTAGAATCTTGCAATGGGATCACAACAGCTGTGATACAGCAATCTGTAGCCTCATTCCCACTGCACGAAAAACCCACTAACAGCTGCTAAAGTTTGGCTTTTTAATGCAATGGGAATGTGTATGACTGGAATTCACACCTAGGTCAAATGACTGCAGTAGACAGGAGTATTTATTACTTTCAGCTCCGATCGGCACACCCAAGTGAACACGGTTATTTCAGCTCCTCAACCACCGAGACACAATGATGCACTGGCACTAATTACTGTCCATCTCCTCCTAAGCAGCGCTAAAACATTATTCAAGTTAGAAAACAAGTTGATCTGCACCAAGTTTGAAAGAGAGACTGAATAAGTACAAGATATTTAAAGAGAAGTGACCACTGAAAAGTTTTCCACAGACGTCTGTCCCTGCTGCTGTCTACTGTTTACCTGTTCTCCCACACACCAACAAAACAACCAACACACACACACAAGAGAGGGAGAATGCAATCTATCGCGTGTATTTACTGGATTTACCTGTGTTTGAAAAACCCATGTGCAGATCATAATTTTGGTGGGAAAGGGGTATTTGACCTTAAGCATACATGGCCCAGGGGCATAAAGTGAGGGGGTGAATAACTTCTTCCCCTACCTCCTACCTCACTACCTCTGGTGTCCTAGTTTGGACCACACCAATCTTCAACCTTGGTCTTAATTGTGATATCAACTACACCAGGGCTGCACCCGACTCAGAATTATGTCAGTCAAATCGGATTTGGCAGTTCAGTACCAATATTGGATTCATTTTCATTCATTTTTTAAACTTTAAACAGGCTCAGCGGGACATTGAGTGGGACACTGAGTGTGACAGCGACATTCAGTAGCAGTAATAGCAATAGTAGACAAGCCTACGGTGCTAATGATACGTCACACAGGCACAACATTTTTTGCTGTCACCAGATATTGAACAAAAGTCAGAAACTGTAGTGTGTTAACTTGTCATGAGCACAGTCTCACCATTTCTACACCGAAGAGCAGCCTCTCGCTCCCTCTGTCCCTATCTGCTCCGTGTCACTCACTGCCTGCATGTCCGCAGCTCTGTATCAAAGAGTAGCATAACAGTCAAGAGCACTCACTCCGCAGCAAACTCTGCAGACCAAAACATCCCCAGAAGTACACAGCACACCACACTGATTAGCAAAACACTAACAACTGCTCGAGTAGAAGCAGACTGAGGGGTCTCTGACTGCTGATTCGAATCGATTTTTAAGGGGCAGCCCTAAACTACACACCTGTTTGAAGTCCTGGCTACATCTTGCATGGTTGTGACAATATTATGGTGAAAAAATCTGTCCACAGACAAACAGACAGGCATATAAACACCTACCAAAGTATCAAAACTGCTGACACAGAGAGACATCTAAGAAAGAAACCAGCGAGTAGAGGCATTCAAATAATAGTGACATACAGACAATAGTAGTTTCTTACTCACGTTTTTTTGACCACAAAGTCCATTCTCCTTTCTGTCATGGAGTTCTGTCACAAAAAAAGTGTAAAAGTTAAATTTTTGTTCAGTAATTCGAAATATAAAACTCTACATACTAACATACTATGTAATGTTTTTTTTTTGTAATGCACCCCCACAGTAAAAATTGATAACGTTTCTTAAATTTAAAGTTTGATTCTTCTTGAATCCTCAGTTCAACACAGTTAACAAATGGTCTCACCACATTTAATCATGACTGACTGCCAAAATTTTTCATGGTTGAATGAGTTTTATTTGTAACGACGCCATTGCCTGCTGCGTTAACCCCTTTGATAATTGGACAAATTGGTTTGATTTCTTTCAAAAACACGAGTGGAACAACCTGACCAGCATGGCCCAAAAATTGGCAAGAAATTAGTAAAACCTTACAAGTAAATCACAATAACAGAACAAAAAAAGAAAAGTAAAAAATCGAAAAAGAAAATGAGCCAAAAAGTGCAGAAATAAGAAAGTATTTTTTCTTGTAACATAAATTGAAACATATAATGCTAATACTTATATATATAGTTTTCCATATTTACAAAAGTCAATTTTTAGGTCATCCTTTTTACTAATGTTTTGCAATTTCAAGGACACATCTTGCCAAATTGGTCACTTGGACCCATGTTTTAGAAAGAAATCAAACCATTTTGCTCTGCAATGCAGCATGAGAAACTGATGTAGATCCAGGTTTCAGTTGCAGTGTATGTGTGATTGGCTGATATTTTTTAAGTCATCTCTTTTCAAATTCTCTAAATGAAGACCATAAAAAAATGCATAAGTATTAACAATTTTGTTATTTCGCTGAAATATTCGCTTTTATAGTTCCCCAAAACAATGTAAAAGATTCAGTTAATGTGTTAATCCTGTGATATGCTGATAATAGTTACTGTATGTGGCTCTATAGTGTCAGGTAACAGACACTCTCTCATCTCTCAAATAAGCCATATCATCCCGCTTATCAGACATGATTTAATGAGTCAGCATAACCGCCTTTTTCCACCCCCAGATCTGATTATTAACACGCCACCCTGAACACGCAAACACTTCTGGGCCTTCATCGTCTTCCCGGGGAATGAATTCACTTCATGCTGTATAATGAGAGTCGGTATGGGGTCCATATGGTTACAGCAGGGTTGGGTAGGAGCGGAGATAAGCAGACAGGAAGGGGGTAATGCACGTTTTAATGAGATGTGAGTCTCTGTGGCACACCTGCACTCCAGCAATCTGTGAGGATTGCTCACTAGAGCCTAGAGAGGTATAAGGGCTGAGTAAAGTGCAATAGAAGAGCCTGAGAGTGCCTAAAATGCGGCACTGACTTCATCAACAACTGTAGTAAATGCATTAGTCTGCCTGATTAGGACAAGAGTCCTGATTTGCAGCACTGCTGGATTTTCCCTCTGTTGTCGATGAGCAACACAGAAAGCTAATCAGGTATTACTTGTAATTCTTTTTAGCATGTGTTTGATGGTCATTTGGCTCTCCGCAGGTTGCCGTGCAGATTGGATACGGCCCCGAGTGGATTGTGACTCACAGCGTCTGCGGCTCTGCCTATGTTATCTCTCTCTGTAGCAGCGAGTTGGGCATTTGCCCGCCACATGGCTGAGCGATTCATTTCTGCCATGTGCTCGCAGCTTGGCGTGGCTGCCTTTGTGGCGTCTGTGTCACATGACAATGATGTGATTGTGAGGGTGAGCCAGTGGTGATGACAGCCAGATTTCAGGTGCTGCAGGGCCCTGGAGGGGATGCTGCACAACGGTTCGGATGGAATCTGCCCTGTAAATGTTAATGAAGTCATCTATGTCCGATCAAAGGGAATAATTCATCCAATCAGTCGAGACCACCACACACACACACACACACACACACACACACACACACACACACACACAGAGAGAGAGAGAGAGAGAGCGCAGCATTGTATCTATAATTGTTTTGACCTTGACGTAATTGAAAGAAAAGAAACTAAGTTTCTATGTGCACAATACAGTAGCTGTAGTCGCATTTATTGCCATTCAGCACAGCTCTATGATTTCACATCGATGCCCGACTGGGCTAAATTATCGTGGTTTGACTGGGAAATAGCTGCTCAAGGTCAAACTAAGACAAACAGCATGTTATCCAGAGCCAGAGGGGCAACAGAGTCGACTGATCTCGCACAAGACGACCACACCAAGACCGCTGGGGGCCTATTAGGGGCTACAGATTGTAGGGCCTTGTCATGCATTCACTCTATTTATGCCTCTCAGTTGTCTTTTAAATAATGCATCCCTGTTTAAGCAGAGTCCTGCTTTTTTGAACGCAGCACCTGGCACGCTTTGGTATTCTGCAGTTTGCTCCCTCCCGGGGCACAGATTTTTATAAGGCTTTGTGAGGGGGGCTTTGGTTCGGAGATGTGAGGGGAGAATATGACTGAACTGAGAGCTGCTGCATGACAATGACGTTAGTTGGAGGAATGGCTGGTTTGTATTGTGTAGTAGCTGAAATGCACAATGCATAATGAAACAGTTGAGAAGCGGATGGAGAAATAAAAGCACAGCAATCTAACAGCTGTGATTTAATGAGGATTTCTGTCAAACGAAATATGGTGAAAAATTGTGAAAATGAATGCTTAAATATTCAATCAATTAATCAGAAGTTTTTTGTATAGGACTTTTCATATAAACAAAACTGTAACACGAAGTGCTACAGTTCACATGCACAAGCACAAAAGCACATGGATGCAAAAAAGCAAGACTTTGAAATTAAGTAAAGCACTAAAGTTAGAGTACTTAAAACAAAGGACTAAGGAAACATTACTATAAGTGACCAAACACCAGAGGCAGGAAAAAACCTAAATAAAAAAACAAATAAATAAATAAAATAAAGAATTCATAGTAATACTGATAATAAATAAGTAAAATACTCTAAATATTAGATAAGAAATAAATAAAATGAGGACAGCACAAAGATAAAAACAATCAAATAAATATATAAATATGTAATAATAAATAAACAAATCAAATCAAAAACAGTAATAATAATAAATAAACAAGTAACCATCTAAACAGTAGATACATGATAAATGATAAAATATGTAAATAAATTTAAAAAAAATAAATAAAAAACAGACTAAAATGGCTTTCTGTCAAAAATGTATCAAATCTGAACAAAGTAAATCGGTTGATGTCTCTTGAGTGAGTAAGTAATATGAGCTATTAATTATGTTGTGTTGCACCTTTTAGATCTTTTAGCATGAATATCTTAGTGTACTTGAAAATATTTCTACCAGCAGGAGGGCGGGGGCTTGTGTATGTGTATTTCTTCCAAACTGAGTTCTAGGTTTATCTGCCTGATTGCAATTCCTAGCATGTTTCTTTCCATTTCTTGTTTGTGTGCATGTGCAAGTGGAGACTTTTTTTTAAATTTAAATTTAAAGTTGGCTACGTGTTGCAGATCTGAGTTCAAATGTTTGCAGCTAATGAGGCCTCTCAAAGGCATATTAGAGAAAGTGCTCTGGCCACTCTGATCTGGGTGGTTAGCACTCTTTCCCCAATGGACCTTTGATTCTGACCCAGTTTGTAGGAGAAGCATAATGAGCTGAATGCTACGAGGTTTATTCTCTCATTAGCTCTGACCTGTGCTCAACACTATTCTGTTGTCCTTTGCAATATAATTTAAGTCTTCTGTATTTGTTATTACAATTTCTTACCACAGTTTAAGCAGCAGTCTGTAACTTCCAAACAGCAGAGGTGACACAGAAATTTCATGTTGGGTTTGTCCGTATTTTTTTTCTCACTTGATTGCTGGTGTGGCATCTTTGGATACTACAGACTTTGGACAGAAAACCTGTGTTACAAATGTGGAGTTCAAAAGAAGTATCGGTTTAGATTTGGGGTTTTTGTAACTTGATCTACACCACTGTGGACATTAATGGCAGAAATGTCCTGCCTCACTGGAACTAACTTCTGTTTTTATAGAAATTATCGTTGCATGCTACAAAACTGCTTTCATAATTATGATGTTTTGGCAGACTAATTGCTGCCTGGATTATGTTCAGACACAATGTATGTTTCAGGTATAAAAACACTACATTTATGTGCGAGGTGACAGCAGATTTACTGTAGGAGCTAAGCTGGAAATCCAAGATTAAACAAATATGAACTATCTTGGAAAAAATCCATACCATATGCATGAACACAGCCAAAATTAAAAAAAAGAAGAATGAAAAGGACATAAAATGTGCCAAACAGTCTGTATGGGTTAACCAGATAGCTACCGGTTAATGGCCTATTGACAGCAAAAATTGAAAACCAGAAAGTGGAAAATGGAAACTACTTAGCATTACCTTTCCCTCAAAATGCGTATTTCAAATGTTTCAAATTAGTTGCACAAAATGCTCTATGTCTAGGAGACAGGGGTGTAATTTCAGCTACTTTTTATTCTTGAATCTGTGCTAAATGGCTAGAGTATCTCTTCACACTGCATGCATCGTTTCACCACACTTCTCCACGCAGGTGACTGTAATATCAATATATAAGTTTAAAAACATCATAACAATGTACTGGAAAGTTTACAGGTGATAAGTGATTAATTGTATTTGGCTGGAAAGAGCTCATTTGATGTCACAATGCGCAACACTAATCAGTGACTCTGACAGTAACTTTGACATTGAAGCAAACAGTGGGGAGTTAATAATTAAAATTCCAAAAGATCTGGAAACATGAATTTCATAATGCTCTGATTCCAATAATCAAAAGAAAATTTCCACACTTCTCCCTCCCAGCAATTCCCACAGCATCGCTATGATTGGTTATCAAACACATGTCTCCTCAATCGCAGAAGGCCGCACAGTGTGGGGGAGTCTCACTCTGCGGTGGAACAAAAGTCCTGAGATGGGCCTCGGATGGAAGTAGCGGTAATTAAACAGGTTTTACAGTCAGTCCATTTCACACTGCTGGAACCTGAGAAACATTTTCCCTCAGACTTCAGACTAATGACAGGCTGCAGACTCACGGGCGCTCAGGTCAACGGGATAAAGTTCAACATCAAATATGGACAAGATACCCTGCAGGGCTTGTGGCTGGTGCAAACAATCTGGTTTGTTGAAATACAAGACTGGTTGTCTAAAGCCAAAAGGAAGTCAGATATTGACTGTCAAACGTATTTTATGTTGTTTTGCTCAAGGCACTTTGACATGTATGACAGGATGGACAGTTGGGCACAAATCAGCTGGGAGTTTGGAGGGACCAGACTTCTGCAAAATATAGTCCTGTGAGGTTTTCCCCAAACTAAACACCAGCAGATGTCAGCAGCAGCAAAAGCGTCTCCACAGAGGGAGCTAGAGATGGAAAATTAGTTAAGGAGAAGGACCTTGTGTTTAAAAAAGATACCTCGTGGAAAATTCTTAACACTTTTAACCATTTGACATCTGTTTGGACATTACTTTTCCTGTGCCTGTGCCTTGAAAAATGGGGGGGGGCAATGCAAAACTTTGCAAGAAATGTTCTGTAAATTGCAATAAATAAGTAAATTTAGATTAAAAAAAAGGCAGGAAAATATTTCCAGAAGACCATATTTATAATTAACATAATTTTAATTGTGTATTGTGTTATGTGTTTGTATGTACCTTTGCTCTGTTTCAGTGAAGTCAAAGACAAATTTCCACTGAGGTGGACAATAAAGTCTAAAAAAAAAAAAAAGGTAGGTAAAAACTTATTCATAATTATCAGAATTACATATTTGAAACTGTTACATAATTATTATAATTTTTAAGCACTTTTCAAAGTCTTGTTTGCCTTGTTTTGATTTATTTATTTATTCACAATTTTTTAGGTAATTTTAATTTTCAGGTAATTTAACTTTAATACCTTTTACTAATGTCTTGCTAGTTTTGGGGTATTTTTTTCTTTAGTTGCTCATTGCCAAGCCAATTTGCTCAGGTTTCAAAGGGTTAAACCATCATTCCAAGCATTAAAAGCACATAATCACCAGATTTCAAGGTTTTTGGAGAAAGTTATAGAGGAATGTGTACTCCTGAGAGAGTACATCCACACAAGCATACATATGAGAAGAGGAGAATATGCACACACACATCTTCACTATGAGGAGATTACATGTCTTAGCTGGAAAAGCCATTTTGAAACCTGCTCAGTACAAAAGCAAACATCAATAATAAAGGTATTAAGAATTTTAATCAAGGACTTATTTAACATGGTAATTGCTGGTGACAAAAGCAAAGGACCACGTGATTAAAGACTTGATGACCACAATTCTGCATCCTCACAACTTAACGCAGTCTCCTACAGACTCGCTGCTGGTATTCTGGGGAGGTAGTATCACTGATTTTCAAAGCACCTCTGTCAGACAAATGTTTAGCATATTTAACATCCTGGGATCAATATGTTGTCCGGGGAATAGCGTCTCTAGCGCTACACAATTAATTCACTGATGCCGACCTCTGGCTTGAGTTTTAGTGAAGCCAACATCATCCGCCTGCTGATGGGACAGAGAGGGACATAAAGCGAATGACCTGTTTTAATACTCCTCATCAAAGCCCACAATAAAAGATCAAATGGGGCAGGAACAACCCCGATCTCTCACAATGACCTTAAAGTAAGATGCTAAATGTCGTGTAGGTTGTGACAAAGGTCAGCTTGCTATTGATCTCTCCGTGGCAAGTCTCGGCAACATTTCCTGTCATGCTTTGATGGGTGGCGATGCAGACCTATGGGGGAATTTTTCTTTTTTAATGCCACACCATAATGGCACAGTACATTTATACAGTCTATCAAAGGTGGACTGCATGTATAAACTTGGATTTTGACACACACTGGTCGATCAAAATTGCAGCATAGCATATTTGTTCTGTAAAATACCATTTAAAAATCCAGTGTGCAGGATTTAGGGGATATATGAGCAGAAATGGAATATGTTACCACAAAATAAGAATTGTTGCATTTTCATTATATTAAAATGAGTCGTTTACAACTACATAGGGAGTGGATCAATATCCCCAGAATCTATGTACCACTGGCATGTTTCCTACAGTAGCCCCGCTGTGACATGGAGAATCAGGAAAACACAGATTTTTCCAAACTTGAGCGAAGAAATTTGCAACAAAAAAGGTTTTAATTCAACCAAAAGAAGTTGGCCTAAATTGACGAAATTTTAGTAAAAAGTACATTTCTCAAGTCATCATGAACAGGGCAACAAAACAAAACATGAACCTCATTCTAAATATCACCTAGGTCACCTAGGTCACACAATAAACAGTCTATCCTTTGGAGCATCATTAAACCTGCCAAACTCCTGAGCTAACAGTAATGTGGATAATGGATCTGTTGATCCAATCAGAGCTCATCAGATCAAGTGATAAGAGGAGCAGCTGCTGCATGTGAATGCAAACTTTTAGACCCAGCAGAATGAACACTTAAGTTTCACTTTCTCCGCACCTGACATACTGCTGCTCCATCTGTGCCCAGAGTATGCTCTGCACACCAAGAATGTGGTGCAATAAAAAACTGAATGGTACATATATTCACAGCATGTAACAGCATTCATAATTAACGCTCCAGCTCCAAAAATAGAAAATCTACTCGGGGCAGCAGACGTTCTAATCATGGCGGGTAGCCGCAAATAAGTGTATGTGTGGGAAACCCTGCCTTAAATTTAACATAGTGCTCCTCTAAAATGTGGTTGTCAACTTATACAGTTAATACAAATAGGAAAAATTCTATATCGGATCATCTCAATAACAAAATAATATTTCTTTTTCAATCAGTTCTGTAACTTTTTAAAGTCCTAAATCCTTAAGGATCAGTAGCAAAATCAGGATGAAAATGTAACATGCATTAACACTGTAATTTGTTAAAAATCACATTTAATCAAAAATTAGAACACTGCAGTTTGAATAATTTTCTCCTGATGTAACTTCAATGAGGCCAGGGCTCTTTCATCAGCAGTGAAGGTAACGACAAAATTCTATATGTACCACAATGTCACTGTTTGTGTCACAATATAACCATAAAGATTTACCAACAGTCATCAGAGCCCATAACCATTCACCTCTTCTCGCTTTCAATCACTGCAACACATTTCAGTACATATTCAAAGGACTTTTAATGACTACACAATTAAACAAATCTGACTCACTGTTTAATACTGATACAGCCGCACATCCTTAACCATCACATTCCTGCAACTTTGATATCAAAGAAAAGTCTGACTCACCCACCATTAAACAGCATCATAATAATGTTTGCCAGACATGTTCACTAATTTGTTTGTGCTCCATTTGTAATTACAATATTTCCAATGCCACTTTGATGCACAACAGCTGAATACTAAGTGCAGATATTATACTCCTGCATGTTGATGCGAGCACAATTCAGACTCGTTGCACTTGTTATGGTTTTGATGTTATTAAAGCAGTGGTTTAGTGGCAGTCATTGCCATTGTGTCTCCCCTGCTTCAGGAATAATTGACATTTCCTAATTTTTTAGCCCCTTGAATCCGTTAGAGTTTAACCTTGACAGGGAGATCCTCCAATAATCAGCTACTGTCAAAGAGATTAAAAATGGATAATTTAATAATAATAATATTAATAATCTCAAAACACATCTCTTTCTACAGAATCAGCCATTGTTAAATACATGAAACAGAAAGCAACTGCTAAAAAAATGTTGCTTATGTAGTGATGAACTGCATGTTTTCAGATAAACCATGTGTGAAGAGACTTTTAGGAAAACTTATATTCAAATCTCACCATTTAAATAAGCCACAAAAATCACTGGTAACTGTGATGAAATAATAACAAAAACAATCGGTTTAAAGGAGCAGTGTGTAAAATTTAGGGGGATTTAGTGACATCTAGTGGTGAGGATTGCAGATTGCAGGTTTTTACTGTGAGCCAAATTATCCACAGAGGTCTCTTCCTCTCCAAGACAAACGGACCAGCTGATCTAAGGTACAAGGTAGATTTATTTGTCATTTTTTTTAAAACGTAGTGTAAGAAAAAAATTGAATGAAAATTTGTCCCTTAATCCTGCTACATCTTTCATTTAAACTGGTAAAAACACTGAATAAAGTTTCATATATTTAAGTTTCACATTAAATAAAAGTTTTTCCAGTACTCTTGTCACTGATGATGGAATACAGTGGCTGATGCAAAAATGCGAATGACCCTATCTAGAGCAAGTATTTGGTTTGTCCATTTTGGGCTCCCGTAGCAACATGGAGGTGCAACATGGCGATCTCCAAAGATAAGGACCCACTTCCTATGTAGATATAAATGGCTCATTCTAAGTTAATGACAACTCAATGATTCTTATTTCAGGTAATTATACACCAAAGAAAACACGTTAAATTTCCACCAATATATCCTCTTAAATCCTACACACTAGAGCTTTAAGATTAGATTAAAAAACTTGGGTCAGGTTTTATTTTTTGCCTTTAACACTGGAGAATAGGATCCTGCAATCGTAAACCCATATTGCCCACCACCTCTAGTCATCCATGATCCAGGGATTAGCCTCTGCTGGTTATCTGAAGCCACCGATGACAAAGATAGAGAGAACTAGGCAGATTAGATGAGAGTGGTATATTTTTGTACTCTCTGATCGGGTGAAGGAAATGATGGATGGACTAATACCTGCCTGCGTCTTCCTCCTCTCCTGGCTGGGGCTTTATTGAGGTCTTTAGATTCACTTATCTGCAGGCCCCCAGGTTATCTCTCTCTACTCCTTCAATGACAAGTGCCACCTCAGAGAAGCCCTGCAGACACTCCCTTTCCTAAACAAAGGAATTCACACACTTTTTCTGTCTTTCTCGATGCAGATCAAGCATGAAGCGGATGTTTTGCTCAGGTTGATTTCGTTGTGTTGAGCAGAGCAATAATTGATCACAAATTGCAGCGTAACCTGGTTGTTAACACAGAGTTGATTAAACCTTCTAAACGGGAATGTTTTTGCAAGCAGGAAACTCGCTGCATTTCTGTGAGTGCCTGTTGAAAATTCCACTCTTTTGTTCATACGACTGCTAATCATTGTTTTCATTTTTAGTTTTCTTATCTAATTCTGCACATTGGACCGCAACCAAATAAGCAGCAATACCTTTGCATGGGTTTGAACATCTGTGTTTGATGACAGTCAATATTGTGCCAGTTGTCCTTGTTTTCTGCTGCCAGCACAAACACACAAACGGTGCAAACTGAGGTGGCAATTCGGTTCCGTTTGATTTGAGTTTATCCTTTTGACCAGGCTGTATTTAAACAAATGGTGTAATCTCACGGACTGGCATCTGTAAGGGGTGACCCAACACAATTACTGGTGCTTACATTCCAGCTGCACTTCAGCTAGAATTAGTGCTAGGTTTTGAGGAGCCTTGTTTTGTTCTCTGACTTTTTGATCTCACAGAAACACGAAAAGATCACAATCTTTGAACGCTGAATTACATGGTGGTGGTACAGCTCGGTTAAAGCTACCAAAACTACCTTGCTAGGTTTAGAGAAAGATTGTGTTTCTGATCAACATAATTACATTTCTTACATACAGGGTGGCACGGTTGGGTTTAGGCACCGAAACCACCTGGTTAGGCTTAGAAAAAAGATTGTGTTTTTGATTAAAATAACTATGTTTGGTACATATGGAGAAGCATAGTTGGGTTTAATCACAAACTACCTAGTTAGGTTTAGAAAACAGTTGTAGTTCTGATGAGAGTAACTAAGTTAAACTAAACTGAAACTACCTGGTTAGGTTTGGAAAATGTTTTGGTTTTGCACAGTTGGGTTTAGATTTAGAAACTTCTTGGTTAAATTTGGGGGAAAAAAATGTTTTAAACTAAAATAACTAGGTACGATACCTATAGGATAGCAAGGTTGATTAAGAACAAACTTCTTGGTTAGGTTTAGCAAAGATTGTGTTTCTGATTTATAAAACCTCCCCAAAAAACTATTTTATTAATGGACACTGTAGTATAAGTAGGTTTAGGCAGCAAAACTGTTTGGTTAGGTCAAGAAAACGATTTTATTTTCAATCAAAATAACAATGTTTGATAAGTATGGGCTTGCACAATTGGATTAGGTACAAAAACCACTGTAAGAGTTCAGAAATTGATTGTGTTTTCAGGTAAAATAACTATGCTTGCTCCATTCGCGATGTAAGCACGTCGTAAAGCGATGTGAGTACCTCATGTAACTACATAAAGGGTGTGAGTACGTTAAATTAAAACGAGTCTAAGATGGCTTTCGTTTTTAAACAGGACACAAACAGCAGTCTCCTGGGTGAAAGTCTATTGTTTGTTAAGCCATCCACTACCCCAACCTCCTACCTATGCAGACTTTCTTGTTCTTTATACCACCATCCTCTGTGTGACAGTGTTGAACCAGGGAATTTGTGTGTCCACTACAATCAATTTACAAATCGGCTTTCAATAGGTACTGTCAGTGGAGCTGGCACATAATTTCAACACAATATGTGTTACTACCACATAACATAATGTTAAGAGGTTGTGGTCTTTTCACAAATTTCTGTGAGACCAGGTTGAAGACACTTTTTGTAAGCCAAATTGGCATCCATATTAATTTTACAGGCATGTAAGAGTTTAGTGTGAGCACGTTTTGTGAAAATAGATTGCATATGGGTGTTTATGTAATTTGTATTTGTGTCTTAAAACCACCTTAATACCAGCCCCAGTTTCCTTGGTCATCCTATTCAGTCAGATGGGAGCCACAGAGAGGATGCTTATCTACCTCCCCTCCCTCTGCCTTGAGGGAAAGTAGCTCCACTTTTCCCCATATGAGGCTGGATGGTGTCATTATCCAGGATCAAGTCCAGATCCCCTCCACCACCACCCCCACCACCACTAGGCATGACTCGATTGAGTATTGACATCATGGACTGCTGTCTCTCCTCGACAATGATAAACCAACTGTTAGGTGCCATCTGGTGATAGATCCATTAATATAAATACATCCCCGCATGCAACACACATACAAGCCTTAATAGAGCACATACAATGTTTTTTATTAACTTACCCAGTGAAAATAAAAACGGTTGTCACTGCTAATAATTTGAGTGGGCGTACAGAGAAAGAATTTACTGCTGTGAGGGTTAGACGGGGTAAAGAGGGGGCTTTTATATGCGCAGATATTATAAAACCACAAGTAAGCTCTCATACTAAGAAGTGTTACAACTAAGCCTTCCACTCCAGCACACTTTTACCTAACATTTATATAAGAATCCATGTCAAGAAGTTGCAGGAAAGTTTGCCAGACAGTTGGCAAGTGTGACAGTTTGCAAGGAGAAGACAGGAACACCGTGATGTCACCTGGCCCGCTTACTTCAGATGTCCCGGCTTCTCTGCCTCAGATGGGGAGTTGTTGCAAGGGACGCCCCAGGGCTACGTCGCCTCAAAGAACTCCAAGAAATACCCTTGACCGTCTCGAGAGCACTTCCTCTTCAAAGTGCAAGTGCATTCAAACAAAGAACATAGCTGACTGTGCAGCGTCCACAATAATGTCCAATATTTATATTTTATGCTTGTACGTTGACAAATGTGACTTTAAATCTCAAGAGAAGAAGGTCTTAGAAATCTATCACAGATACAGTATGAAAGTTGATAAAAGGAGTTTTTCTTTAACTGTAAAAAGATGCCTGAATGTTAAAGTCTGGCAGACTTGTAATGTGACATCAATTTACTTTAAATATGACTTAACCCTTTAACTCCTAAAACTAGATTCAAATTTCATGAAAATGAAAATGTTATGGTGCAGCATAAAAACATCTTCAATACTGCTTTTCTTTTATTTGTGTACTGGGACTCTATTGTCTCTTACATAAGAAAAAAAATCAGATTGTGAGGAACCATCTTACTGACTCTTCCTACACAACGAGTTCCACAACAAATGCATCACAGTAATGAAAAATAAAGCCACTGATGCAATGCTGAAGGTGGAGAGGGAGGAGTAGGAGGTTACACTTTGTAGTTTAGAACATTTTAAAATCAATGTTTGAAAGATATCTGGGAATGAATATATATACAGGATGAATGTGATGCAGCCCTCATTGAGGAAGTTGATAGTTATGAGAGATATGTGAAAAATATTTGTCTAAAAGTAAGGGAAAACTGCTGGATCAGCACTGTCATGCATTTTGAAGATTAAACTCTCAAAGAGGAGCTTTTTTTTTAAGAGTATCTGCCAACTTACATCAATGCATTCCCTGAATCCAATCTAGAGCTAACAGCCACGGTGACAGTCACTGAGCAAAGGAGAAACAATCGGCTTAAACTCTGGGAAGAATACAGCCTTATTCCTCAGCAACAGATATAATTCATTTAACAGAGCAGGTGTTAGACAAAACAATTATTTCCTAAAGATATTTTTGACAATAAATACACACCAGGCGCTGATATCCAAGTAATTACTGTGTGACACAGCTCCTTTAAACCCTCCTTAAAAACAAATTCCCAGTCTGCAAATTTCAACCTGAGTTGAAGGACAACGGCAGATGAAACATTATCCATCTGTTCAGTGTCCACTTGCACCTCTCCCCCTGCCTCTCTCCTTCTCTCCCCTGGTGCGGCTGTGGCGACCTGCGCATTACAAGTAGAAGGCTGATGATTACATTGTTGGACTGAGAGCGATGCTCATGGTGCTGTAATCCCAGCAGTAATCAATATCTCTGGCCGCTTCCCCCGTCCCATCCCTTCTACTGCATGTAAAATATCCCCGAGCAACGCTCAGCCCACACTTTAATTATTCTCTCAAAGTCATCAGTGGCTGGAACCAACACTGGTCTTGGGCATACTACAAATGAATCACAGTTTTTGTTTAGGGTCGCTTTACGACACGGGGGACTACGACGATAAATGATAGCCACTGTGGAAGATTTTATGTTGGAAGTGTTCAGCGGAAATTGGAAAATCGTTGTACATTGGAGAAAACAACCTATAAAGATGCTTTGATTATTCTAAACATATTTAAGTCCAAATTAAATTAAAGAGCCAGCAGTGTCTCAGAAAAAATTATGTTTGTATGTTACTCAACTGCTTTGTCATGGCAATGTAATCACTGCCGGGACTGTGTCCAGAGACAACAATTCTTTTAGGGAATGAAAAACAACATTCACGGACCATGCAGGCTTCACGGGTAGGTGGCTGGGGACAATGGCCGGTGTTAAAAGTGCAGGACCTTGGGACAAGAACTTAAGGTTTGCATCCGGACGTCTATCTTAAGCTTAAGCAACAAAAGCACTTTTGTCAAGGCATGGAAGGATTACTAAACGGTCCCTGGCCCTTACCTGCAAGATGTTACTAAAATTAACATGCACTGACTACACAGAGAACAAAATGACTCCAAAGTGATAAAAAAAAAACAGCAGAGACTCAAAATAACTATAAAAATTAAGAAAACAACCCCAAAGAGACAAAATGACAAAAAAAAGACACAAAATTGCCTCAAGGAGTCACAAAAAAAATACAAAGAGTAGGATAAACAACCGTAGAGAGACAAATAACCAAAAAACAAAATTACCTCAAAGAGTCACAAAACAACTACAAAGAGACACAAAACCTTAAAAATATGCATTATGACTACAAAGAGATGCAATGGAACTGCAAAGAGACACAAAATAACTACAGAAATTGGGACAACAACCCCAAAGAGACAAAATGACCCAAAAAAAACACAAAATTACCTCAAGGAGACAAAAAAAAACTACAAAGAGATTAAAACAACCCTAGCAAGACAAATGACCAAAAAGGCACAAAATGTCCCCCAAAAGACACAAAACAACTACAAAGAGATACAAAACTACAAAAAGATGCAATACAATCAAGCGGCAACCTCTGAGGCTGAAAAGTGACTCTAAGAGTGTCAAAAACTGAAGTTCCTTAAATGGCCACTTGAGGCTGGCTCCAAAACTAAAAACAACAGCTAACCTCTGTGAGAAACATCATCCCTGAGCAGTCCATACTGCTAAAATACAATAAATCAAAGAACATCATTACCAACAAAGCTTTTTATCAACCACTTGAACTGAGCACAAAAGGCACCATTACAAAAAGAATGATATTCACAATTTAAAGTGCAGTTTTCAACTGATAATCTCTTTCAATTACCTAAAAGTAACCCCAGAGTGCAATAATGTCTGACATCACACTGATGCTAAAAAAAAACCCAAATTATTATGCAGTCCTAGTAGGGGCTTGTGTGTATTTTTACCTATGTGATTGTGGCTTAGTGGTACATTTACAGCATCTTAAACATGGTGAAAGAAGCTTCAAAACAGGAGACCACAGACCAATGTGTTTCGCCATTGTCGCAGCGTCCATTATTTATACAGTCTGAGATAACAACTACAAAGAGATGCAAGACAATGACAAAAACAAAGCTAAACCGCTACTACTACTACTAAAGTCTGAGTGTCTTGCTTCTATGCGTGAGAGTGGGGGGACCCTTTTGAATATCAGTGCCCAGGGGCCCATATTCTGATAATTCGCCCCTGGGTGAAGGTTAGGGAAGTATAGTGACTGTGATTACATTTTAATAAAAAAAGTAATAAAAAGAGACTCTCGTCTTTGGTTTGGGTAATGAATGCACTTTGGTTAAGGTTATGAAAGACTGGGATTTGGTTTAATGTTAATAAAAAGGTCATAAAGGAATAAAGCTGTAAGTGGATACTGTAAGATTGGCTATTTTGGCTGAAAACAACTAGATTACATTGTCAGGAAGCATTTTGCTGATACGTTTAGCATCAACATTTTTGCAAATTGCCACTTTTGTTTATTAGTAACATTTTCTTGTGTTAAGTATTTGCTATGCCTTTCTTTTGACTAAAAATGTATTTTCTGCTTCAAATTAGTTGGATATCAAGGTAATTTTGAGTAGACAGCTGGAATAACATGTTCAGATAGATATCTGCTCTGCCAGTACACTGTATGTGCTCTCTCTTGTTTATTTTTAGTTTGAAATATAACCTTTACAGACCAAAGTCTCTAACCACACATCTGTCTTACACTGTAGACATTATCCTCTAATATACTCAGGAGACGATGATGAGTCCGAGAGACCTTTTTTAAGCACAAAACTTAGAAAGTGATGATGGAGGAGCTGGAAGCTAAAATTAGACGACCGCCTGCTACATATTTTATCTCTGTTCATCATGCAAAGGCGAGCGAGAGAGGGAGGTCAGCAGTCCAGCACTGAGGCAACTTCCCTTCCTTCATGTCGCACTGTAGTCACCGGCAAATGTTACACTCAGGTCGAGCTTCCACGTCTTCTGTTCACTTTGCAGATGACTGCATTCATTGAACTGGTTTCTCTTCAACACAAAGCTTTATGTGAGAGAGCATTCAGCATAACTTACAAACCTTGAATGTCTTATTGTTTGTATCTATTCTATTTTGACATCTGTATTGCTTATTTTTAGTTTTTGTTTTGTTTTCCCAGCATGCACTCTGTAACTTAATTCCATGAAAATATTCAGAGGCTGCAGACGGCTAAAAAGCTATTACTTAGGTTTTTGGCCTCAGTGCCCTAACTAAACAAAATTTCTTTTCTTCCAGCATTTATTTATGTTGATGCAGCTATTGATCACGCTCACAAGGAAATTATGTCTCTAGGCTTCGATGCTAGTAGGTGGGCCGGGGCATTAATCAGGAAATCAATTGTGCTGTCGATGGGCCTGACTGCGTTTGGAAAAGGATTGCAATCTGAGGACTCAGTTGGATTGGAGTGAGAAGCTACTTATTCTGCAATTACACAGCAATATTACAGTTTGTGAGGAATATGAACTATTAGTTTAAGTGCTAAAGTGTTTTATTGGACAATATATTTCTGGTCATATCACAGCACTGGAATGTAGAAATATTGGGTATTATCTAGACAGCATTTATTGGCTTTCTGTAGTGTATGGTTTCACTCTTCTTTTTTTACGGTAAGGCAAGCGATAATCTATATTTTTCTTGCAGTCAACAAAACCCATGAAAAAAACAACAAACTAAGAATAAAAAAGCTATTAAAAAGCAGTGCTTGTGTAGCCAAAGCCTGATACAGCTTATTCTTCACTGTCATAGACCTTCAGTGTTGTCCAAAAACTATTGAAAACACATTAATGAGCCACTTTTTTTGCACTGGGTGACACATTCCTCCATTACCATGAACACTTTATTGGAAATAAACATCTTATTTGCTTTAACTTATCATTATGAAGGAAATGTTGCTTGCACATCGTGATAGCTGTAGAATAATGACATCTGCATCTAGATTGGTTCCCTATAAGCCTCAGTATCACCGAGCAATTCGTTCTGCCACCAGGTAAATTTTCCTGGGAGAGTAAAGGCTCAATTTCCAGCACAAAGGAAGTACATCAACCATTGAACAACCCGATGGCTGTAAGCAGTTTCCAAAAAGTATCAATGTTAGTTTGAAAGCCTACATTGTTGGGTAATAAATGCGCCTGTCTATTGCATTACAGGTCTGTTTGATTCATTCTGATGGTATTTTACTTTGTGTCACAAAAGTGGTGTCATCAGCGCTGCTGTGTTAACAAGCTAGCAACATGAGGTTTCGTTGGAAACTGCACATTTATCCAACAGCCAAAAAGTCTGAAGCCGCTTTAGTTAAAAAAATGTCACATTGGACCAAAAGCCCATTTCTCTGACAGCCTGTTACCCAAAAAACAAATGGCACTGGCCCCTAAGTCCCAAAAAGACACACTCCATGCAGTTAGACAATCCAATCACCATAAAGAATGTTTGCATTGTACATTTCTGTAAACTAGGGATATGTTGTATTTGTCAACAATGCTGTGGTGAATATGTGGTAAAGTTTAGGCACAAAAAACACTTAGTTATGGTTAGGAAAAGATCCCGTTTTGGTTTAAAACACCCAAGTCTGGTGTCACAAAAGTTGCTGGAAAAGCAAGGACGGGTTGGTGAAATACACCTGGGTTCCATGTCTCAAACGCCGCTCGGAAACTGACACTAACTGCTAATCTGTGGTAAGGGACAACAACCACTAGGTTTATGTAAGAAAAAGATATATTTTAGCTTAAAACACTAATTTTTGCTGGCATAAAAATAATTTGAAAAGTAGGGAAGGGTTAGTTAAAAACAAACCAACAAGGTTTCTGTGGCTCAAACGCCGCTGGGAAACGGAAACTAACTACAGGAAGTGTGTGTTTTTAGAGAAACAAGACTTCAAAGCAACAACCATTTGTTTTTTGGATAACAGGCTGCCAGAAAAATGAGCTTTTGGTCCAGTGACGCATTTTTTTAGACTCATGGTGTTTTAAAATTACAGGGGGTTGGAACAAAGACAGTTTTTCTCTCCTGTTTTGGTGCTATTCACCTTTACTACCTTTGTTTATCGCTGTGCGAAAATAGTTAAAGGTGAGTATAGGGCTGAGCGATATAATAAAATAAATCTTCCATATATTTAAACCAACCATAGCCCAGCCCAGCTCTAGGTGAGTATGCTATTTATAAGTGAAATCCAGATGTTGGCATGATTATTTGCTAAGCTTTGAGGAAAATAGAGAGTGATCTGGTTGTAGCACCAACAATAATACCATCTCAAAAAGCCAGGGGAGTGGGACCTGTTCACCCTTTAAATAACCTTTAATCACTTCTCAGTATTTGTTTGTGCATAAAATAAACTACTAAGCAGCTTACTGTATTTTAGATTGTCGTCAGTGCGATTGAAACAACGGCACAATAACCTCAACATGCACTAACCAAACATAGTCCTTTTTTTTTTACGTTATTTGCCCGACAAGCAAATCTATTCAGTGTAATTCGATGCCACTACCCTTTGTTGCTACAAATTGAGATGTAAGGTGCACTAGTTCAAACACTAATACCACATCAACATGCAGACCACATGTGGTAGGAATAATGAACAAGAGAACAACAATGCCACTGTTCTAGGGGTGAGATCGAGGTTCTCTTTTTTCCCCCTCTCACCATCACACGGCTCTTTGACATGCTATGAATCACTGGCGCCTCTCATTCCATCTGTCAATCTGTCCTTGTTTCTATCTCTCCCAGCCTGGGTTTCTCTCTTCCTTTGGACAACTTCAAACATATCATAGCTCCTGTCGACAGCTACATCTGTCTTTGAGGGTTGGTCATCCAAAAATCATAAACATAAAACTTACTTTAAAAATTGGACAGGGTTCACAATTTAATCTTTTACCCTAATATAGTTGCTCAGTGGGTAACGTGTGAGATAGTGAGACATTTAAAAGTGCTGCCTCTTTCAGGAGACGTTCAGTAATTTGACAAAGTCATGGCAATCCCACAGTATTATCATCTTGTTAAACTTTCTCTTGGACACACAAGCTTTCTCCTAGATGCACACCTTCTCACTTCCTTTGAAATTGTCCTTGTTAGGGTGGAGTATGCGCAATGAAGAGAACCTGCAGAAACAAGTTTGATTGCAGCAAATCTGTCAGGGGGATCATTATCTCTCGAAAGTTTCCTACAGTGAGCAGCTGGGAAATTGTCAAAAACCATCTTGTTGTGGATGCAAATGAACCCCTTTGAACTCCACTTTATGTATGTAGGTGTTTATGGCTGTCAATCACCATTAAGATTTTGAGAGTCTAGCAAATAGTGCACAAATTCTCATTTCTAGTCACCTTCTGTTGTTTGGATGCCGCAATGCTTTAGAAAGATTTTGCCATATTTCCTTTAAACCTGGCTAAATATTATAACAGGGAGATTCGTGCATATGATTCCAAATGTTTAACCACTCAGAGGAGTCAAACACAATTTTGTTTTTATATGATTTCTTTTACTAATGGAGGCTTTAGACCTAAAGTGGGCTGATGATAGGGAACAAACTGAAGCAACATACCCACACCAAGGTAGCTCCTGTTATTGTTTTGCTTTTTACATGCAGGCCTGTTTTTTTTGTCTGAAAAGCCACTAATGGAATTTGTTGACAATAATTAAAATCTAAAACTAGAAAAATAAACTCAGTAGAATACAGATCTCAGAAAGGTGGCTGCCCAAGCTGATTACGACCACTGTGGACAGCTGTAATTCCAGCAGACATGCCACTGTCCGCTGCACAGAGCAGATCATGTTTCCCGCTAATATGCACTGTATGTGAAACACAGACAGAATATAATTATCACAATAAATCAAGCAACAACGTCTGAGGCTGAAAATGAACCCAAAACGTAAGTGCCAAAAACTGCAATTCATAAAATGTCCACTAGGGCTGGCTCCAAAATAGAGTCAATACTGATACAGAACCAGGTTAAAATGCCCAACTTTTCACAAACGGTTTTGGTCTCTAGCTAAATTCACCATTCATGACAACTGTACAGGGGATGAAATTTTTTTAACCTCACCCGTCAATTTTTAATTTTATAGCTTCAAAAACCAAGATAGTGATTGCAGAAATGCTAAACTCAAGGCTTAAAATGGCAGTCCACTAACCAACGTGACGTCACAATAGCTATGTCCGTCATGTTTTACTGTCTATAAGACAAATGTGTTTTTAATCACTAAAACACGGCCACGTGTTTCTGATCCAATACAAAATGTGTTGCAGGCGGCCTTTTTTTTTTCTCATTTTCAAAACATAATTGCTTTTGCAATTATTTGTTGTATATGAACGTATCATTTAGGCGAAGTAGACAGTACATAATACAGACAAACAACTCTCATTACTATTACTATAACATACATGGCTGTTAAGCAGTTTCATATTGAGTATATTTTGTAATCTCTGTCTAGTTCCACCAAATATTCTCTACAACTTTGAACTGTTTAGTTTTGTTTTCTGTACTATCTGTTAAAGCGTTTGTGCTGTGTCACACTGAATAATGAGTATGGTTCTTTGTTAAACACCTAAAAGTCTTAACATTCTTTGATGCACATTTATTTTGCAGGATCTTTATGTAATAAACTAAAGCTTGTCGACATAAAGCGTCATTGAAATTCTGTGCAAGAGGCTCCATCTAGTCTGAGAGTGTTGTGTGTTTCATGTGAGCATCTCATGAGTGTCAGAGTAAACGCATGGGCACAAATGTTTCCTACTAATGCACAGATCGACAGTTTTCAATGCTTTCTTTTTTCTACACAAACCTTTTAGATCGTTTCACGAAAGGTGGTTTATCTTTCATACAATCATTTATCATCATGTATTCTTCCAGTGAAAAATTCTGTTTCTGTCTCTCTCACACTGACAAATTTACAAAGCTTCCCCGCAGTTTGGTTGACTCCTGTGTGGGAGATGGATGTGACTGAGACTCCCTGATGTTTTGGTCGTGACATATTTGGAGCGCAAGAGATGTGGAGATTGGTGAACTCTGAATTTATAAATTTTAACAGCCTGACAGTGACTCAAGTGTTTAGGTCACAGAGCCAAATAGCAAGTACACTGATAATTTTAAACTTGATTAAAAAAACCTGATATTTCTTTTGTAACAGTGGTCATGAGGTTACAGTTATTTTGGGGGTTTGCACTGATGCTAAATCACAAGAACACACTTCTCATAATACGTATACCCAGCATTAAGTTAAACTGTGTATGTTCAAAAATATAGTATCGACGAATAAATCCAAGTAGGACAGATTTAAATAAATTAAAACACATGAAATGACAAATAAATGATGTTTAAAGTTAACCCAGGGTTAACCCAAGTAACTGAAAACATTACTTTAATGCTGAATGTTTATCTTTTAATCTGCATTGATCTCCAGCAATAATTATAGCCAAACTTAACATATTGTTTATGTACTTTGAATTTCTTTGATTTAAGTCCAACACTTTTGTCTGATTAAGGTGTGATTAAGGATACACAACTAAAACTAACATATATTTAAAGCAGCAACAACTGATAGTTTGTATTCTTGGAAGCAGCAGAATAAGCTATAAACACAACACAGACAAATTTTCACTTTCTAAAGTTGTTTTGGCAAAGGTGGTACGGACTGCCCTCCTATGACTGTATATGTGTCTTTAAAAAGGATTAGCACAACAAAACTTTAGTTAGTTAATTTAGTAATTTGCAGAAATTACTTATGAATTAAGTAAGATCTGATCACAAGTGGTCAATGAAGACCCATGTGGAGACACACTCAAGTGCCGGGTATGAACAGACGGACGTAGTGCTGTCCACTTGTGATGTAATCACCCACAATGCACGTTAATACCAGGTGTAAACAGGCTCACAGAAATATGAGTTTTTTGTTAGCACACTCAGGCTCTCGGGTAATTATTCAAGATGTCGAGTCAATTCAGAAAGTAAATTTCTTCACAAGTTTCTTCACAATATTTGTCTACGGTAATGGAGTTACACCTGCTGGCAGAGAAGCTCTGCAAAAGGATTAGAGTGGAGTTCTTCCTAAAAACGAATAAAGCTTGTTTAATTTATTAGTTTCACCAAAGTAGAAAATGTGTATATTTGGTACTCCCCCTTTTCCATCCTACAAAAATCACTGAAAAGTCAAATCTTGAGTTCAGTTTAGCACTAATATTTGTTTTTCACCATACTGCACTAAAAATATACCACTGGAAACATGTTTAGTTTCCAGTTGACAAAACTGTAATCATCAAATGAACTCAGGCTTGTTGTTTTGCACAAGCTGCAAATTACCAATCCTTTATATATGCGTTATCCAGAACTGCTCCTCTAACATCCCTTTATAGCCAATGGCCAAAATACATGGGTACAATAATCAGCTGAAGTTGCTACAATATGCTTGCCAGCCGGGCATCGCGTGGCTCTTCTCTTTTTTTACACAACCGATTAAATGATCGTAATTAATACCTAATAGCACCAGAGGAAAAGCAATGAAGCACAGTAACCTCTCTGTTTGTTTTGGTTTTTTTTTTATATTTCATATTAAAATCAATCAATTAAATCAGGCTAATGATTTCAGTTCTAGTTATTATAGTCTATATGCTCACAACCCCTTCATAACCAACTCTGTTGTCACTTGGCAACAAAAAAAATTACACACTACAGAGATGGATTTTGGGTAGCAGGTAAAAAAAGTAGACTGTATGACTATCGGCGCCTCGAGCTCGGCATTTCAGCCTTCGCTATTTTGGTTTTTTTAAGCCAGAAGAGACCAAATTTGGATAAGAGGGTAAAGTTGTGATAGGAAATGATTAATAATAATTAAATAATGATTTTAGAAAAAGACTTGAAAATAATGCAACAATTTAGCAACAATTAAACTTTTGTCTTTAATTTCCTCATTGACAAACTTCAAACCATTAATCAGTTTCAATTTATGAAATGTAAAATTCAAATACTGTATACTAGGGAGTTATTCTGCTATGGAAATGTAGTGTGCAACTTTAAGACCTTTTCACCGCAGCCATGTTCACTTGTCTTAGCACGAAAAGCAGGTGTAACTAATAATGTTAATGATTGCTCTGTACCACAAAGTGTCTCACATAAGCAATTCCAGTGAGCCAGCATGCACACCACCACCACCCTGAAACTAGACATCCAAACCGAATGCAGACATTATTAATGTAATTAATTACACCTGCTGTGCTTTTCCTGCTAAATGTCAAAAGGGTCTTTTATATATCGCCTGCTGATATTTACAACAGACAAACAGACCAAACTTAGCAAAGTTCACAGTGTAGTTTCCCATATATGGACGCAGACAGAGTCCTCTGTGTGTATTTCATCTACAGTATATTTATGCACATTTTCTGAAAGCTTTTGGATACAGACAAAACAGAGCGAATACGTATTTTAATTAAAAGAACTCTCCGTCCACATGGCACCATGTATTTAATCTATGTGCTCCTGACGAATGGAACAAGCAAACGGAACAAATGGTTAAAAAGACAGTTGTGTTGTCATTAAGGTTTGATAATGCCTCTTTTATTGTTTATGCACTGGTCTGTCATCATCGTCATCTTCATCATGTTGAGTGGCATTATCATTTTATATTTTTATATGTATTTATTAATGTTATGTGGAATTGTCATTTTTCTATTGTTATTTGTGCGATTTATCTCATACCCAGGGACGAAAGATAAAAATTAGCTTTATGCTATATCTGGTACAATACGTTTATTGCTTCTGGTGTTTTTATATTATTGTTATCATGATTCTGTTGTTGTTGTTATGTTTTTAATTATTCCATTTATCTAAATATCATTCCCCTTATTTATTTTAGTTTGTCCTTTTAACGTCTTTTGTTTTTCTGAGTGTTTATATGGAAATGTTATAACGATGATGATGATGATAACAATAACAATAATAATAATTATTATTATTATCATTATTATTATTATTATATTATAATTGTATTTATTCTGTTGTCATTATGTTTGTTCATATGGAAAAGAAGCAAGCTGATACCATGTTTTGTTATGTTTGAATATTATGCTTTCCAATAAAAACATCTGAAACAAACAAGAATTAAATTAGCATAAATGGAAAAATTGTCTTATGGAAGTAATTACTGAAGCATTTCAGCATATTGTCCCAGACTTTTATGGGCCTGCAAATGGATTTGGACTTTAAAATATTCAGTCTAATAATCTCTGTGCTGGTTTGATCCTCCTACTGTAAATAAAGCATGTACAGTTATGTATATGGATGTGGAAATGGATTTATAATATCAAACAAAGGTAAAAATTCAAAGCTTTTACATTGCAGGTATGGAGTCATGGATGAGTTCATCCCTACAGTTTAATAAAACAGCAGTTTGTGGCTCACATCGTGACTTGTGTGAAAACCACCGTGCATAAAACAAACATTTGTCACCAGATAACACTATGCTGTATATCTCAGCAGGGTGTTCCCCCATTAGTCTGTGGAGTAATGGCCACCACAGGGAATTGTTTCTTCACCCCCTAATGTGTAACATCATTCTTTAAATTTAAATATCCCATTACAATTCAATAGATGGAGAGAAAAGGGATGAGCATCTGAAGGAAAGGCACTGGACCTGCCTGGGCATACTAAACAGATTATACATATGCGTAGGGGCTAGCACTTCTCTGTGAATAGAGAGCTATGGATTTGCCCAGACTCTGTCTCTGGCATTTTAATCCAGTGTGGAGATTAAAGCTGTAATCCACCTTCATTTCAAATAATTTGACACATACTGTACAACAGGTCCTCACCATTGCAGGTGTGGTCTTAATATCATTTGGAGAGTTTTAACAAAAATTGCGTACATTCTTATCAAATATTCTTATCAAAGGACAAATGCAATAAACAGCACATTTTCTATTTCTAGGCAGCACAATTCTGAATGTAGATGAAGCAGGGGTTATTAATTGTGTTGTCGACAATGCAACCTAGAAGAATTTTACCTCCAGGAAATAGTTAGAACGCTTAACCACTTAAAGGCTCAACAAGGTCAATTTTCTCCATTTTCCTATTTTCTGTGCTCGGGATATTTATAGGCATGTACTGCCACAGCGCAGTTGAGGTCAAGACTTTTTATAAAGTAGAAACGAGGTGGTAGATCATACATGTTGTATGTTGTAAAGCCCCCCAAGGCTGATTATGATTTGTGATATCTGACTTTATATATCAAACTGAAATTAAAATTGAACTGAAACTACCATTTGCCCTTTGGGGCATGCTTTGTAGCTTGAGCTACAATAAACTTTGAGCTGATTAATCTGTAGAGTACTTTCTGAGTATGAAATGTGCTATATAAATAAATTTGGCTTGCCTTGCAGACAAGGACTGTTGCATTAAGTGTTAATGTAAAGACAAAATGAGTAAAAGAGGTAGAGAATAAGGGGCAACTTACACACCAGAAAAATGATGCCAATGCAGAAGTGACAAACACTGCAGTTCCTCTAATGGCCACTTGGGGCTGGCTCCAAAACAGAGTCAATCCCTGTAGACCCCCATGTTAACATGCCCAACTTTACAGCAGAAATGAGCATGTTTACAGCCTAGGTTGGACTTTTTTTTTTCTTAGAACTTACCCATATACATTTTATTATGGCCTAAACTTACACATATCTAGCCTCTCATCCATATATGGTCACTTCTGGCTACAAAAAACCCAACATGGCGATGGCTGAAATGCAGAACTAGAGGCTTCACAATATCAATCCACCACTGTGGTGCACAACCTGACATACAAGTGCCAGAGCGCAGACATGCAGCTTCACAGACAAAGGGAGGGCGAAAGCCGCCAGTCCACAGCTCAACACTCCACAAACATCCAAGTTGCATGAAGCCAAAGCTCGATCGAACAGTATAACGCCGTGATCTGCCACCAGAGGACAACTCAGATACACTTGCAAGCTCTGGGAAGTCTGATTGCAGAGAAACACTGTGTCAGCCACACCGAATTGTGAACCACTCAAGACACATGGAAGCAAGCTAAGCAGTGAAAATAGTCACATCTGGCTTCAAAAAAAGCAAGATGGCAATGACTGAAAAGCCGAACTTGAGTTTTCATAACAGCATTCCACAAACCAATGTGTGACTTCATGGTAGCCAACTCCATCATTGATACAATCAATGGTTTGCACCACATATGTATGATTAATAAAAGGTCAACTTAAGTTGTTTTTATTTTGTTTCAAAACAAAATTTCATCAGCGATCTCTTGTGCTAATGTTCTATAAAGGCTATGCACATCTATTTATGTCATATGAATAAGTTTTGCAAGTATTATTGTTGTGGCCAAGTTCAGAATCAACCCAAAATTCCCAGCTGCACAGCTGAGCATGACACCAAATGTTTTAGAATGAAGCATTTTGCATCTTTGAGCTCCAATGTTTAGCCCCCAAGGGCAAAACATAGACCTGTCTTTCAGCTGTTGCTTCGAATGTTTATAACTATGAGAAATCTTGTGTCACAGATCGCTACTGAGCTCAGTGTTGTGACATTGTCTTGTGTGCTGTGTTGCTGGTGCTGTCTTCATGGCTTTTAGCGTTTCTTCTTGTGCCGGCTTAGCATCTTCCATTCTCTTCAAGAGCCATCCATTGAGATTACATAAAAAAAACTATGTCTGTATATTCAATATGTCAGTTTATCCTTAATCTCACTTACGTTTGGCACATTTTTGTCTCCACCATTAATATAGGAGAGAAGATTGTGGTCATGGTTGAAGGAAGGAGACAAATGTTGAGTGCTGGTGTAGCTCTAAGTGCCCCTCCAGTCAGAAACGTGTTACTCGTATTGTTCCTTCACTTTGATGCTTGAGCTTAAGCAGGATGATGTATGTGCAGAGTTTGGAGACTGCTGACAGGGGAAAGTTTTCCTGTGCTCACCTTAAGTCTTTTGTAAAAGCAGGATTTTATGACATCACAACTAGTTTGGAAGTTAAATCGGGTCCAATTTTAAAAATGAATTGTCATAGATTCTGAATTTTTCTATTAGAGAGAAGAGGTTGTTGTTATTCCAAGATAATGTCTTAAACCATTTCTGCAGTGGGTAATAAATATAGTAATCACATTAATATTAGATAATTCTGCCACACACAATTTAGATCTGATGTCAATGTTAAAAAAATGTTTTGGGGTCAAAATAAGTGTTTATTGCATTATCTAAGGTCTACGAACGTGATGTTACTAAAGGTAAGGTAACATGACCGATGGCACTGTGCAACGACTGTACGTAAATTACATAATGTTACATAATAACAACACTGAGTTTTGGGTTTACATGGTTGGTAAAACAAAGAAAAGGCCATGAACTGTGTTCACCTGGACGAAAGCCAGGCGTTGTTTGATGGATCGAGCTGCCCTCCTCCCTGCCATATACAGACTTTCTCGTATTATATACCACTCCAGCTAGTTGCTTTCAGCATTGCCATGGGTGGGTTTACACTGGAGTTATTTGAAGGCCTGGTACGTCTCATAAAGATGCTAAAAGGTGCCTTTAGCATCAATATAACTGCTCTGGGGCGTGAAAAAGTGGTGAGATTGGGCTGATACACCACACACCCTCAAAGGGACCCAATTTAGGTCCATGAAAGACAACCCCAGCCATAGTCTTGTTATCCAAAATGAAAGCTTTAGGTTAGTGTGGCCAGCAAGTTCCCTAACAGTTCCTTTTACTTGTACCCGACCAGTACTTGCTGTCGTAACGATGGTACTGCCTGTAGGACATCAGCCAGAAAATGTGATACTGTATTGATCTCTTCAGGGAAATTCTCTTTTTGGTTGTCCCTCTCACAGCGAGGTCAGATCTCGAGGTCAGCCAGAGAACAATACACTTGGAGGGAGTCTTGATCTTATTCAAACACATTTCAGCAGGGGCTTGACAGAGGCGGCAACATCCGTCTATCAATCCATCTATCAGTCTATCTGCCTGTTTTGGGGTTTGCAATGCACATGCAATTGTAGAAAGGAATTATTTTCTTCATTCCCTGTCAGAGAGGACACTATGGGGTAAATCTTTCCTCTGTGATAGCCTCAGGCAGTCAGGATCCCACTGCTATCAGCATGCTCCATCTTCATAATCCTGCCTTATTCAAATGGTGACTGTTTGCCAAATGTTGGTATGTTTTATTAAAGCCTCATGTCTTTGGATCCACTTGGTTGGATCATGGAGCTGATGAGACACCGGCACAAAAAAACAATCACTTTTTAAGACACATATTAAAATTAGACTTGAATCAGACTCCAAACCAATTTCAGCTAATCTCGTTTTTGATTTCTAGAATATGAGCTTTAATGCATCTGATCAGATTGTTAATAGTCAAATAAGTGTTAGGGAAGAATTACAAAAAAGTGCCCCTGCTAAAATATTCATGCATGAATGATTCTGGAGAGAAAAGCATCCTCACTTTTAGAAATAAAACTATTCATGTCTGCATTAAACATTCATTTAATAATGATCTTCAGCACATTGGAATACTTCGAATTGTTTAATGGCTCCCTTATACAAAATAACCAAGTGCAGTTGTGCATATAATGTCGACACTGTATAAATTGTTGCCCTTATCATACTATGAAGAGTAATGGAAGGTGCATAAAATGAGCAGGCTTTTCTACCAAGCTAATGGCTTCCTTTCATCGGGAAAATTATATAGTTTATAGTTTTAGTGTTTTTAATATATGCTTTGAATGACTCAATTCAACCAGTCATAATCCAATGAACCCATCCAAAACTGGTATGAGGGGCCAATATGCAATGGACTGAAAAAAGGGGCCATGTATGGGATTGTGCATGGGTTTCACAATGGCCCCATGCCAACTGCCTACATGGGTAGGTTTAATTGGTGGGCCCAACCAGCCCATTCTCGCTCAGAATTCGTCAAATTATGCTACTTTTGATGATCCCCATGCCCAAAGCCTCCTTTGCGTCCACGTGATACACTTTTGGATGGCATCAGCTGAGAATGCGACCAGAGAAAACCATTGACGGTGCTATTTATCTGCTGGTGGAAGGGACCTGTTGCATCCTTACAATAAGCTGCTAGATTGCAACCAGTTGAAACAGCGTCAGTAATGACATTATATGGAGCATAGAGGTCCATATATGGCGGGCAGGAGGGGTGGTAGATGGATTGAACAAACTTCTGAATTTCATGCTGGAGTCCGGCGTTTGCTTCCAGTCTGATGTGATGTTTTTTTCTACAGCTCATCATGTGCCTCTTTTGCCTGATCCTAACTATCCGTGCCAGCATGTGCTTTTGTTGGCATCCCATCACTGGTTGCCATGTGATTTTGTTGCCCAAACATAACCATGTGCAGCGTAATCTAACAATATGCTTGTGTTGACACCACAGTAGTGGCAACATACCGAGCACTGAAGAAGACCTAGAGATTAATATGTAGATGCAAAAGTCCACTGCAAAGCAGCAATATGTGATGACTTGGATTGAAAACATGTTGGAACTACGCTACTCTGTCCCCACTATTTCCGGTGGTGCTGCTTAGTTTTATCCGTATCCCAAACCTTTTAGAAAACGTGCACAAACACAGACATAATAAACGTAGTATATTCACAGAAGGCTGCGTTCACTCCGAATACGTATCAAATGTCGAACATAAATGAGTGTAGAAGTATCAGTGGTGGGCAACAAACAAATAAGACTGGAGTTTTAGAATTTAGGTCACATTTCATTTTAGCTGATACTCAAAAAAACATTAATATTGGGGGGAAAATACACTCTCTATAAATTTTGTGTGTGTGGCTTGGAGCACTTTTCCTCAAGACATAAGTGGACATCTTTTTTTCCCCTGCTCTGTGTGCCATCTTCAGCTCAGAGGAAAGCCAACAGTCAGGAAGAAGCCAAGACGGCAAAGTTTTCAAGAGGATTACAGGCAGACTTTGTCAAACAACCCAGGACAAGGAAATCACTTTCACTAATCCCACTCTCTGATGTCCGCCCCACAAAATGTCCCTTTCATCAGCAATAATTGAACATTGAGCAGACTACCATTGTGCTGCAGTCATTTCCTATGCCCTCAGCCTTTTGACTTTCAAAGTATCTTGTCTCTCTGTCCTGTCTCAGATTCTGAGAATACTCCGTCAGTGCTCTGATACTGAGTGATTCCCTCACAGTCCTGCAGGATATAGCTTTCACTTTTCTGTCCACATCCAAATGAGCCATTTCAACTTAGACCATTAAATAATTTCTTAAATTCCTTATTTATTTGACAGCTCGCTAAGTCCTGACCCTTACTGTTGGTACGCCTGTCAAACTCTTTTTTTCTGACACTGCACATGAGCAGTTTACATTGACAATGGAAGTCTGGTTTACTTTATATTTACAGTATTTTTTCTAAAACACCACGCCCTATACATGAGACAGAGTGAGACAAATGGAGGCTTCTTATTTCTAGCCATCAACAATCAATTTTGTCATCTAAAACGAGGACTATCGCCAGCAAATTTAGTAAGCTGTAGTTTGTAAGCTAATTAAGGGAGCTATTTGCCATATTTGAGGAAATCTATGATTTAGAGTCCAAATTCAAGTGAGCGCTACAACAACAGCAACAATGTTCACACCGGCAACGCCATTCCCCACGTTGGGTCGGGATGGCTTTATCAGCTGTAACTGTGGTATGAGCACAGTGCAGAGCAGTGGCGATTAGCAAGCCAGTAGGATACACAAACAGAGACTCACATTACTGCTGGGTACTCAATAACACTTAAATAAGTGTTGACTTAAATAACAAACTATTTGTAGCTGCCGTCTCCGGTGGCATTCTTCTCCTGGAGAACGGTTTGTTCATGTGTGCCTAGTTCACAGAGTGCTAACACTGCAGTAAAATCTAACACTGAGTCATGTAATTTTTTCCTTCTGAATGTAGAGCCAATGCATGACGACTTTTTCTAAACCTAACCAAATGCTCCTTCCATGAGCCTGACCACCTGTGCCTTTGTGGCCTAATCCTAACGATGTGCTTTTGTTGAGATCCCAGTTTGGGTTCTGGCATCCTAGAACGTAAACAGTAGATGCAGAAGGATTGCTAGAGCGTAACTCAGAAGTCCACGGACAAAGCAGCGACATGTGACAGCTTGTGTTGGGTAATCGCACAAAGTGTATTGGTTTTACTGTAAGAGTACTGGCATCTTTTTTTTAAAAGTTTTTTTAAACAATACCCATCCCTTACTCAGATGCATTAACATGCCTGTACAGCCTGACTGGCTACCACAACAAAATCAGAGAAGCTCTTTATCCTTAAATAATAGTTGTTTGTTAATGTTCTAAATGTTGCATCACCACCATTAAACAAATGTTTGTTCCATGATTTAGTTGAAAAAGATGTCTGTGGCTGCCGTTTGTAGAAGGGGATTTCAATATGCACTTGATGACTACACACAATGTCATGGTTGCAAGAGTTTTTGTTCGTTGCTGGTTTTGGAAAGCCACCAACCTTCGAACTCATTATATCTGTTCGAGCACCTCCGTGTACGCTGTGGAGAAATCCAAAGCTTGACAGACCTGCTGTGCCTGGTTATGGTTGCTGAGCTATGAATGGACAATCAGTAACAGTCAGTTCCTTAAAAAATGTCATATCAAAAGCCTCATTAATGTGGCTCAAGTACAAAAATAATCCTAAAATTGCAGGGCAAATTGTGTAATCCGTTTTAAAAATGCACCCGCTGCACTGAATACTGCAGGCTGTTAGTACCAAACACAGGTGTTGCACCTCATGCTTTTTATATTTCTCTTCGTCTATAATTCAGCAAAATAGTTCAGTTTAACCTAGTGTATCTCAATTCAAATATGAACAACAAATTCAAAGTGCTCTATCTCAAACTGAGTTAGTGAAATGTCAAAGTGGGCTTTGGGTATTGCTCATGCATTTACAAGGAAGGACAGGGTGTTAAAGTTTATACATTTGGGCTTGTTGTTTTGTCTTGTTCCCCAGCAGCAGGGAGTTCTCAGGCCTTGCCATCTTCACACGTGGTTTAGCCTGGGGCACTTTAAAAACACACACACACACACACACACACACACACACACACACACACACACCCAAACACGCACACACATACAGGCACTTGCTTCTCTTCTCTCCCTCTCGGTCTTTTCTTTTTCTGTGTCTGTCACTCCGTCTCTCTCTCTTTCTTTGTCTGTCTCTCCTTCTCTCTCTCTCTCACCTTCTTTCTTCCCCTGTTCAGTGTTCAGTTAGTGAATCCCTCAAGTCTATACCAGACCACTTCCTTTGACACACACAGCAAAAGTCTGTCTGTCAGCTCCCGCACTGACAGGATGAGGCCAAGCTTCCCCAAAAAGTTGTGTTGGTGTACGTGAGTATATGCAAGATTGAGCTGTGTGAATACAGTACTTTGCTTGCACGCTTTTGCATGCATGTGATGTCACATAAGTTTAGGTGGCAATATATTAGTCACTGTCAAATACTTTTGATGTGTGTTTGAGGAAAGAGTCCAAAACAGATGCAGAAATTGAAATGCTATGTGCATATGAATGAGCCGTATTTGTTGTTTGGACAACACAAATAATCTAAAATATGATCTATAACAGTCGTTTTGCTTTCTTGCTTTTCACCTTTTAGTCGTGTTTGTGGAGACTGCACCAGGTACTTTTGAGACCTCAAGACAATGCCGGACATGTTTGTGTCAAACAAATTAGGTATTTTTTATGAGACACTGGTACATTTCCATGCATGTTTGTGCAGACAAAACCAGATATTTTTTAACAAGACGTCGGGAAATTTTCAGCAGTTTTTGTGCCCACAAAAGCAGTTGGCTGATTTTTAAGAAGATGTGGGAACATCTCTAACCATGCTTGTGTTGACTAAACTGGGTATTTTAAGCCAAAGCATGAGGTTTTAATAATCCTAACCAAGTTTTTGTTGCGCCCAATCCCAACTTAAAGATGTTACATGAAATGAAATAAAGTTTCAAAATGAAAGTGACATACAAAACACACAAATCTAAAATATCTGTGATTTGGATTAACATATTGTGCCAACATTTACTCTGACAACTGGGTTGCTGTTACAAAGCAACTGCTGACTAATATATATAGTTTTGTCATATATTTTCTGGCCACCAGAGACAACACTGATGCTGAGCACTCTGGAGGATATGCCTTATTTAACATTACAAGGTTTGCATTGACTCCAGTCCATCACATTTTTTGCTAATTTGCATCAGCTTGACACTGTTGTTTTCCACCTTATTTAATCTTCTTCTAGATCTCTAAAAAGTCTGGCTGTGGTGGATTTGTATTTTTAATATTCTTTCCGTAATGGATTTTAAGGATGTCTGAGAGACTGAAATGTTTAGGTTCCATCTGTTCGTCCTCAAGGAGTGTGATTCATAGTATGATGAATGGACATGATGGTATGACAGCTTCACTAAAACAAGCTGCTCAATCCTCAATTTGAGCTCTTATTTGACATTATCATGTTTTTATCACTACTAAACGACAGTATTCACTCAGCAATTTCATTCAAATGCTGCAGTCAAAGAAAGAATTATGCAGATCATCAATTAATTCTTCATCAAAGTCAAAGTGGATTAAAGCAGTTCACCACGGGTGGGTATTTTCAAAAGAAACTGAGATCATTTCTATTAAAACATCAGCTGCATTTACCATCCTTTTGCTGTGACGATGTACAAGTGGGCGCTGTGAGATCATACGTTGGAAGGACACAGAGGATTTACAAACGAGTCACAACGTGATTGTCTACCACCATCGCACCTCCGCCGCAAAATACTTGAGAAAAGAGACGCGTCTGGACAAATTGCCCGGTTGACTTTGCTGTTCTCTTCAAGGGCATTTGCTCCATCCTTACCACTACGTCTCTGCAGGCTTGACTGGTGCAACGGAACAAAAACGTTGACACCTTGTTTCAACAAACGAGAAATGACAAATGCATAAATCATTCAGGCTCTGCCGCGTTGAGATTTCAGTTTGACACAGTCTCAGGATGTCTGATGCTCCACTGATGAAATCGTCCACGGAAGCCCACGTGAGGCTCATGCCACTGCTGATGTGTTAAAAAGGTCAGTGTTGACGATGTCAACGTGCCGCCGTGTACATGTATGTCGCCACAGACTGCAATTTTACAAATGTTATCATCTGTGTATCCTACTTGAGGGCATTATTACTCTGATCAATATAATTTAAAAATTAAAACTGGGAATCAATAGAGTGATGCAAAATAATTCAATTACTGCCTCAGTGTGACTTTGTTGCAGCAATATTGTGTTTGACCTCAATAGTGAAATTCTCCTGTCTCTGTCAGAGGTGAGTATTCCTGTGTGAACTGAAACAATAAGTGAGATTTCCAGAGAGAGTTCATCTTATTGAATGAAGATATAAAATATTACCTCAGTGTAGGTTATAATGTAAACACACCTGCCCAAAATTGTTCAATATTTGCTCTTTGCTGAGAATACACAATGAAAACACAGAATATTCTACTATTATTATTCAACATTTGTATTCGTGTGTTGTGTTAAGACACCTTTCAAAAGCATTTAAAGCTTTAAAAAATCGGTTTAAAATCTTTTGAAAACATGAAAAAGGCAGGAGGCAGAGATTACTAAAAGGTGATGAGAAAACAACCTGAAAATTAGTTTTTAGAGAGAGGGCGGAAATTACTAGAAAATTTACTTAAAAAATAAAAGGGAAAAGTGTCCAGACTATATTAATGATTAGTAGAATTAGATATTTAAAATTAAGTGATTATTAGGCTGTATATTGATTTTTGGGTCATTTCTAGTTATGCTGTTCATTGCTTTTTCTCACATATTTTCAAAGAAATCATGCAAATTTCAGGATTCAAAGGGTTAATATGTCCTAAAAAGGCGATTTCATTATCTTACAAATTAAACAACATTTTAATTATTCTCATACTATAAATATAAAATGTAACTACTGTAAATTTAAGTGCTTGCATTTCTTCAAAAGTTACTGTATTTCCCAACAAGGCCAATATTCAGCTGATGCACTAATCTATCTTCAAACCCATCCAATTATCTATTTAGTCAGACGTATAATTACTCGTCTGTGTGCCAAGAGTGTTTATTAGGATTCCTTACACACAAATTAAATTGCCCAATAAACAATTTGTAGGAGCCATTAGAGCATCTCAAGAAATGATTCACTTAATGAGGGGGCGGGATGGGAATGTTGAGATGATGAGACGGGAGGTTGTAGCGAATATACACCATCCAGTGACTTTGGGGAAATAGACAATTAGATCTTGGCAAGCGAAACTGCTATACACTATCAGGATGGCGTGTTTGAAATCAATATAATGAGCTACATGTAGAGTGCTGTAACACTTTCTTTTTACACAAACAGATGGAAACTACCCCCCCCCGTGTTGTTTTATGAATGAGTACTTGTATTGAAAGCTGAGTTGGATTTTAAAGGAAAACACGTAGGGAGAGCACACAGTATCTCACTGGTGTTATCAGTTGGGCATCTTCTTGTCACTGACATCATCTTGTTGAAGTTGGTTCACGAGAAGGCTAAACAGTAGGTGTGTGAGTGGAATAATTAATCTGTGTTACAGCTGTCCCTCATTTATGATGATTGATTTACCCGCTCACAACTCTGCAGCTGTAGATCAGCAATACAGAATACATATTTAGAGTATGAAAGACATACACCGATCCTTTACTTGAAAAAAACAACTCAATCACCAGATAAAATGTTGCGTTGAATGTTGCAAATTGCAGATTCATTCTATTTGCACGCTATTATGTAGTGAGTACGCTTAAACTTAACGTTGAAACTTAGTGTTTCAAAAACGCTGTGGTTAACTTGTGATGAGGCACAAAAATCAGTTGGTTGTGGTTTGGAAAACGTTTTGGCTTAAAAGACGCTGTTAGAGATCACAGTCCCAGCAGGTAGGGGAATGACATCTCAGTAAAAACAATCTCTTTTCCAGGCCACTTTCAAAGGAGATAAAGTAATGATGTCTTGGTAAAAAAAAAAAAAAATGTTGGGAAACAATTCGAGCCAGAAAAGCAGCCATGTCTCTGTTAAAAATCTAGAATACTTCCTGGTGTCCGGGCAAAAAGTTTTACCGGCCACGATCCAATTTTAAAAGCGGTGATCTCTGCAAAAACTGCTTTTTGGGCCACAATCCTGGGAGAGAAAGTAGCGATGTCTCCGTAAAAAAACAACAGCTTTTCGTGCCAAAAAGGTTGGTGACAAAAATAAAAGGGATAAAAGTCTGAAAACACAACAATGACTTAAAGCAGTTGTGGGTATCAAACAGTGGTCTGCAGCTCAGGAGGCGTCTTGCCCAGGTGACACGCCATCTACCATCAGTTCACAAAGGTCGATAAGATACCTATAAACATTCAAATGTAACATACTGTATATCTGGTTTGAAAATAGTACAGTGCTGACATTTTCCTCTCTTGACTGAACTGAAGAAAAAAGAAGACTCAATTACTGCATCAAAACGCCATGTAAGTAAATGCACAGAAGTACAATTAACAGAATGCTCTATGAGAAGTAAAAGTACTTGTTTTGCAGAAAAATGTTATTGCAGAATATATGATCATGTATATGAATGTGTCAGCACCATTTCAATGCTAAAGCCGGTCAAGAGGGTCACAAAATAAATCTAAGCGGCTGTGAGATGATTCAACTTGTAAGAGGGGAAGAGATCAAAAAAATGTGGCTGCACAATTTTAATGTATTTATCTTTCATACTTTTCTCCTTCTTTTTTGTGAAGTAATGGTGAATTCTACTTTGAAAAGAGATTTAAATAAAAGCATCTGAAAAAGTTAACACTGGAAATATCTCTTTGTGTAACTGCCTACAACTCATAACTACCCTTTAGAAAGTACATTTCCATAGTTTTAATGTTTAAATTGTATTCCATCAAACCATCTCCTATACAGAGGCCAGCTGAATGGTACAGTATGTGTTTTGAACTTCCAAACAAACCTTGAAGAATAAAACTTTGACCACAAGAGGTACTGTCATCACTTATTCACCAGCAAGCTAGGACTCGTGTTTTGACACCTCACTTCAAAGTCTCTGGATTCTATTTCATGTCGGCATTGGAGGAAAGTCAAAAGGATGCCAAATGCAAAATCCGTCACCGAGGTCAAAGCTACTTCCCAAGATGACAGAGGGGTCGACAGATTCATTGTCAGTGCAGAGATACAATGCCACCTGTCCTTGAAATCCTGTTCTAAGCATTAGCTTTGTCTCTTCTATCCAGCGTGACCAGCTCGCTTTTGTCTTTAGCTGCTCTTTCATCTGTTATTTAACGGAGGGATTGCCGACATGAAAGACATGACCACTTTGCCTTTCATCACAGTGACATCATCCCTCTGGCTACACCTGAGAACTTGTCTCATTAAAGTGGAATGCTGTATATTAAGAACGAATCCTATATATTACTTCTGTTGTTGAGGAGAGTTTAATGAAAAGCCCTGCTTAGACATATGGGTTTGGGAAATCATCAGGGGGTCTGAAGTCTCTGCAAGTCTCTGCAAGAATGAATGGGAGACAGGTTTATTCCTGTATTCCCAAAGGAAATTTAATTAGATTTTTAAAGACGCTTTACAATAATAATAATTCTTGTTTTTATCCAGAAAATGCACCGTTGTCCTTACAGTTTTTCTGTGAGTTACTCTGCTATATTTTACCACCTCATTGACTACTTTTCTTTCTATCAGTGATGTTGTGTTTGTTTTTCCAAATTTGTAGTGCAACTATTTTTTATTTCTGTTTATTCTTTAATTTCTTTAAAACCATAGCTCTGAAGTCAATAATTCCCATTGTTTATTAAAACACTGAACTCCATAAAGTAATTCACGTAATGCAAAGAGACATGTGGGGGAAACTGAAAGTGAGCACACCTGCCATGTCAATAACAATAACTCATTCAGTGCAATGTGATGGGGAATAATACGATGGGATATGATATGAAGCCACACAACACAATACGATACGACACCATACAATATGATACGATATGATACGATAGCGCAAAACACCGTAATTAAGAGTGTAAGCATCAATGTGACTGTGCTAATAAATGATATAAACACATTCATGGACACCAACAATGCCAAAATCCTCAGTACAACCACCAACTGAGTCAGCAACATCAAATCATCGTTATTATCAACAGTGACAATCTTCATTACAAAACTTGACCACAGCAGGTACAAAGGACCAGAGTGACAGAGTCAACTCATGCTTGTGAGTCTGTAGATATTATTCATGTCTGTCTGTTGACTTTGGTGAGCCCCGTGGAAAAAGAACCATTTTTAGAGCCATTGTTTTGCATTTCAATTTAAATGCATTTTAAACATCTTTTTCTTTCATATTTCAGCTTCTGCCATAATGCGACATGGAAACGAGATGGTATTTTTGAGTTTTTTTACCGTAAAAATAATGAACAAGTAGTATCAACAAATGGTAAAGTGTGAGAACACATCTTGATTTCATAAGTTATGAAGTTTATGTTGACTACAGTGTAGGGTTGGATGATATAGCTCAAAATAATACTGTGATATTTTTAGGCCAAATCGCAGTACACAATATATATTTGGACATTTTGAGATCTCCTCCCAACTACTGTACAACATTATTAAATGACCTACAGTAACAATAAAGATAAATACAAAGGCTATTGTAATTATTAAGTTAAATCAAGTCTTGCTATAATAAAGTTAAATAAAACACTTTTGAAAACAATCTAAGTGGAACCTCAGGTGCTTTTTTGTCTATTAAAAAACAACCACTAAGAACACCCCAGTTCATACATCAAAAATGGTCGCAAAATGTGACTAAATGGTCACATTTAAATATAAAAACACCTTCTTCATCTGTTGCTACCACTATTAAACTTGTTAAAGTGAAACTGTTACAGTAACACTGTTAAATGTTAAAATGATTCACTGTGAGCTGGAGACAAACTAGCATCTGTGAGTCGCACTGGTGCTCTATATTCACAAAATGCAGCTAAATAGTGGTCATCTGGAGACTTGAAGATTTAAAAACATACACCTTGTCTGCTCACATTACCGTGTAACTCATTAACCTAAAGTGTTAATGCAGCTCCGTTAAACGTGTTGATTTATTCACACACACTTGCCTGCTAAAGCACTATCTCTCAGGAGAAAGTGGTGTCGATGGGCTTAGTGTGTGTGACGTATTATGTTTGTGAGTCTCTTTTAGCGTCTGTGAGATGGAGAGAGCCATAAGAGACAGCAAGAGAGCAGTAACACCGGAGTGAGTCTCACCCCGGAGGCTTAAAAAAAATGACAGTTTATACTCAGTGTTGCTCATATAGTCATTTGATATATCCAACATGGAACAAGCCACCATACTTTAAGTATATTAGATATATATATCTCCTACCCCTAATACAGTGTAATATTTTGGGGGGATAATGAAATATATAGCTTTACTATTACTTAAAAGCTGCATATCATGTTAGTTTGCCCCGCACTCTAGTGGCCTGCAAGATGCGAAACACACAATACTCAAAAACTTGAACACGACAAAAATTGAAAATGGCTATGCTCCCTGTTCACAGACCATGCTCTTATTTTCTATAGCTAGGGTACGTATGGAGTTTGGAAAACAGCCTTTATGTATGCAGCTCCATATGTATGAAATCTTCTGCAGAAGGACTTTAAGTTGCACTCTTTGGTTACATTTCAAAGCACTGTTGCAGGAACTAACTACTTCATCATTCATATACCATTATCAGGGTTTATTTAAGCTGTTTTTTTTTTTTTTTTTACTTTTTTCTAGTTTTTATGGTTCACTTATAGCATATATTAATGTACTTTTCAGTCCTTTGTAGTAATTTAATTTTTCTGTTCTTTTTGTGTTTTGCGCTGCTTGTTTTGGAGTTGCATACTTTGATTTCACATGTTCTGTGTCTGCTTTGTTTATATTTTTTCTGGTTAAATAAAGTTTTGGTTTTTTTTTTAACTCTTTAGGGTTACATTTTAAAGGTCCTGACTTGGGTGCATCGACGTAACATGACCAGCATTTTCTATTCTTGTCAGTGTGTGAGTGCTGACGGTATTTTCATCACCTTTCCTCCTGTTCCCTCAGTATCGCAGTTTCAGTACCAAGCAGTATTTTTTTTTTTTTTTTGCCAGATCGTTATCACAACTTTGCACTTCTCTTATCTGGATCCTGATAAGACCTGTAGGATCTGTCTATTTGTAATGGTCTCTAAGTACTTCAGGGGAAAAAAGGCATCTCTGAGGCTGATCAAAAATGTATAAGTAATTCATATTTATCTTGAACTATCTGTGTGTGAGAAAGAGGACGAAGCTGTTGCCGAGAGATTCTTCTTAAAGGGATAGTTCGGATTTTTTTGAATAGAGTATTTCACTATAGTCAGTGTATTATACACAGTCAAGGAATATAAATATAAGATGGGGACTGTTTGTTATTGATGAGAGGGGAGGGGGTGGTGAAAAAAAGGAAAGACATATGGGGGCGGGGTTTTTTTTGTGTTTCTTTACTGCCGATTTTAAAGAAAGCATGCCTACTGGGTTTTTTTAATTTTAATTTGGCCTTTTTTTTAATTTGAAAATGTGCACCTTTTCTCATAGCCAGAAACTGTATTAACAGAAATTATCATTGGATTTTCAATTTTCCGATGGTCCCTGAACACATCATTAGTTATTATACAGGTTTGTGAGCCTAAATGTCATGACATTTCCAAACTTTTAGGTTATAACTAGTTTTCTAAAACTTTTCCAGGCCTGGAAATTGCTTTTTGCAAATTCCAGGATTTTTACAGGTTTTTCATGACCATATAGACCCTGCAAACAATAACACAAAAAAGCTGATTGAGGAAGCAGTAGACGAGCAGCTCCTGTGTTCATCAATGGTAAATCACTGTTTTTCCTAATGGAGTCTGGCTCTGACAAACGCGATATAAAGGTTTCATTTTTCTGCTGGAAATCATTGTCTAATATTACGGTAAAGCTGTGACAATATTCTCAGTATATAATACACTCAAACTGATAATGATTATTTAGGTGGGACTTTTTTTAAGTTGGCTAAATACATTTCGTTGCTGCCCCTGCCCAACGCTGTAGATTGCTTTGCTTCCATGTTGGACTCCAGCCTGTTTCTCCAAACTGGGCGAGTGCCAACTGACATCTACTGTTCGTAATAAACTGTCCATGGACAAGCACCCCATACAACCCAACTTGAAAAAATCTGATCTATCTGCTTTCATGTCATTAATTACAAGGTGCACACGTGCAGTTACAACAGCAGCTTAACTTCAGATTTAAACCAAACAGTTCCTGAAGAAAACGCCTTGAACCGTTACACTGATTTTTAACAGACAAGTTTCTCTTTTTCATTGAAGAAGTAATGTTTCGCTGCACTTGGTCCCCGGGAGACTGTAAAGACATCTTCAAAAGAACACCTGCCCTTATCAGTGTGCTTGACCCATTTCCCCAGCTTCTTTCGCTCCATCCCTCCCTCTGTACATCTTTGGCTACAGAGGACAGGTAATCCCATTGACACCAGCAGAGACTGATGTTGTGCACCTGTGATCTGGTTATCTCGCCCTATCTCGATCGCAGATAAAGCTGGCAGCAAACCAGTGAGGTTCTTGTGAGAGTTGCGGGGTTGTCACAGATCACTGACTAGTGCTCAGCTAAGTGAGCTTTAAACTGGATATTATTAGGGTTTGCATTGCGTGGCAGAGTTTAATGATGCTGCTGGTAATGGCTATAGTGAAGCGGCATGCTGTTAAGAAAGCTGCAGAAATTCAAGGTAAAAGAGCTGCTGTTGGTATTTATGGAATCACTGTTTTGGAGATGAAGAGAAGGCCTTGACTATTTAGCAGCACAGTATGGATCATATTATAGAAATCTGAGTTTTGCACAGAACAGCAAACACATCTGACGGGAAAGGCTGCTGTGTTATGAAAACAAAGTAAAGAAAATATAAAAGTAGCCCGAGTGTGGTCAATGAAGTGAAACAGCTAAACATAAACAACCTTAAATATTGATGGAGGATGTGAATCTCCGGGGAGGAAAAGCAAAGGCGTCCTCTGGTGCCTCTGCGTCTGTCTGAGCTGCAGCGAAGCACAGGGAGCTTCTGCAGCTATAAAAGATGTGAAGCCCCCGAATGCAGTCCCTATCATCGCCGGGCCTCTGGGTGCTTAACTCTTCTTTTTTTTTTTTTTTACTCATTTTAAAACATAATGTGCACTTTGTTTTATCACAGCGGTGCAACTCAATCCGCACCAGAGTTGTCCACTCATTCAATTAATCGATTTCGCTGTCATCAGCCACTCTCTCCGGCGAGCTCTCTCTATCCTCCGCAGTCTCTCTTCCTCTCCGACCTCTCTGCGGGCTCTTGATGGCAGCCCAACGGTCATAGTGGGGGCCCCGGCAGGTATTTAGGCTTTCAACGGCTCAGGATAATGTGCATCTAGTGCATGAAGCTAAAAATGTAGCTACTCAGGCCTCCCTAATTCATTTAGCGAAGCCCAAGGAGGCTGTGCTTGGGATACGCAAAATCCATCAGCTGGCAGAAAGAGTTCAGGCGGGAGCAAACTGCTCCAAGAAGCTGAGTGTGTGGAGGAGTTTTAATCCTCTGTCACAATGGCTGCTTCCCATCAGATGAGGACTGATATGAAGGTACAAAACAGGAAAAGAAAAGTCAGAGATGCTGATTAGTCTCACTACAAACAGATCCAATCTTTTTATTTTGGCTTTTCTAAAGCAGTTTCACAGATTTTGGAGGCTTTTTCTGATTTTTTTCTACAACCAAGCAGGTTGCATCCCCTGCATAAGCCTCTGGGGTTGTGCAGTAGATGCTCATCTTTCTTGCGAAGGAAACCAGGGCAACCACCTTCTGACAACTCCCTCGACTCCCCTGGCTTATAGAGTCAGACAGCGAACACATGCATACACACATGCACACGCCAACACATACTGTAGGTGGTGAGAGACGCATGCACAGGGATGCTGGCAGACGGATGGATAGGGAGTAAGCAAGACGTAGACAAATGTGCTGTGAGTGAGATTCATATCTCACTGTTTGTTATTAATCACACAATCCTATTACCTTTAAAAAATGCCTCTCTGTCAATGTGACAAAAACCTCAGCGCAATTTAAAGTGCTACAAATATTTTCAATGTTCTCTTAAGAGATGTGTTAGACTCGCTGTTATTCAACTCACAACCTCTGGCACGGTTTGAAAAAAACTGATTGAGACTTGTCTACCCAGATGTATTTGCACTGCATTAAAAAAAAATATCATCTGCAAACTTTTTTTTTATGCATTCACACTCACACACCAATTTTTCTCTCGTGGCGACAGAGGTATTGAGGCCTGTCTTTGACTGATGTGCAGTGGCACGAGTTGTCTTCGGCTGAGATGAGGACTGCAGAGGGTTTTGACAGTGTTCACTCCAATATCCTGCTCCGAGTAGAGCTGATCAGAATAGATGCCTCTCTCAGCATTGCTAAGCGAGCAGCACATCACAGTCTGTCACCACTGTCAAAAAGTGGGGACTGCAGTTGAATGCTCACTTTACAACGTGGCCATGGCCTGTAACATACTGTTAAACTCTCCAATGTGTCAGTTTGTCTTTTCGTGCTTTAGGTATAGAGCTAGACTTGTTATACAAAAAATAAAATATTAAGTGGATTGGCCAAAAATATATTGACGAATACAGTAGACTCTGTATGAACTTGTCTAAAAAACTTTCATCTTCTTCTCAGTTTCAGACTTCAACCATCAGAAGCAAACTGAAACGTAAATACCGGTGTGGTGTTGCTTTACGTACTGACTCATCCAGACAAATATTAGAAATGACTTTTCTTGTTATTGTGAAGTAAAAAGTTATGATCACTAAACCTGCAGGTACTTAATTCCCCTGAACACAGAACAGAGTTTACTTACAGGCCCTCAGCAACATGTGTGTTCAATAAGAACTTTTCAGATCTGTCTTATGACCTCAACACATAATAAACTGGAGTTTGACGGAGAATTTTCAACATTTGCTCCATCAGTTCGTCTGAAGTATTGTTGAAATACCTCTCAGCCATGGTATCTTGTGTTCTAGTCCAAAAAGTAAGATATCTGCTTTAAGAAAAACACATCATCTAAAATTTAACAGGAGATTATGTTGAAGTTTCAACGTTGAGCATCACTGTTTGGTCACTTATTCATCCAAATTAAAGAGTAACGTTACAGCAAGCCACCTCTCCGTGTGGTCAGACGTGCTCTGTCACACCTGTAGCACACTCAACAGTCAGGCTTTAAGGTACTTACTGAAATAACCCAATACCAAGTAGCATCAAAAACTTTACAGTCAAATGTTAAATTCATTTCATCCATTTTTGTCACCAGGTCTAGAAAATAAATGACTTTTGGTACTTTTTTGCCTGCAGCTAATCACCACAAGTGATTTAATGTGACATGAGATTTGCCCAATATTGCATCAGCTATAACCTTTAAGGCCATTTGGATTGGGAGCAGTGGGAGTGGCATTTTAAGGAAGTGAATGTTCTAATCACATGATGGGAAAATAGGTATCAAATAAGGCACCTTATTGTTATTGGTATTGGTATTGCTTTCTGTGTACTGGTATCGTAATTTTTTTAAATGATATCCAACCAAGCATCAAACGGGGTGTCACAATGTACTGACTGGGGCACACTTTTACATAACTGCCAAAAAGTTAAGCCACTAGCCGTCGTAATTTCCATCCGCTGTTAAACTACTCTTTCAGGTGCTCTTTTTCCTGTCATTTTTTTTTAATGTGAAAGATGTCAACTGCCAGGTAAAGATGAACTTTCTGCAAGCTTTTGTGATAGGATGCAAGGAAGCCTTTTGTTTAAAAAAAAACATTGCAAAAGTGGGAAAATGAGCCAACATGCAAAGTATGATACAAACAGACTCAGCTCTTATAGTCGATTCCAGTGCTTTCAATATTAAACTTATTAGAATCTAAGAGCTTCTTGAGTGAAAGTTAATTTTTTGAACAGACTTGAAGAAAATCGTCCCCAGCATGAACAAGGACCCAACAAGCTGTAATGCATTATTACTCTGTTGCTAAAATGGCTTTACACTTGAAGAAGAGCACATTATGATGTGTTCAGGACTCAAAGCTCAAAGATTAGGACTTGGTACTGGACTTGGAATTTAAGTGCAAAGACTGTGGCTTGCAAAACATTGAACTGGTCCCACCTCTGATTAAAAGTTACCAGCCTGAAGGACAGGTGGGCTGTTGCCATTAAAAATGCTGTTACTTTTTTTGCACATTACATTTCTTTCTTTTTTTTTTTGTTCACTTCACTTTATTCTTTTGTTTGATTTAAATAAATTCACATCAGTCATAGCAACCTTTTTCTGTAGTCATTTAAGTCCCCTTTCTCTACAGACAGCCAGGCGGTAACTCACAAAGTACATGCTGCGTTCCTGCTGAGCCCTCTGGTGATAATAGCCTCCCAACTTTCAGGTGCTAACAATAGATGGTGTGAATTAGTAAAAGTTAAGGAAGGACAGAACAAGTCATTTGGGTAATAGGACCTTGTAATAATCTCATTAAAAAGAGGGAGATGAGCACAGGGACAAGACCATTATCCCAATCCTTTCCCTACATTAGAGGTATTTATTACTTTAGTTTTGCTGTGTTTTTCTCATCAGCACCCTGATTGGGATTCTGCCTCAGTGTTTAGCTGCTGGCCATGATGGCCGGAGAGAGCTTCCATCAACACTCAGGTGAAGTGAAATCTCAGACTGACGGAGCTTTCCCTGGTGGCTCGGCGACATGGCTAATGGCCTTGCTCAGGGCCTGCCCAGGCATGGCTTGTCGATACAATTCTCTTACATTTTGCCACTTGCCAGTTCCCATCTGGAGCCAATTCATGAACTGAGATGGTGTGTACCTTTCCCACGAGGTCACTGCCTGTCTCCGCATAACACTTAGCCCCGGTCCTTCCTTCCACATCCCCCCTCTGCTCCTCTCTTCTCTCGCTCCACTGAGCTTCTGTTCTTTGTGACAGGCCGTACAGTGCAGTGCATTACAGTGAGTCAGCTTCCTCTTTACTGTAAGGCTTTTATTCCTGAAACCGTCAGAAAAGTGCTGCTCGGGGCCATTAAAATACAGTCAAAACACCACTTCACAATATATGCATGTTTTATAATGTAGTATGTGGAAAAATGTGAACACAACTTTAAGGAAGCACTATATCAAAGTATTTCACTGATATAAGGAGGGTTTTGCATAAACTGGCTGTCTATGCAGCAGAAAGACGCAAATACTTTGAAACTGGTTCCACATGACCAGAGAAATCAGATTCGCTTTTGGACTAGAGATGGAAAACCTAGAACTACCAGAATGCACTGCAATGCATCAGACCAATAAACACTCCCACTGGTAAGTGATATAATGCAAACTTGTCTGTCTGACACAGCGGCGATCTGCTGATGACAAACGATCTCATAATACAGATAAACAGTAAGCTAAAACATGTTTCTGAAAACACTGAGGCGAGAAACATGCAACTCCTTAACAAAATCTTGTTTTATATTTGATCAGCACTGCTTAGTTTTATCACTTGATCTCAGTTTTTTCAGCCTCAGTTTTCACTGTGCAGGAAACAATATGGCACCCACTTCCTGTTCACAAACTCTCGCTATTACAGCTAAACAGGGCACTAAAATATGTTTCTGAAGACATTTAAGGACAGTATTGAAGTAACACAATCTTGGTTTATATTCAATCAGATCTGCCTAATTCTACCATCTGATCAGATTTCAGTTTCAATTTCCATAGTGAAATTTCGAAAATGCTGAAATACAGCGGGTAGTTTGAGTAACAGCCTGCGAGTGAGCAAAACTCCCCACACTGGGAGGAGGAAGGATATCTGGCACTGATTAGATGGTGGGAAGTTTACCACAGTTTATCTACACATACTACCTACATTGTTTTGATACAAATACAAAATGATTAAAAAAATAATGACATTTTAAAGTTTTTTTTCCTAATTTCCTGAAACTATTTTTCTTTTTTATGCTGTTTTTTGTTTTGTTTTTGTTTTTCAAGCATGTTTTACTAGGTTTAAAAAGTTATACATCTGTATATGACATGGGATAAAATTAAACAATCTATACATCAACATTAATACATACTGCAACTATTTTTCAGATTTCTCTTGGTATATCTCAAATATAAACATGCTTGGAAACATGCATGTTGGAAACATGCTTCCGAATAATCATACTGTACATCAAGATCCTTTCTTCTTTCTGATATAACGCATTGAAATAAAACAAATTGACAACTTAAGGCACAGTTACATGAGATTTCACTCCCTATTGATTCTGTCTCTTTCACTTTATGCAGAGTTCAATCTTATTCTGACTCTCAAAATGACAAAGCTCTCCAGTGTCCAGCCAGTTTTAAATTAGGGGGTTGGGATTGACCTCTCGTTCAAGAAATATTTATATTGAGCTATATATTTAAATGCAGAGCGAAAAAACACAAACAACAAAAAAGAATGGATACATGATAATAAACTGCAGTGGTAACAAGGGCAGAGATAGATGTGACATCAAAGTATTTTAAGAAGCTGTAAAACTTTTGTGGACTGTTGTTGTTAGCCCGCTAGCCATGCTAGCTCCCACAGTTTATGCTTACAGCCCACGCTGTTTCCTGTCCAGCCTACTTGATGTGGGTTGTGGTAACTAGCAGAGTGATATGAGTGGGAGGTGTGTGTTTGAAATGATTTGCCAAAAACTTACCCAAAGTGTGTGGCTGTAGTCAGATAGCTGCATTTCATTTTTTTTTTTGTCCTACACCCCACGATCCAGGTTTGGGAGGGTGTCTGTGGAGGACGAACAAATACCTCAATGAAATCCTGGAATCTCAACATTGCACACATGTCACATTGCAGAGGCTACAGATTCTCTGACAGTCATTTAAATGTCTTTAAAGGCATAGTTTGTAGTATTTAGGCAGATATATTGAAAAAAATGAAATATAATGTACCTGAAAATAAAAATCATTGTGTTTTTATTGCCTTCAAATGAGTTTGTATCTACATAGGGAGCGGGTCCTTATCCACTGAGTCTGCCTTGTTTCTACAGTAGCCTGGAACAGACAAACCAAATACTGGCTCCAGATAGGGCCATTAGCGTTGTTTGCATCTGCCATCTTAGTTAGCAGCCTCTTTGCAATGAGCCAAGCAGTGTTAGAAAATGCTGGTTTTTAACTTGAAACTGCTTTATTCAGCGTTTATACTGTAAGTCACTGGGTCTGTTTGTTTTTGAGAGGAAGAGACCTCTGCAGATAATTTGGCTCCTGGCAAAACTTCCTGAGCGTCTAAATCTAAAGTTAACAGAGGAAAAATGGTGTGCAAACGTAAGCAGGTGCTGAGCTGACATGTTAGGTAGTGCTTCGGCTCCGGTTAAAAACCTCCTGAACAATGAACATTGAAGGAATCTTAATCAGGAGAAGTTTTAGCTGGTCGCAATCTGCAATGGGGCGGCTGTGTCCAGTGATTGGACAGCAGGTCGATCCCCGGCTCCAAGTCTGCATGTTAAAGTATCCTTGGACAAGACATTAAACCTCAAATTGTTCCTGATGGCAGTGAAATCTGTGCGAGTGTGTTTGAATGTTTGTACCTGAGTACCAGGTGGCACCTTGTACAGTAGCCTCGGCCACCAGTGTATGAAAGTGTGTGTGAATGGGTGAATGTGACGTGTAGGGTGAAAGCGTTTTAAGTGGTTGAACAACTAGATAAAAGCCAAACAAGTGCAGCTCTATCCATCCTACACATGGCTCCATTAAATTATTTTTTCAAATCTAGTTTAACGAATAGAATTATAAATTACATGTGCAAATTAACCAATTCTGAGTGTGTGCATTGACAAAAAATCCAGTGTTCATACCCAACAGCAAACTCCAAAGCAGAAAAATGAAGACATTGTGCAAGTACCAAAAACTACAGAACAGCCACTTCAGGCTGGCTCCAGAAGGCAGTTACTCCCCAAAGACCCCCATGACCAGATTTCAAACTTAACAACTTCCAACTACAATTTCCAACTCTATACCTAATTTCACCATTTATGACAACTTTACAGGGGGGGATTTTTTAATGGCTTACTCGTTTACATTTAATTAAGGCCTTAAAGTTACACATATTTAAGGGCAGGACCGCTTGAGTGACAGGCTGTCTGCCTAGAATGTCCTCAGCTTCGCAGTCACTCCTCCACACTTCCACCCTTCGTCCAAATATTCGCACTTCTAACTTCAAAAGATCAAGTTGGCAGAAGCTGAAATGCCAAACTTGATGCTTCAAAACAAGAGTCAACACACCAATAGGTGATGTCACACTTGCGTCATCTATTTCTTTTTATATTCTATGGTCCTGGCTCTGTAAATGGGAAACAAACAAAGCAGCTCAAACTGAGCTAAACAACATTATATCAACTACTCTCCCACAAACGAAGCTGCACATGAATGGTAATGAACGTACAAACCATCAGAGCTTCTGAAGGATCACTGATGGGACGGGTGAATTAGTTTGGGTGTTGATTTGAAATATCAACATTTTTTATCCAGGATGGCCGACTCCACGTTTAATATGAAACTCCTGTGTCATGTGTAGGCTGCAGGTTACTCTGTTATCATTTCTCCTCTCCTTACCAGCCTTGAAACACTTCAGGGCTGGTCTGAAGAGCAGAGACAGATAATTCTTTCAATTTACATATGGCATGTGAGTGCTGCATTCAAACAGACTTGAAACTATCCAATCTATCATATAGGGCTCCAAAACCATTTGTTAAATTCATGACTTTAATGTGTTCATTTGACTCACTGTCACTGATTAAGAAATGCACCTTGACTGCAATTTGAAATAAAGTAGCTAATTGGATTTTCAAAGGCACTGGTGATGCTAAAATACTCAAGAGTCACACTATGTGATCCTGAGGCTAGAAACAAACCTTTTTCCCAGCATACTGCTGGTTTTCTTTTGCCAGTGCGATAATTGCAACCTGCCACTCCAGGTGCAAATCACTACCACCGCTATAGCAGCAATCAAAATAAAGGACGGCCCTGACTTCTAAGGATTTCAATTTAGATTAACAGGTTGAATGAACATTATAATATTATAATATGTGTGCTTTTATACATTATGTATCTAATACAGCACTGGCAAGAAATGTCTTACAATATGCAAGACTTTAGGGGATAATAATATATAAAAAATTCTGATACATAATTATTGAATTATTTCTACTGTTATTGAGCGTGTTTTTCAAGTAATTTTCCTTTTTTCCGTTTTCTTTTCTTTGTTGTTTTTGCTAATTTTCTGGTAATTTTCTTGTTTTTGTTTTTTTTTTTTAATTTTTTTACTAATTTCTTGCTAATTTGGGGGTCATTTCTTCTCAAGCTGCTCCTTCTTCTTATGTTTTTTAAAGAAATTGAGCCAATTTTCTCAGGTTTCAAAGGGTTAAAGGGCATTCGACTGGTTTGTAGTGTACTGTCTGTACAAATAACTTCCCAGTCAGATGTCTAAATAATAAAGCCATGAAAGGAGCTGAGCCGCTTTAACAACCTCTTCTAAAAAAAAAAAAAAAGTTTTGCTCAACTCATTTCAGAGTGGCTTAGCTTGTGATCCACCAAAACATACCATCCATAATAAAAACAAAAAACTTTGTAAGCTGCCACAAGTCAAGTAGAGAACAGCAGGAGGCTGTCAGACAGCCCGGCTGAGGGGGTTATGGTTTCCACTCACCCAGTCAAAGTGCATATTCATTCACGCTGCTCCGCTCTGGTTCAGCGCTGAACTGTTCAACTGTGTCTCAAGGGTGAGCATCAGACAGGCATAATTTCAAGGCCATGCATTGTTGCTCTCATTACTATTCTGAGCCATATTTACCTGTTTAGTGGAGGGAAGAAAGAGTGAACAGGTAAGGCTGAAATAATATTTGATCAATTGGTGCCTCGTGATCCAATTTTTTAAAATTAAAACCTTGCAATTATGATCTGTAATTTTTGGCCGCAATCTAAATAATTTGCAGAGAACATCTTTTTCATACCCTCTCTATGACCTTTCTAACATCCAGGGGCTTGAGCATATGCCAGGATACATTAAACAGACAACATGGAGACACCTTGGACAGTTCATCATGAGTGCTAAAACACTCACACATGTTCACACCCATAAGTCTTCACTTGACTGCACAGTTATATCTTCAGACTGTAGAGGGAAACCAGTAAAAAGGAAAACATGCACATGCATGGAAAACATGCAGAAAGATTGCTGGCCACATTTTGTAATTCTAGTTCATTTAATTTATGAAGTTATGTAATTTTCCTCTGTCTATTCAACTTGTTGTCTTAATGACTCCATGTCCTGGAGTTTCATTTTAACATATATGAAAGATAGTAAGTGTTTTTCACCAGAAAATTCTTAACAATTTCCATCACCCTGGTGAATTTTAATCACCAATTCATGCCTTTTTTGCATCAGTTTATGGCCCAAATGTCTTTAATTTTGTCAAAATAAAAGTCCTTTGCTAATTTTCTGTTATCATTGGGGGGCACATGTTTTAAATACTGAGGAGGATGTGTGCCCCCTAAAATTTATACCACTCATTTAAAGCAAAACCATGATAATTTTCTAAACCTAACTAAGCCTTAGTCTTATCACATAGACCACCAATGTTAACCAGCTCTTTAAAACTGCCACTGTCATGGGTTGGAAGACTTGGTGGTATATACTACATAGATGTGTGAGAACTGGATACTGAACAACACGATGGCACCCATGTTTCACCCAAGTTTCTTTCCCTGTGCAGTGCAAGTTTTTTCTCATTAGCATTTTATTGCGTGGCTTGAAACAAATTGAAATTTTTTAGGGTTTTTTAATTTTATTTTTTTTTTACTAACTTTGCTTGGTTGCTCGATGGGCTTTATACACTTTCATGATAATTATGGGCTGTTCAAGTTTGTGTACTATCAACAGTTTTTAGTTCTGTTCTGCAGTCATTAAACAGTATGGGGATAATGCTTTATGGGCTGTAGTGGGTTACCTAACTCTTTACACATCCAAACTGTACACCTGAAGAGCTTCTCGGCAGAGGGCAAGAGGGCAGCAATGTTTTGCTTCAAGCACACAGCTCAATAACTGTCACTTCACAGAAAGTTTACCAGAATAATCATCACATCCCACATTTTCCTTCTTCCATGAAGAAAGCGGTGGGCAACTCAGTTGACACTGCTGGTGTCAGTGCTACACATCTTAAAAAAACAAAAGCGCCACTCTTTCATACCTACAGGTCTCTCCCTGGAGCAGAGCGTACTGTACCTGACACACACCAGCCATCAGGGAAATATGCCACCTCCCACGTAGTTTCGCCTCTCGGCAAAGGCAGTAGAAACATACAGTATATCACACAAGGTTTGACTCAGTGTGCAGCACTGTAGGCCCAGGCATCTGCCTCTCACACCCACAGGTCTCTTCTTGGTCCGCAGGTCTCTCTTCCACATCAACCGCACTCCAGCAGCAATTGCCACCCACTAGCTATCCCAGCTGCCAAACAGTAGGTGGTGGGAAGCAAAATAGGCAGGTGTATGAAGTACAACACCTCACAACACAAACCGCAGTCTCACAGACACAAAGGCCTCCTCCTGGTGCCAAGTCAGGACACACGGAGAGACCTTGAGGGTCATTTGTAAACATTACTTACAATATGTACATATATGCTAAATGAGTATCATAAAACAAGCTAAGTGAACTAATGTGCACACTTCCATGCAATTACTGGCCCATTAAAAGTTTTTCCAAACTAAGAAAAATGACACTGCTGTTGTCAAAGTCGAGAAAATTACACAGCATCCTAATAAATACTGTACATACCATAACCATAGAGAGTATACAGACCATAACACAGTCGGAGGCATTATGTGTTGGGGTCATTCGTTCTTTTAAATGTCACATCTCAAGAATGCCTTGAAGGAATTTCTTCAAACATTACATAAACATCCACTAGAACTCATCGATGAACTGATTTGATTTTTGTGGCTGAGGATCAAAGGCTAAGGTCACTGTTACCTTGTATGTCTCACTGTTGTAAATGCGATATTTCAAGAACACTTTGAGTGATTTTCTTTCAAATTTGGCCACAGATTTAATTGGAATCAAAAATTAACTGATCAAATTTGGCACCAATGTCCACTTGGACTGAACAATAAACTGATAAAAGTTTGGCTGTCATAGGTCAATGGACAAGGTTGCTGTGACCTTATGTCTGTCTCATGAACATGATATTTCAAGAAGGCCTTGTGGAAATACACTCAAATTTGGCACAAACCTCCACTTGAACTCGAAAATTACCTAATTAGAATCTGATGGCCAAAGGTGAAAGGCAAGGTCACTGCAATCTCACAAAACATGTTTTCGCCCATACCTAAAGAATTATACACTAACTATGACAGAATTTCTCACATATCTTATGGGATAAATAACATGATGACATGATATATCTACTGTGACGTCATGATGATCTGCAAAAAATACTTTTCTGTCCATTATGTCATGATTCAAAAACAGAAGAGGACACATTTGGTCATATACTGAATTGATGACACCAAAGTTGAGTGTTCAACTTATAACTTGTAAATTTTCTGTGCGTCCATGGGTAAGATGTGTGTGAATCATCTACATTTTCACAGACAGGGATGTGAACTGTAACTACAACTCGACTAATGCACTGAGATATTCAACCACCAGGTGATGAGTGTATTGGGTTTTTTTGTATTTCCAAGTATTCCCATCTACTTATTTTGTATTTAGCCATATAAAAAAATTAAAACTGCCTATGAACTGTGTGGAGCTCTATTTACACATGGAAAGCAATGGCCCATTAATATCAGCCGCAGGCAAAGCCTTTGTCAGATCTGTGTCTCCTCCCTTCTGTGGAACAACACCATTTATGATGCAGAATCCAATTATAGACGGCAGAGGCTTGTCAAGGGTAATGAGCCCTAGTGACCCCTGACCCTTCAGCCAATTCGTCTGTGCCTTCGTCTTAATATCCAGAATTCTGTTGCAGCTCACTGATGTGACATTCTGCCGTTCAACTAATTTTCCCTCACTTTTCACGTGAAAGAAAAGTTGATTCCTGCACATGACTTAATTAGAGAAACAATGTTTTTGTCATGGGCTGTTGTCAGGCGTCAAATTTAAATTACAAAACATTGTTACGTTAGAAAAAAATTACTTGAATTTTAACTTGATATTTTCTGTAATATTAAACTATTCGCATCATATTTTCTTTATAATAACTGATTTTTCTGCCTGTCTTGGTCACGATGAAGCTTAAGATTCTCATCACCATTCACCGCCATGTCTCCTTCCTGCATGGAGGAAAGGAGAGCCAGTGGTGGGTTGACACTGATTTACTGCTGTTCTCGTAGTCTCTGCTGTCACTACCATGCAGCTCATCGAGGGCACATCAGCCAAAATACTCTAACACTGGTAGGTCCGATATACTGCCAATGATGTGCTTAACACAAAGTGTTTTTTTAAAAGAGGAAAGAAGGCATCCTGGACTTTCAAAATCTTTGTCTTGATGTTAGTAAGGAAACTGATGGCTGGATTGTGTTCAGAGGTAATATTTTTCTTTGAGTGAATGAAGTGCTAGATTTAAGAACTGCACAGGATTCAAACAGAGGAGGCAGGGGTTGCTGGTGGCTGTGTAAAGTGCAAAACAGTGGGTGGTTAGGTTCAGGCAACAAAATGGCTTTAGTTAGGGTTCAGTAAAGATCTAAGCCAGAGAGGCCACACGATCATTAAAGTGAAAATGAATTTTTAAATGTTAATAAACATGTTGTGTTTCAAGTCACTGCAGACTTTTTCTGCAATAATTCAGACCATAACCTTATCTTAAAAGGACATTTCACCCTAAAATCAAAAATACATATTTTACCTTTTATCAGTAGTGTTGTTTATCAATCTAAATTTTTTTGGTGTGATTTACAGAGCGTTGGCGATATCTGCTGTCAAGATGTCTGACTTCTCTCAAATACAATGGAAAAAGATGGCTTAAAGCTTTAAAAAATACATTTGTTTCCAGAAATCATGACCTGGGTAACAAGATAATCCACAGACCTCGTGAGCAGTTTCATGTTGAAACTATTTTCTCTCTACCAAACTACATCCCCCAACTGTATCACAGCACAGAGGGAAGCGTGCAAGCCTCAGCTGAGGAGGATGCGATTCATATTTCCATTTCAGGCTGTTTCTGACTTATCAATGTCATGTCTGTTGGTCATTGATCCTTGCGCTGTTCTATACGCGGGTAGTCTTTGCTGCTGCTCTCCCTGCCTTCGGCTTTCCATGTAGGCGCATGGAAGGGCAGAGATTTGTGCTCTCTCTGCCTTCGGCTTTCCTCAAAGGCACGTGGAAAGGCGGGGAGGTGTGCTCCCTCCGCCTCAGCTTTCCATGTAGGCACATGGAAGGGCAGGGAGGTGTGCCCTCTCTGCTTTTGGCTTTCCTTGTAGGCACAGGGATGGGCGGAGAGTTGTGCTCTCTCTGCCTTAAGCTTTCCACGGAGGAGCGGGGAGGGCAGAGAGGTGTGCTCCCTCCGCCTTCGGCTTTCCATATACGCACGTGGGAAGGAAGTGGAGTCCCAGAAACAGAGCTATATCGCCAAAATATATATTATATAAAATATAAAGTTTTCTTTGACTACAGTAGTCCTGACTGAAATGTATTTTTGATTTTGAGGTGAACTGTCCCTTTAACCAAATGCTGCCACTGCTTAGATATAACAAAATTTAATAATACTGTCGTCACTGCAAGCAGATTTTATAAGATTGGAAAGCTTATTGTACAAATCATACATTAAACAAATTAATAATGTTGTCTGGGAATATTTAACCAATGCCTTAATAAACAACAGTTCTTCATTACTGTATGTTAATCGAAAAAGTAATCTGTTCTGCATGATTTTCAAAAGTTATTTGGTTTTAAAAATTAGATGTATATATATGTAATTTCTATGAGACAAGGTTGGGGAGTAAAAAGAACACACCTCTTAAGCCTCCTTCAGAACGTGAGATTATAGCAATCTTATAGGTTTAGAGCAAGCTACATTGTGCATCATGGATTTTATAAACTTGGGCACAACATTAAGTTTGATGTATGCAGACTGTTCAATGACAGTGCTTACTGAACTCCAAGCTACGACATCAACGTCAATATGCAAGAAAACAACGTTGTCAGCGTGTGTCATCCATCTACGCCACTGTGTTAGTAAAAGATAAATGTAAACAAACATGAACTGAGCCTTCTCTGTAGCGGCATTTATGTGTCGAAGAAAGTGTAAAGAACAGGAGTAGGAGGAAAATGCGGATGCTACTGTGGCTGGGGAAAAGGGGCCAACTGGCATGCCAGTTTTGCAACGAGAGCTCCAAGCAAGTATTCCCATCTACTAGCATTTAGAATTTACTGTCGCACTGATTAGTGCATCATTTCATGTTGCATTTCTTTTGGTTGGTTAGTAGACATAGGTCATAACAGCAGTCACACAGTGAGATGATCATCCCAAATTTCTGACACTGTCACAATATCATCCCAGGTTGTCTTTAATCATAAGACCCTGAAAAAGTCATCCTTGAATCTGTCTAACTATGCAACGTAGGACCACTGTTTTAGAGCCACGACCAAATTTGGCATATATCATCAGGTTTCTTCCACGATTATTACACACATTTTTTTCTCTGTGCTTTGTACATATTATACTGTTGTATTTTGCACCAATCAGAATGATGTGTGCTCATGTAGCTACTCCACTGTCAATCAATCAAACTTGATCAAATCATGCCCAAACAGTGGCTTCTAAAAGATGCTATCAAACAAGCGAGGGATTACTGTATGTGTCAACATCTTAAAATTAACATCATTTTGCAGAATCACTACTTCGCTAAAGCACAATATACACACCTGGGTGTTAATGATGCAATTTTTGATCTTGCAAACAATAACTATCCACAGATGCCTATCAATCCATGCAAACACACACCCTGGCTTTTCATGTGAGATGAAAAGGGTGGATTCATATATCCCTCCATACCTGGCACCGCTGCTACCGTCTACCCACCAGGCTCTGTGAGGTAAGGGGAATATTACATGGCTCTTTTTTTTAATGTTCTCTGTAAATCCTGTGGGGAAATTACCCAAGCCCGGTCACCACCGTTTGTGACAGATGGAAAACCTTTCCAAAGGGATTATGATGCCCTAGACTTGCTCTCGTTTCTCATTTCTTTTAAAGCCCAGGTATCAGTTATCTGTCAGCCGAGCTCTGGATTGCCTTGACAGAGGTGCACATGTCTCGTCTCGCCCCTCGCCGGAGAGCGGATGAAATTCCCCGTTATGACCTCTCTGTCTCTGCCATTCACAGCTGTCAGGCAACACAATGACACGATGGCGACATTTGAAATGCACCCTAATAGTGCCCTGTTGGGCCTTGTTACCACTATCACCCCTACCCAGGAAAAGGTTTTATAGCCTTTCACTGGGGTGCCACACAATTGGCCCTCAAAATGGGATTAACTTTTAAGTGCACATCTGGGATGACACAGTTAGAGGGGAAATTGATGGACGGCTCTATTATAGGGGATGCTGTTGACTTTTCTTTTATTGAGACATAATGTACTGGTGATAAAGGCTGGTTTTAGCTTAAATGGATGTGAATTCAGGCTGTTGTCAACATGTCAGCGGGGGTTTGTTTATTGTCCTGTATCTGAAAACGTTACCACTAAAAAAAAACACATGTCAAATGAGTTTTGCATTTCATTTGGTTGGGTTTTATGATATCATAAAATGAACCAGTAAAAACATTAATCATACGCAATGGTACATGCTGCTTTTATAATTGTCCATGTTCCCAGACAGGCTGTAGGTTGTGTGTTTATAGTATCCTGGATGTTTCTGGTAATCCACAGCCAGATCCAACTACAGTTTTGGGGACATTTGCTTGCTTTGACTCAGTGAATTGATTTATGTCACTTGTGATTTTGACAGTGGAGTCCTGGAAGTATATTTGCAATATATAGCGAAGCAATGACCCGCCCTACTCCTTCTTTGACTGACTAATCCTTGTTGCCTTAGATGGTTGGATTGGTAAGAGGAGTTGGGGTAAGAATATCAGGGTAAGCTAGTCAGAGGCAGACGAAGGCAGGCCATTCCTTGGCTATCTTAGCAAATGCAAATCTGCTTCCTGGCTCCATCTCGTGTATCACTGGTGGAATGCCTTGGCCACATGGTTGCTCCATCCAATCACAATATTCAATATGTCACCGAAGAAAAAGATTGTTTTCCCCACAAATGTCTTTAATATTTATTTTGTTTCAAGAAATGTTTTTTAAATAATTGGTAGGCGTAAAAATGCCAGTTTTATTGTGTGTTTAGGTTTTTGAAGTTGAATGTCAATCTAGCTGGACACTTTCGGCATAAATCTGCCGCCTTGCACCACAATAGATAATGACTGAAATAATACCTAAGACTTTTTGAGTACTTTAATCCTTGAAAATATCAGATGAAAGTGAAAGATCTTGTATTATGATCAACCTGTCAAGTAATCTATCTATCTAGGTATCTAAAACCTTGAAACAAATGCAGCACAAGGTTTAAATATGGTACTGGTCCAGAGTGAACGTGCATGACGACATTGACAGCAAGTAGAAATAATGTGCCTTGCATAAGAGCATTTCAGTAAAAGTAGACACTGAAGGATTAAAGACAGAGATTACATTCAAACTAGTGACACAAAGGTACTCTAACCAAACTACTTCTCTAACCTGCATGCCATTTCATATAATGTTACTGCACAGTTTTTTACTCCTGTCTCAAGTGTTCGAACTTATCCACATAAAGGTGAAAAATCTATTGTTTAACTTGCTGTGACACAAAAGTAGGAAGAAATTAAGGATACACTTAATGACATGAACACCTACCCTTGACCCAAGGGGTTAGGAGGCATAACTCAGTGCTTGATTGGATGGGAAAAAAAATCTTGAATGGAAGTCTGCATTTACTGCTCTTGTGAGCGTTCACTTTTTCTACAACATGATATTCCCACCGGCTGCCAGCCACTAATTCTAGACTATCGACAATATTAGAGGAAATAAAGCCTGAAGGAAGCTCATTTCCATATGTTGGCCCCCTCGTCCCTGCACTGGCTGAGAGTGTACTCTATATAGTTATTGTCTACAGCCTCGCCAGGGGTGTGGATATACCTCCTTACATATTTGACATTCATATAAATGACATTCTCTGTTTCAGTTGCATCAAAACTCCCAGGTCCATTATTTTCTGCTCTCCCATTAGCTCCCGAGTAAGATAATGAGGAGCATCCATGAGGAGGTGTTGAAATAAGTCTTTTGAAGAGAAAAGAAATGGCTCAGTGCACAGGGCATAATTTGCAGGTCTACTCTGTTGAACTATTTACAGAATACAGTTAATGCTATAGTCTAAAGAAAATAGAAAAACCAAACCACACACACCTGAGGAGACACCAAAGCAGCATAAATGCCCAAACTAAACAAACAAGTCAGCATTTGGGAAACAGATATTTGCTGTAAATTCACTTAACAACAATACCACTCTTAGGTCTTGACTGTTTAAGCGCTGTTTGTTTCAAATACATACAGATGCCTGCACAGCCCCTTCACATGATCACCTAACTATTTGTTAAAGGTATCACATGTAGTATTTTACATCAATAGTTCATTGCATCTTTAAACATAATTGTCTTAAAGAGAAACAGAGCGTGCAAAGATTTACTAAGATTGGAAGCCTTTTCTGGGACTTCATTTTCCATTAAGATTTAAATTGAATAATTAACCTTTTGGAAAACACACTCACATGCCTATGCATTAACGATGGAGCCAAAGGCGAACGGTTTGAATCTTAGCTTAGCATTTTTACTGAGAGCTTTTTGAAACAGCTAGCCTGTCCAAACTTACAAACAACAATATGTTGACAACACCTCTTAAGCCAACCAAATATTAAATTCTAACTTGTTTGTTGGCCGCTCTGCACTAAATCCTGATAACAAGTCAGGTAAAGCTATTTTTAGCTATATTTTAGTGGCTTAAAACACATATCTTTGAATTCATGGCTCACCTTATCCGTTTGCTCTTCATTGTCATGAATAAACTGGAAACAGCTATCAACCTCGTTTAAACAACCTTAGCATTAAAATGCAACCCATCGTCTTTGAAGCTTCCGCCTTACGACCTCAAAGCACATGAACACAACAAAGTTGGAAGAATGACTTCCCAATTCAGAAACTCCGAACTTCCAATATCACATGAACACAGCACAGATCCCCTGCTGCCCAAAAAGCATTTTCCCTATAGCCCCTGTAGTGAAAGACACGTCTGTACAACTATTGCAAGGACAACCCAAACTTAAAACAATGTCAATTATGAATCTTTCTACTCTGAATTTTTGAGCTATGGTGGTTTTACATTTGTAAAAGTGTCCTCAAGCTGATAAAATTTAAAAATCTGTGAAATCATCATGATGTAAAATCTATGAGCTGAGCGGCAACTCGCAGGCGGAGCCAGCAGGAGAAACACTACTGCGCATACCATACCATACTGCGCAAACCCAGAGGCTGTAAAACTTTTTCGGCATATGCGCCAATTAACAAAGCGGGTTTGCATGAAGCAACGGGTTTTATGTCTCAAAACTGAGCCACTCACTAACTGGGGTGACCTTGGGGTGGACTAAAGGATGACCACAAGGTTTACAAAGCAACGCTGTTAGGAAGGGGCCACGTTAATGGTGGTAATTGCAATGATTGCAATGAGCACCACAGCTGTTTCCAACAGACGTAAGTGGTGAAGAATAGCATATTAACCTATAGATCATCATGTTTTTGAGAGCTAACCAATTAAAGTTTAACCACTGACATCCCTCCTTGAAAGGGTTCCAAAGATCCAAAACATTTACATTAATATGAAGGAACTTATTTTTACCTCCAGGTTCCAGCTCTGTTTTTAACATAGACATGAGAGAAATACTGATGTCTTTCTCTAAGTACGAAAGTGAATAAGTGTATTTCACAAAATGTCAAAATCTAGTCTTTTAATTTGGGTTTAAGATTTGGTCATCTTTTTTCCACAGCAAATGTTAAATTAAAACTCAAAGAGCAATCTAAAACTGTTTCTGAAAAAGCAGCAGCAGCAAACGAGTTCTCTCTCCAGAGAAAGCTTGACTCTAAAGTCATGAGAACATACTCTTCCCTTGGACCTCTGGGTATTAAAGTCTTAAATATTTAAACTGGTAACTCTTACTTTCATTTGAGACTGCTATCATGGGGACATTTTGTTGTGCATGTTTAATTTATTTTCATAACTGTTTATATCTAGATATAACCAATATACGTCTGCAAATTATTCTGAATAGAATATATTCTTTTTATCTGACTGACAAAAAGCATGTTGTGCATCTTAACCATTCATCCCCAGATGTCACTATCTAATTGAAATACATAATGATTAAGATTTGAAATGAAGTGTGATCATCTCACAAGTACACCAATAAAGCTCTGGCTTTAAATAGACATCTAAAAATGAAGTCTTTTAACTGACCAAACCTTAGAAATAGGGGGAAATAGAAAGCAGTGGGGAGGGTAATCTTCGGAGACAAGGTTGTAATTTTACTAAGTGAATCATCAAAGATAGCCATTTAATCCCAGATCTGTCCCAGACAGGAAGAGAAAACTCTTTTGATCAGGAAATGAGGCCAACACTGGGCCTCCAGAGAAATACCCAAATCCATTTTGGGGATTGAAGTCAATTCTGGGAATGAAAAGATCAACAAACTATCTATTTGTCAAATGTTAGGCCTGTGGTTATCTAATTAAGTGAAATATACACAAATGAGGCCATCGCTCCGCAGCGGTCTCTAGGAGGAATTTTTTGAAATTCAAATTTTTTTCACAATTCAGCCATCAGAAGATAAAATGAACAGCCAGTTCTTCGAGATGCGGTCATGATATCAGGGAACCTACATTATGTTCATTACTCACCCAAAAAAAATACATCGTGGTGACTACACAGACACAAGCGGCTGTTGATGTGTATGTTTTGTTGTTAACATGCTTTGTACCATTCCTGTTATGCAACCATCATTCTCTCACACACAGAAATATCACAGCCTCGACGGCCGTCCTCTATTATTGAAAAGAAGGAGAGAGAAAAACTGCAGGTGGTTGGCGTTTAATATTTAAGAGGTTTCGCTGGATTCCAGCACCTGCCTTGCATACTGAAGAAAAACTGAGGATTTCTCAGCAGACCTGGCCTGCGGACCCTGTGGCCTCCACACTGCCCTCCATCCCACAACACCCCCGCTTCCCACCAACCCACCCACCACATCTCTCCACCCAGCCCTGTCTTCTGCACAAAGCCTGCTCTGCACCCAAACACTTCGCCTTCATGCTTTATTCATTTTCCATAACATGAACATCACTAGTAAGTCTCTGTCTGTCAGCCACTCTTCAGATTCCAGGATTAATGTAAATCCCGACAAACAAAGAGGATTCAGTGGTGGATGATAATGGATAGGTGCTATTTGCATTGTAATATGAATTCATTAGATCTGTCTATATTCAGGAGACGGCTGCCTATTTCAGCGTTGATGTGACGTTTTGTTTCCGCGGAATACAACGGTTCCCTCCAGATGAGGTGGAGGGGGAGATTGAGGTGTCCTTGTTCATCTGGAGAAATGTTTATCATGATTCCTACGCACTCCTCTCTTTTCTGACAAATCAGCTGCAACACTTTTACACCAACATTTTGGTGGTGGGGGGCTGTGCCGGCACGCTCCCTTAGGACTCCCAATTCTGAAGCTTCTTGTTTTTGTCCTCTCCGAGGCTCTCAGCAGGGGAGGATGCAATGTTTTATGTTTAAAATGAAAAAAGGTGTCATGAGGCGTCACTAAATACACGGGGACTGTGTTTGATTGCTTCGCAGTGGTATGAGGGGCTGTTCTCTTGTCTGTTTGGTGCCTATCACTTACTGCCGGTGTGCCTCATCATAAATAATGCAGTCTCCACCCTGCCCACCCAACAAACACCTAAATGAAGACAGCCTGCATTGCAGATTCACAGAATGAGAAAGGTTACTTCAAGGAGCACGGCAAGCCCGAATGAGAAAACAACAGGAAACGTTTGACGAGGACGCCTCTGCTTGAGGGGGGTGTTTACAAATATGTGTATTCTTGTTGGAATGATGTGTGTGTGTGTGTGTGTGTGTGTGTGTGTGTGTGTGTGTGTGTGTGTGTGTGTGTGTGTGTGTGTGTGTGTGTGTGTGTGTGTGTGTGTCAGGTTGCTTGTGTGCACATGTATCTTTTTGTGTGGGAGGAATAAATAAAGGTACCATACATATCAGGGGTAGTATAGAGGGAGAACAGAGAACTCTATGGGTGGATGCGCGAGCCTGTAAAATACAGTAGCTCTATCTCCAAAAATATCATGTTTTTGGGGAAGATAAGATTGGCAGAAAAAAATATGTGATGACAGTTATCTTCCACATAAAAGTCTGCTCAAGCAATGCTCCAGAAAACTTGTGCCTGAGACATCCCAACTATGCGGAATCTGCTTCCCCTCTACTTTTTAATCACCTGAGTTTCTGATGAAATACCTTAGCTGGAGGCATGTCAATGCCTGTTAATACCGGGAGTAAAGACAAACCAACTGTTCTCTGACTGCAGCATAACAATGAATGGCTGACTGTATAAACAGATGCAGTTATAAATGTTGGAAATCCATTCTTAAATATTCATGGGTCGCAGGTATAAATGTGAGTAAGTCATTATTAAAGGGCAATGGGTATAACCATCTAATAAAACAGGGATTCAGGAGTTATAAATGTTAATAGAGTCATTAATAAAGGGTCATAGGATTCTTACTTTCTAATAAGTCATTAGCAAGAGTCATCATTTATTAAAAAGTGGTACTGAATGAAGTACAGATCAGAGTAATAGCAGAGCACATGAGTCAAATCTTTTATATAACTGCATGTTATTTAATAGCAACATTGATTAGGGATGCATAATAATATCGGCACATCATCGGTATCTGCCGATAATGGCTTTAAAATGAAATAACGGAATGAGTCAGGATTATGAGACGATGGGCCCCTGGGCACAGACACAGATGTGCAGAGGACCTCAACACCTCTCCGACATAGGAGCAGGACACACAGACTGTGGTGGGTTTTTTTGTCTTATTGTAGTTGTTAGGAATCATTTTGTGGATTTGTGTCCCTTTATGTGTCTTTTTTGACAAGTGTCTCTGATAATTTGGTGTTTTTGTTTTTTTTTTGTCATTTCAGATCTGTGGTAATTTTGGGTCATTTTTTAATGTCATTTCCTGTCTCTTTGTGGTAATTTTGTGTCTTTTTTGACAATTTTTGTCTCTTTGTGATAATTTTTAGTCTCTTCCTAGTTGCTATGTGTTAATTTGACATTTAACACTTTGAAGTTGAAGGCCAGGAGGGCTCTTTTCCTGACACTTTGGGCCCCTGGGCCTGTGCCCGGCAGGCCTGCTTGGTAATCCAGCCACGGTACTGATTAGCTATAAGTCAAAGAATACAAGACAGACAGGTAGGCATAAAGTAGATACGTGTTTGTGGTGAGAAAAAGCCTTAAAGGAGAGGGACTGTCACACTAAAAAGAAAACGGTATCTTTAACTTGATTTGACTGACTCAGACTGCTGATGCTTCATATAAACTTTGGCTGAACTTCAGAGTACAATCTTCTACAAAACAAGGAGTGTGGATTTTGTGGCCTCTTTTCTTACAGCAAAATCATGTTACAAAGAGGTCACCTAATGACCATTACAGGTGAAGACATACAATCATTATGTGGGGGTTAAGTATTCCTTTAAATTAAATCTCTGTGGATCATTCTCCACCTGTTATGTGTTGCTACTTTATATCTTGTGTGCTTTAGGATCATCATCCGCCTGTCTGTCTTTCTGCTCAACTCCGTGCTCACCTGCTGGCAGCCTCTTAACCTCTAAGCTTCCCCTTACCTGCTACGCTTCTTCTCTATCATCTCCACAGTCCCTGCCATCAGCGTAAGTCCAGTTCCTCGTCCACAATAAAACTCTTTTCTTACCATCGTCACTGTCCATGTCCTACTTTTGGGTCCCTCCCATGTCCATAAAACTAATAACTCTTTTAATGAACATATGGGCATGTGGCTATTGTTTCAGTGCCATGCCATTGTTCTGACGGACAAACATTTTGAAGCCCCATTGGACTGCAAGGCTATCTCTCCAACAGCCCATTATTCCCAAAAAAAACACTTACTGCTCTGTAGTCCAGTTTTCCAAAACATACTCACTCCCCACAGTTTCAGTTACTCAGTGGTGTTTAAGAAACCAATCCCAGATATTGTGGACCGAGCGGTCTCTGCATTCCAGTGGCTTTTGTGCTACCAGATATGGTGTTTTAATTCATTAAACCATCAAACTATCCATCCAACCATCGATCCATCCATCTCCATCTGCTTATCTGGGGTCGGGTCACAGGCCCACAAGGCTTAGCAAAGTACTCCAGATGTCCCTTTCTTCAGCAACACTATGCAGATCTTTCTTGGGGATCCCGAGGCATTCCCGAGCCAAATGAGATGTATAATCCCTCCAGCATATTCTGGGTCTGCCCTGGGGCCTCCTTCCTGTTGGACGTGCCTGGAGAACCTCTACTGGTAGGTGCCCAGGAGGCATCCTGATAAAATGCCTGAACCACCACAACCGGCCCCTTTCGACACAAAGAAGCAGCAGCAAAATGTCAAGTCTGAGCTCCTCACCCTATCTCAGAGGAAGCTCATTTCAGCAGTTTGTATTCGCAATCTCATTATTTTTGGTCGCTACCCAAACCTAATGACAATAGCTGAGGGTTAGGACATAGATGGACCGGCAAATCAAAAGCTGTGCCTTCCTGCTCAGCTCCCTCTTCAACACGACAGTGCAGTGCCCACATTGCTAGTAACACAGTGCCAAACCACAAAAACATAATCTTTTTCAGACCATGACCCTCACCATATCTCCACCACAATGTTTTTAAGAAACATTACGTATCAGCTACAAAATAATGTTTAAATGTAACATATCTGTTGTTTACAGAAACGAATAATGAAAACATTTTTTTCTAGCAATTGAGTTGTCCTGCCACAGTGTTTATTTTTGGAGAAATGGGACTTGCGAACATTGAGCTCTTGTTTTGGGGATAACACGCTGTCGGAGAAATGGGCTCTTGGACTAACAGGGTTTGGGGATTTTGGGCTGTTGGGACAATGGGCAGTCCCAATGTTTCAAGACTTGAGGAGATGTGAACCTATCCTTTAACTGGCCTTTTTCACATTGGAAAATTCTTAAATGCATTGTTACGGACCTACTATTTATCTTATGTCTTGAAATAATGTGAAAAGTCATAGCCTAAGGGACTGGTCTCACCTCAGACTCAACTGGATTTGGCTTGAGAATTGACTTGACAACTAAGGCTGTCTGGACTCCCTTCCTGAGGCTACAGAAGCCACGCTGGGTAATTCGTGATTATATAACAAGCAGTAGATAATGTTTCTTTTGATTCACATTTATTTAGAAATAATATCTTGCCATGTTTAGTAGCTAAAGACAAGCTGGATAATAATTGCAGAAACAGCAGTTAGCCAATTTCCCTACTATTCTAATTCAAAGTAAAAATGCAGTGCAGTTTAGAGGAGCCACTGGGAGTGAGAGGTTTGTTATTTGTTGAGCTGGCTGGAGTTTTTGAAGATGTGGTCTCTTTCCTCCTGATACTACAGCAGCTTCAGCAGATGAGTTCAGTTTACGAGCAGCAAGAGTCCCTGTGGTTTTTAACATCCCAACAGGTTAACCTCAATGAAAAGTAGATTAGACATGGGTGAGCAAATGCTTAGTCAAGCATTTACACACACGCACAAATCAAGATAGTGGACTTTATTTTACAGTGTATGCTCTGAATCAATATTCTCTAAGTGCACCCTAAACATTAGCAAGCAGTCTCCACATCAAAATGTGTTACCCTCAATCAAAAGTAGATTAGGTAGAGGTCAATGACTACCTTGTCGGCCGCCAATGGTCCATGCTGGAAATAATGAACCGCTCAGAACATGACAGACACAAATAGCATGATATATGAGAGTTACATGCTCAGCACAGGCTGTGCAGGCTTAATTGATAGTCAGGTGATTAATAAGGCAGAACACAAGAAAACTCCAATCCATTACTAGTTTCATGTTTGTGGGAAAACACCCAGACGGCACTGCCTGTGGAATATAGAGATGCATTTAGTAGCGACAAAGAATAATGAATGGCTGCTTGGAATTTTAATTAATGACAGTGGCAACGTTTGTCTGTGCTAAACCGTGTTAACATGCGCCCGGCGTTGGTTGGTTGTTGACTGTCTCCTGAGTGCCTCTGCTAGACGTATTCAGCACCACTGTTCTCTGTAATACAATCCAATTTATAGATAATTGATTCTGGGATATATTCCATCTAAGTCTGCCTTCTGGGAAGTAGACTGGTGGTCACACAACTACTGAAAAGCTTCAAGACATAACTGTCGAGCCAAGAAATACTATCTTGGTCTGATTCAGCCTAATGCTTTTCTTTTTCATTCCCCCTGACAAAGAGATGTGATTTAATAAACTTAACAATATGCTCCAACAACTGACGCCACAGTTTCCCAGTAAATGAGGCTCTAAACCTCATTAAATATCATCCTGGCAAACATCAAGGCCACTGAGCAATTAGCATGTTGTGGTAGCCAAAGCTGTAGCCAAGGAGTCAACATTAGAGGGGCACAAAATGCAACCCCCACCTCAAAAAAAGGGGAAAAAAATGAAATTTGAACACTTGTTTTCTATGATTTTACCTATAATTAGCAAGTACAACTATACAGTACATCTATATAAGTCTGCAATAATTAAAGTTATTACTGCGTACATAAAGTATACATGCTGTAAAACATAGATTATTGACATTCTTCTCAGACTTCATGTGGACAAATATAATGTAATGAAGACATTAACATTAGCTGAATACGCTCATGAGCACAATTGTTGGTCGCTGGAAGAATGTGTGGAAAATTAGCTGCAGGTAGAAAATGAATTGCTTTTTTTTTTGTTTGTTTTTGCAATTACTGACACTTAAAATTAATATTACAGTATTATTTTCACAATTACAGTCCCACCAAAAAAGTATTGACATTAATTCTGCCTTTTCAAGCATACAGGCTGATGTGAACTGTTTTTTATTGGTATGGTGTAACAATAATTAGTTTTCAACCAATTACTGATGGACACATTAATGGATCCAAACTTTACACAAGGCCAAGAATTCAGTGTTTCCCACAGAATGTGTGTCCCTTTGTTTTATTCTATGTCCCCTCTCTAAATTGTTCATGTTTTTTCCCTTGCAGCAGTTTATGAAGTTTGAGTGTGGATGGCCGATGAGAGGAGCTGCTACTGCAGAGGTGAGTAAAGTCAAACTTTTAGACCTAGCGCAATTAACTGTCGAGCTTAATTTTAACTCTGCCTGGCATCTACTGCTCTGTCTGTGCCCAGAGTGTGCTCTGCACTTGAGTGTTTTGCAATGCATAACTAAAATGTATATCTATTTTAACAGCACTCCTAAAGAATGGTTCAGCTCCAAAAATAAAAAATCAATACCATGCCCCAAATGTACTGGCTGTTTGCTAGCTAATGCACAAGACGTATGCTAGCTTGTTAAAGCATGAGAATGTGAGAAGATAACCATCCATAAAATAATGATTTTCATAACATTTTACAAAAACTGCCACAGTCTAAAATGATATAACCTACACAACACTCATATTACACTCTTTTTCACTTTTTTCCATTTTGACATTTGAAAGTAATGAAATAGAGAGACAGTACAGTGTTTACACTGTAATATTGGATTTTAAATTTTAATTTTTTAACATTTTGTGCATATGTGAAATTTTGAGCATGTACGGATATAGTGGGGGATTAGTCCTCATCAGTATATATTGCATTTACTGCCTTGTGGCCAGCTGTTACACATTTGTGATTTGAAATAGAAACCCACCGTACTGTAGCCTGCAGAGTGTTTATCAGCCTGTCAATCCACCAGAAATCTTGCAAGCAAATCTCAGCTCTCCTCTGCACCACATAAAAAGTCTAAACCTTGTCAAGACAAAGCAAAAGAACCTCGGGGAATATGTGGACTTTTTGGCATGCCGTACCTAATAAATGTCAAGGGGCTCACATGGGTTGTAGACATGCGAATCAAAACTTAGCGCTGTCGGAATCAACACTTTACTGCAAAAGAAAAAAAAGCCTCCTTTGGTCTATTACCTAGTGTTTTGGTTTTTTTTCCATCTCAAAAACCAGCAGTAACTTCTTTTTTTCCAATTTTGTTTTATGACACGTTAAACACTTCGATTGTATCATTATGAATGCAATTATTATTCAAAGTCATCTTGTCATGACAATTTGGATAAGCCTGTGGCAAGTATGAGCCATCCTCAGTACATACAGCCACAATTAAACACTCAATAGCATCGTCTCATCTGTCTACTGAAGTAAAAGGGCAGGAAATAATCTGAATGTGTCAATTGGCCTTTCGCTCAGATGGGAATAGTTCACAGTTATCACCTCATTAAGGTTTAAATTTCAGCCTTTATCCTAAAAGAACGCCTTTTTATCTCCTCTCAAATATTAAGGAGGGCTGCTGATGAACTGATTTGTTGTTACGGTTAAAAATGACTCGTGCCATCCATCATGTTGTGAAATGTAGCACAGCTCCCAGAGAGGTTGGCGTGTTGCCCGCTCCTCTCAAGGCAAGAGATGCCGGGCTCCAGCTGCTTATATGCCCTGGTTTTTTGCGCAGCTGAGGTGCCACCCGCTTGCCTCTCGTACCTGGCAAGAAAATGTGCCACCCACTCAACAAGACTTTCGATTCCAGATTCCAGGAGTGCAAAGAGTGCGGTGTTGGTTATCTGTCTATCGAGAAAGTCATTGAGAGGTATGATGATGCATACCAATGTGGCATTTAAATTGTTTCAGTAGTGCATAACTCGCTCAATATTCCATTTTACTTCGGCTTCCAAATTGGATTTGGTCCTGTTGATGGTTTTCCTTTGCGTTCTTTGCATCAAAGCCAAGTCCAAGTACCGTCACTGCATCCTAATGGGAGACTGGAAACGCTGCCAGTGTTTAAGCACTGAGTTGTTTGATTCAAGTACAGAATAACTAATGCATGCACCTTAAGCTTAAAGGTATACAAATATCATGACATTCATGCATTCATGCTACTGTTTGGCAAAGCTGTTGCATGAATCATTTTTACACTGGGAAATTGTTATCACAGTTACTGTACTTTAGGGTAATTATCCTAAACCAAGTCAAAAAATTGAGGTTTACCAAGATTGCCAGCCTTTTCCCGCACAGCATGTTACATTGTGTAACATTTGGTTTTCTTTACAGGACAGGACTTAACAGTAAAGTGAAGACCTGAGAACATGTCTGGTGCAAAAAAGGAAATCCACTAAGGCTTTTAAAGATCCAGCAATACATTAAGAAACTTTACATGTGAAACACTCCAGATTATTGCACCACACTCTCTGAGCGCAGAGCTTAGGCCAAGTCTTGGTACAGACGGAGCAGCAGAACACCAGGCGCAGTGAAAATGAAACTAAATTGTCAATTGCGCTGGGTCTAAAAGTTTGCTTTCACAGCTGTGGCTGCTGCTCCTCTTATCCATCGATGTGATGTGATCAGGTCTGACCAGCCTGACTGATCAATTATCCACCCCATGACTCACAAGGGCTGCTAAGGTAAAAAAAAAAAAAAAAACAAACTCATGAAAAGTTACGCCAGCGCAGCATTCATAGACCTGCAAAAGCATCTCAATTTAGAGAGGGGATACATAAAATCAAAAAAGGGACACACCCCCATAGTCAACTGACGACACACTTATTCTGTGGGAAACACAGGAGATGCCACTAATTACAAGGGATCAGAAAGCAATGACATGCTCCTCATCTGTAACGTGGTCTTTGTTTTTAAAAAATAGTTATTCAAGTTACTCAACATCAGTTGAGTTAATCAAATTGAACTGCATTAACTTTTTGTTCATGTTTCTGGGCTTTACATCAAAAGTGCAAGTGTGACATTGTACTGAGGGAGAGCATTATTTTTAATGGAGAGTTGGAGAGTTGCACTCTTTTGGTCAGTTTCACGAGTGGCATGCACTACCTAGATATTCTGCAAGGTTCTGCAGTCAAATTAGGCCAATTTTACTATGGACAAATAAGTAATAAAGGAAGCAATTTTACTGTACAATTGAAAATAAAAACTTGTTGCTTTGTTTTACTCTAAAAAATTAGTGGTGTGTGAAGTCTCCATCCCGCTGATGTCAACGGGACCAGACCTACTTGAATCCAGCACTGCACAATTTATCAAATTTTAATCTTGATCTTGATTTTGGCTTCCCACAAATACATGAACATGATCGACTGTAATTTGGACTTTAAAAATGTGTTCACTGGTCATAAAAAACACTGCATATAAGCCAGCGTTTTGGATTTCCGGCAAGTGATGTTAAGCAAGAACAAATCATGAAGAGTGCATGAGACTTGTGTCCACACCAGAAGGCAACAAACAATTTGTTCAGCCACCTGAAAAACATCATTAACTCAAGTACAATGAATAAATGAAGCCCAAACAGATTAAGGTGCTAAAGTTACCTCACTGATTACAAGTTCTTGTGCAGCTTTTACTAAGAAATCCATAACAGCGACGCTGCACAGCACACCACCACATCAGCCAGCGCACAAAGGCAGACTGAAATAACCAATGCAATCGCATCTGGCCAAATATACACATCCAATTAACACTGTTTTCATTTTGTTGCATTCTCTGATTGCACATTTATTTTAAATTATCTTGGGTTCAATCTTATTTATATTTTGTTGCTAGGAGATGCACTGAATTCAAGTAAGGAAAAACCTTGATTTAGGTCGTGTTTTGATGCAAAGATGTGTACCTTAGCAGGAATTGTGAAAGCAAAAGCTTTGCTATGTTGACTTTATTTTGGGTACAAATTTTTGGTACAATTCTATTTAAATTTCGCTTTCAGTCGATGCATTGTGTATAAGGACTGGCCTTATTTTAAAACGAGTTTGTACATTGACAGGAATATGGCACAATGTGGAAGAGAAAGCAGTTGTCAGTTTATTAAAATGTTAAAGCTCAATATACATATTTGGGGCCTATAATCAATGCATAATCGTAATAAATAATCACAATTTCAGTATATAATCTTGATAATAGTTACAGCCCTATCTGAATAAATGAACAATTGGAAATGTAATAAGAGTATCAATGATCATCAGCATGTTTTGCATTTTTCATGATAACTGTGTTGTGGTGACAAAATAAACCTAATGTACTGATCAGTAGTAGAAGTACAGATTTTTAGACAGAGAATTAATTGCAGTTTTATCTGTAAGATTTCACCACAGAAGTAAATAAGGATGTTTACAAACTTAATGGAAAAAATTATGCTTAGTGTCTCAAATCAGAACTACTTTCCCCAGCATACACACACACACACACACACACACACACACACACACACACACACACGCAAGCACAGATCTGCACACACAGACACACACACACACACACACACACACACACACACACACACACACACACGCAAGCACAGATCTGCACACACAGACACACTGCAGTGCTTGAACTAATTCCAAAGAGTGTTTCCTGACTCTCCCACCTCCTTCCTTACCCTGATCACTTCCTGTTCTAAGCTGCACTGCGGTGGCTTTGGCATACTCTCCAGAAAAATGTCACATATCCCTTGTACACAGAGACTTTTATGTGTGGTAACAACCCACTCAAACTCACAACTATGTCTCACTTGGTGAAAAGCTACACTGGCATATGCCACCGCACGGTTGCTCGGCTTGTCACTTTAAAGGTGAAGTTTCACTCCAATTATCAGCAGGTATCTGGTGATGCAATCAGCAAAGGTAAACAGTTATAACAACCTTCTCACCCAAACTCTACAATAGATGTGTGATGTTTGTCAGCCGTATAGGAATTTTGCTTTAATTATAGCCAGAAGCACTCGGGAGATCTTTATGTAAATCATCAATACCTGAAAAAACAACTTTTGGGTTAACTTTCACTGGGAATTGGGAAGTTATCTAATATTTATACCCCCTCTAATTGCATGCCATAATTACAACCTTGGCCTTAAGAAAGGCTTTGGAATAAATTGAATTAATTTGGCAGCCATAAGTTGTGCCTGCATGCTGATTCACTCTGCTCCACCTCTGGAGAAAAATCTGATTAAATACACTTATAATACATTTAAACCAGACAGAATGCTTCATGAGAGGAAAAAAATGAAGCCTGGAGCTGCGTAGAATCAAAACAGTGCAATTCCAACTCTCAACATGAGGAGAAAAATCTCACATATCATGACAGCGGAGTTGAAAAACAGCTGGACAGACTCATTCTTTCTCTCCATCTTATCTCTTTGAGTATGAATGTTTCTCCATCCTCTCTATCCATCCGTCTCTCCCTTTTCTTTTTCTCTTTCTCTTGACTGCTCACACACAAACACACACACACACGCACAGGGCTGCTGATCCCGTCCCCCTCTGCGGTCTTCCAACATGCAGCCGGGGTCACGGATGATTAAAGCAGTGGCAGGTGGACTCCACTTTGAAACTATCAATAGACCCCCGAGAGCTGAATCAAACAGCAAACCCTCCATCTCTGTCAGCACGAGCTCTCGGTGGCACCGAGGGAGAGGACACGCAGAGGGTGAGAGGGCAGACTCCACCTCTGTATCCTCATCGTGCACCGTAGCACACTGCTGAAAAAGAGAGGAAAAAAAACGCAGAGCAGCTATGGAGGAATTCCTGACTCTCTGATGTGATTTCAAGCAGGCTTTGTGGATTCATTCAGGTGACCCTGCAGCCTTTGACCCATGGGGGCTGCGGGGGAGTGGGAAGAGCCATTTTCGGCAGTATTTTTATTCCCACTAAGCTGAACTACTGTAGTTTGCAAACACTGAAATTCAATGAACCGTGGTGTCATACTTGCTCTACTACAAGACTGTTTATGGAATCAAAATAGAGAAAGAAAAGACAGAAACCCCACAAGGTCAATGTGATTGTTTTGGATTTCTCATGTGCGATGTTTTTAACATCGGGGCTTTGGAGATTTATTTTTAGCCGAGCTAGCGGCATGGCGTGCGGTCTGACGGTCAGTCAGTCCTTCCACCACTTTGGTTCAGACTGAAATAAGTCAACAGCCATTAGATGGATTGCTATGAATTTTTGTTCAGGCATTTATGGTCACCACAGGATGACCTACTGACTTTGGGGATCCTCCCACTTCTCCTCTAGCGCCACCATGAGGTTGAAATTCAATATAAACAATAAAAATTGGGCTGTCTTGAATACCAGTCATTTCATTAAAGGTTCAAATATCACAGATTATTGGAGCTTTGAGGGGGGATAATGAAAGAGTAGTGGACATTTTTTTGAAACATTACTTATTAGTTGATGAACCAAAAATAGCAATCATGGATATAGCTACCAAGATGTCACCCACTGGTTTTTGGACTGCTGTTTTGATTCCTCAAGTTCTGCATTTCGGCCAACTCCATCATGGGTTTTTAGAGCCAGAAGTGACCATATTTGGACGACAGGCTGGAGTTCTGGAGGAGCAAAGGGGATCCGACTTACAGACTGTTTCTACGTCTCACAGACAGCCTGTCATTCAAGCGGCTCTGCTCTCAAATATTCATAACTTTAAGCCTTAATACCTTTTTTAACAAAAACCCTAAAACCCTTTTTTTTATATTTCCTTGACCATGTAAGTAAATATAATTCAGACTTAATTTATGTTTACTTTGTATCTAATTGTTAAGTTTACTTAAAATTTAGTTTGATTTATTTTTTTTTTTAAGTTGTTGCAACTTAAAAAAAAAACAAGTTTGATTCTGATCAGTCTTTCAACATTTTAGCAACTTAAGTAAACCAAGTGTATCTGTATCTGTATTCTGCAGCTTGCAAAATAGTCAGTCATATTATCTTTAACAGTTTAACAAAACAGAACTTGCAGATCTCCTGACTTCATCATTGGCAAAATCCTCTTAATCATAACCAAGTCAGAACAACTTGGTTTACTAAAGTTGCTGACACTTAGAAAGAACAAGAGCCCCACTCATCATTTTTAAGTTGCAACAACTTCACAACTACATGTTGAGTTAACTTAACAATTAGATATACATTAAACATAAATTAATATAAATAACTGTATTTACTTTCCTTTTTTTCCATGCAATAAGTTTCCAAGACTATTTTAAGTAGGATTTACTTGTCAGATTATACAGTGTAAAATGTAAACAGATGAGTTATATAAAAATGTACCCCCATACAGTTGTCGTAAATGTTGAAATTTGCTACATCAGGCCTATAAACATGTTTATTTCTACTGTTAAATTGAGCATTTTAACATGGGTGTCTCTGGGGATTTACTCTGTTTTGAAGCCAGCCTCAAGTGGTCGTTAGATGACCTGCAGTTTTTGGCACTTGTGCATTGGCTTTGTTTTTTTAGCCTCAGAGGTTGCTGCTTCTTGACATTTAGCCACTTAATTAGCATGCAGGTGGCAGTAAAATAGCTTTAAAAAAGAATACTTTGCATGAAGACTAAGCTGTGGTTAACAGTTTTCAGGTGATTTGCCAAGCTGGTTGTAGGTTTGTCATATACCAGTTTCCACTGGCATATCTGGCTCTCCACATCTTTGGGTCATCTTTGTAAATTCTGAAATTGTACATTTTGAAACTACCCTTGACTTTTTCAACATATTGCTAGTTTATCTGTAAGCCTGCCATGAGTGTTTAAACTGTAGTGTTCACAAAAGTAAGCCTTATGCATGTAATATATATTTTACCATTAACTACATTCATATTTCTATTACTGTTGTTATATGTTTTGCTATTGTAATTATTATTGTTACTGAGCATCTCTCCCTCTCCCTTTCTCTGTATCATTTTGTCATGACATTATTGTAATTTTATTGTTCTGTACAAACTGTATTTATTGCTTGTCTGTCCTTCCTGGAAGAGAGATCCCTCCTTAGTTGCTTTTTCCTAGGTTACTACCATTTTTGCCTCATTAAAGGGGTTTTGTGGTTAGTTTTTGCTTGTCTGCTGTGAGGGTCCAAGGACAGAGGGATGTCATATGCTGTAAAGCCCTCTGGGGCAAATTGTGATTTGTGATAACGGGCTTTGTAAATAAAATTGACTTGACCTGACATGGGTCACAGAAGCTAAAAGCACTCCCCAATTATTACGTGGGCTTCTTTAGAAACAGTTAAAATACCAGAACCAGAGGATCTAAGAGCTCTTGTAGGTTGATAGGGAGATAAAAAGTCAAAAACGTAAGAAGGTGCAATACCATTAAGAGCTTTGTGTGTGGGGAATAGACGTTTAGCCTCTGTGGGCCAACAGTCTACCTGAGCATTTGAGGGACTCCACCTCAGTGGACATTTAAAACCTTAAAACATAGCTTTTTAGCCTGGCTTCTTTGACTTTTATTTTAAAGATCTACATTTTTACTGTTATAATGCTTAGTCTATTGTTTTTTTTCCTCTTTCTTTTCCATGCTGACCTTCTATCTATCTATCTATCCATCTATGTCAATTTTTCCCCATGGCATCGAAAAAGTGTATCAAATATCGATATGTTTCAAGGTATTGCATCAAATTCAGAAATTCCAATGTGAAAACTCTATCTATCTATCTATCTATCTACACTGCTTATAATCAAAATGACCGAGGACAGTCATGTATGTGACTGTCAGGGCGGCATGGTAATATTTCCAGGAGGAATGATTTAATGGAAATGTCAAGAGCAGCAGTCGCTCCAAGCAAAGGCTGAACCCTCTGATACAATGTGAGCCACTTTACCTCAGTGGGGATGAGAGACTTGTTGTCATTCAGCTCCGGTCCCCGGCCAAAATCTGCCTTTATCAGAACAGAAATGGCATTGTCACTTTTTAATGGGATTACAGGTCTTTCATTGCATATTAATTTGCAGGAAATCAATACGGGCTGTGGCTCTGTTTGGGGGCATTTTAAGCACTTAGCTGCTTAGCGTACATGCTGCAATGGGAGTGATGAAGAGCAAGGGAAAGAGGTTTGGAAATTAGACTTGTGTATTCTGATTACTGAAAGGAGTGATAGAAACAAAGGTCAAATTGACCCCTTGAAAGTGAGACAGTTCATTGTGGTGGGCTTATTCTAACATTTTGAAATAATATGGATGAATGGATGTAAGAAGGGGAAGAAAGAAAGACTACTGAATGACTAAATGTAAGAAAAAAAGGGAGGATGGAGGGAAGGAAGGCACCCACTAGGTGCTCCGAATGAGTTTTCCCAATAAAAACTGTGTTAATCACAAACTACTTTCCTAAAGGATTGTTATAAAGTGGTTTAAAGCATAATTTGAATAAATCTTACATTACTTTCTTCATTGAAAACCCACTCCAGCATGTGGTAGAGTTGCCAGGGTGCTGAACATGGATGCCAGTAGATTATACCACAAAAACTGTAAAATGTAAAATAAAAAAAAACTTTCCAGCAGGTTTTCACATGTATATTTCTTCTTAGATGATTTACAAACAGAAAAAACAGACCTTTTTGTTCTGTTATTGAAGGAAGATAATCATTTTACACATATATAAAAGCATGACAGGGGAATATAGGGGTTGAGTTACTGATTCTGCTACTCAGTACTTTTGAGCTTTTATTGCAGCGACATGGGATACGGTCCACTCAATTACTGTGGTGACCTTCAGATGGGCGCGGTTGTTCTTATCGTGCAATCTCCACCAGTTGGCATTACACCACAATTAAAATGCGTGTTCAAAGCGACCTGTCACCGCGGTTGTTTGCCGTGCTGCTTGGCACCCTGTAGTGGAGAGGGTGACATCTATGACTCCTCGCCAAGGGAGCCCGGTAGACGCACCTAACTGTAGTTATTCTTCCAGCTCCGCATCCAAAAAATCGCCGAATAATTACACCAACAACTCCAGCCAGGGGAGTTTTTCCCATTTCCTTTTTCCATTTTTTTGCAAGAACAGCTCCGACCCCACACATTCTTAGATGGAAGGTAAGATCTGTGGTTTTTTTTGTTTGTTTTGTTTTCCGAAAGCATCGAGTCCTTAAGCGGTGTTGTTCTGGTAATAATCTGTGTCTATGACCTCCAGCGTAAAGGCAGACAACCAAATGATATTATATTTTCAGGTAGAGTTGTTTTTTATTTCTTCTGCGAATATATTCTTGCAACTTACTCTGCATCCTAATTGCGCCGTACTTTGAATTCCTGCCCTGAGGACTTGCCTCGGTTAAGTTTCGGTGGATTTACTCTCTACACGCATTCCCTGTCATGTTAGTGATCCTAAAATGTGATAATAAAAACTCAATGAGTTCACTCTTCGGTAAGACTTCTCTGTTAAGCCTTATTACAGGTGATTATTGTCATCACTGTATGCTGTAGCTGTATTTTGTGATTTTCAAATGACATCGGTGCGTTTAGGTTTGCAGCTGTTGGGGCTGGAAGAGTTGGACGCTGCTGTAGAGAGCGATGCAGCTCATCTCTGAGTAATTACAGCATGAGCAACTTTAAATAGAAGATTAGATTTTACTGCAGATATGTCTCCGCTTACCGATCAATTTGCATCATGATACGAGTTTAAAATGATTCCCTTGACATGAATAAACGGGAGAAAATGATCAATTTTATTTTTATTTTTTAAAAAGCATCACTGAAGGATCGAGTCATTTGCTTTGTGAAATTCTAGGGATGAGTTACATTTAAAACAGAAAAAATCAGCCTCGGTGGCAAAAAAAGATAAGATACGGCGGCTGATTCTCTCATTAGAATAAACGACCCGAGGGAAGGCTGACTATTTTTGCGCAGTTGCTCGAATTTAACAACCGCGTAAAAACAACGGCTGAAGTTGAGATTTACAAGCAAGTCAGTATTATCTTTAGGACCCGGCGGAGCGCTCGTATGTAACTGGACATAGTGGCTCCATCTGAGGAAGATTGCTTATCTCTCTCCTCCTCTCCCGTCCACAACTCAGCTGAGAAATCTACCCAAACGACTCCAAAGAGTTGCTCCCCATCGGGATGTGTTCTAATACGTGTTGATGGACTTCAGCGAACCGGCGACCGCTGTGAATCCCACTTGAAGTATTTCTTGTGCGCCATTCCGATGAATGCTGCGCCAAGAGCAGCGCTGCGTAAAGCCAAACAGCTCGTGTGGACGTCAGTCGAGATTCGGCGGCGTTTGTAAGCGCGGAAGAAAAGGGTCTAAATGTGAACCCGGAGCGTTATTTGGAAGGAAAGTCAGCTTTAGTGTAACTCAAAAGTTTAAAGAAAAGTTGAGAAAACGTTGTTGTCTTTACGCGAATGCGCGCTTTCTGCGCATCCATCGCTTTTATTGATCCATCTGTTGAAATTAGAATTAATTGAAGAGAGAAGAATCAGTCAAAGGCGTGTGAAAACCTTTCTGCAACTACTCTTGGCTGTTAATAACTTGTTGAATAAGCAGCTCGTCCCGGGAGCGCATTTTAAATGTGAGTATTTTGAGCATTCAGATTGTTCACTTTCCTTTTTGCATACCGTCACTTGGATGATGATGATGATGACAATCGTGACTAAATGGGCAATAACAGGGTAATTACAGTGGGCTGTTTCATGGGCGGAACTATAACTGTAATCAGGTTTGAAGTGGGTTAAATGAATAAGGAATGAGCGGCGCAGCTGAAATAGAATTTAAAAAATCCACAGCGTTTTGCATTTTTCTCCGTAGGAAGTTTAACTTGAGAAGGTTTTCTTTATTTAGCAAAGCTTATAAATGCGGATTTGCATTTGTTTCCACTTTATCAAAACCTGCTTTCATTGTAAATACATCACCATTATCCTTGGTGGTTTGATAAATGAATGATTATGACTGTAACCTGTTGCGCAGCAGGTCAGTAAAGTCAGATAGGTGTGCCTCGCCTCTGCGCAAAATCTGACACAGCACACATTGAGCTCAGCTTTTGTTTAAGTCTAAGTAGTGATAAATGGTTACTTTCTTTGCATTTTCATTTATATTGTGCCTATAACCTGACAAATTCTAAAATTACTGGACCTTTGTCCTTTGTTCTGTTTCTGGTTGTATGAATGTTACATATTCTGTATATTAAAACTACACATTCTGCGTGTTTGCATGTTAGTACTTCAGGAGAACTGTGAATAATGTATGGCATCAGATTTCATGTGTGGCAGTGATGCAGGCAGGCTGGCTCTCTGGCTGAGGCTCCACACTGAGGAACCCCTTGCATTGTCTCCACATCAACCACATCCTCTCAGGGAAAAAGCTCTTTGTAGCAAAGCACAGCCAGTCCTTGTAAATAAAAAGTGACTCCAATTGCAGAGGCTAAAGGTGCAGCCCTTGGACATTAATTGCAATGCTTTATGTGCTTATACGGATCTAGTGCAGCAAGGAGAGACAAAGAAATGGAGATGGGGTTTGAGGAGAGAAAGAGCTGGACTGAGGGATTGAGTGAGAGACCCAGAGAGAGGGTACGAAGGAGTGAGAGACAATAAGAAGACAAATGCGTGCCAGGACAGACATGCTTCTGCTTGCCAGTCAATCCCACTGTGACTCGTATGGAAGGGTTGGTTCTTGGCTCGGAGAACGTTGGAAGCATTAACCCGTTTATTGTTGCGCTCATCAGCCAGCTACAAAAGCATCAGTCTGCTCAAACTGGCTGTGGATCAGAAGTTATTGGTTGGAAGTCAGCGGAATCAATAAACACAACGAGGCGGTATTGTATGTGTGCACATCCAAAATCCTGACCAGGTGCTCTATATAGAAAGGCAACAAAATAGCAATTGTTGCGGGAAAAACCACAGAGGGAGCATCAGTTCAGGCTATCAGACGCTTTTTTTCTATTAAAAACTCTGTAAAAGTGTCATTTTGAAATCACTTGGTGTTTAAGAAGCAGTAGGAGCAGATTTGATATCCTGTATTTCAGCACCGTGGACAGCTTCCCCTCCACTTTGCCCCTGTATGGGAGCCAGGAGGCGATCAGAAAAGCCACACTGAGACATCGAGCAAAGCCACACTTTAGCGGGATTACTCTAAAATGAATGGAATACATCCGCCATGGTTTTAAGAGTCTGGCTGGGAGTTTGTAACCAATATAAGCCACGGGGCACGGCTGCCTGCTGACTTTTAAAACACTCTGCCATGCTTGAGCTGCCCAGGGGATGGAATGCAAGCGGACACAAGGGGGTGTTTCAGAGGCTTCAAAAACAAGTGAAGGAAAGAGAGGGAGGGGGGGGGGTGAGGTGGTCACCCTTAGCTCTAAGCTCTCTCTCTCCCTGCATATGGAGAGCTGCTCAAATATTGATGACTTTTAATATAGAATCTCACCTCATATTTTTCTCGGTGAAATTATGACATTCCTGAGTTACTCGTTGCATTTTGAGTGCCACAGGGTATATAATACCCAATGAGCATTTAATGTTGAAAAAACATTTAATTAATGTTTACTATATGTCTATTTGTCTTTTGATGTTTGAATTTATTTGTCTTTAGGCATTCAGATTTCAGTTATTCAAGGTTGAAAAGTAAAAGTTCATAGACATCTAGTCTTAGCCTAGATGAAAGAGTAAAGAGAATCTGTGTATATGACATAAATAAACATTCATAAGTACATGCAGTACTTACTTACAGTACTAATAAATAATTATTGTAAAATATGGTCTCCAATCAGGCTATATGTAGCCGATAAATCCTGGTGTAAAACAGTGCTAAAGCTTGGAGATGGCGTTTAAATAACATGTATTGATCAGTGGGTATAGATGCAGTCCAATGAGCAAGCTAACATTAACAAGATGTTTAATAAATGTGGACTATGTGTCTATTTGTCTTTCGGCATATAAATTTCAGTTATTCAAGGTTGAAAAGTGAAGTTTAGTAGATGTAAACATTTAAACGCGGGGGGGATACAGTACTTTTGTTACTTATTTATAGTTTTGTACTGTATTCATAATATATTTAATGGTTATTTTAAAACACCCGAGTTCCCACACATTTTCATGGGCAAAATTTCAAAAAGTTTCCATGACTTTTCAAGGACCCATAATAACCTTAAATGACCACTCACAACATATGAAATAAACAGAGCTGCATGGTTTACTTTACTCCAAATGTGATTGTTTTGTGTGTTTTTTTGTATGAAAACTATAAAACAACCTTTTGAATCTCAAATAGTTGGTTATGTTTTTTACACTGTGTGGAAGATTATCCATAGAAGCAACAACTAATTCATTACAAGCAACAAAATTCTATGCTGTTTCCAAAAATGTCAATGTATTCTACTAAATTCACATCTTTTTTAGGCTTGGAAAATGACAGTGGTAAATTCCATGACTATTCCAGGTTTTCCATGACTGTGGGGACCCTGAAATATGGTCTAAAATTGGGCTTTCTGTAGCCTATTATTCCTGCTTTTTGTAGCCGATTATTCCTGGTCTTTAACAGGGCTAAAGTTTGGGGACAGCGTTTAAATCACATCTTTCATTCAGTGGGAGGGGAAACAATGATAGAAGGCTCTAATTTTACTGTTGCGTTTCCACGAGTTAAAATGTTAGTCATTTGTTTGATGTTTCTATAGGGGGGGAATTAGCTTTCTAAATGGTGTCAGAACACTTTTTGTATGCAGAAATAACCTACCGCGCGTAATGTCTTTTTCTGTCACCTTAGTAGTGTTCTGATGTTGAATGGTATCTGTCATTGGGGGTTCACTGGCACCTTCCTTTCATCTGTATAGTTTTCATTACTCCAAGTGTCTATGAATTAAATACAATATTCTCGTGGCTAGCTCCATTTGCTGTCACTTATTAGCTTTGAATGTTCCCTATTAAATAAAAATAAGATAGGCGACCTCCACGACCCTGCAGCTGGTACCTAATTTAGCTGTCTGTATAATGAAAGTCAACCTCAGCATGGGGGTATCTTGGTGTGTGTGTGTGTGTGTGTGTGTGTGTGTGTGTGTGTGTGTGTGTGTGTGTGTGTGTCTGGCCTGTGAGTTGAGAGCAGTCCACCCTCATGATGCATCTTTGACCCAAGACTGACATTTATATTTATGAAATTTGATACACCCCAGTGAAAGAAATGGCTTATTCATCACTCAAAGCTCCAGCCGTGTTATCAAATCATCTTGTTGATTGACACAAGCATGTTTAAAGAGACAAAAAAAAATTCCAGGTACACTGTAAAATCTTGTTAATCTTACTTCAAATATTCTTGGAAACCGATTGTCTTAAAAATGCAAAGTAAATATAACAAATAATCTTAATTTATGTTTACTTTATATCCAATTTATAAGCTAACTTAAAATTCAGCTATATTTACTTAATTTTTTGAAGTTGTTGCAAATTAAAAATGACAGCTGAAATTACCTTGTTCTTGTTAGTGTTATAAACTTCCGTAAACCAAATTAGTCTGACTTTACTTGATCATCACAAAGATGATTTTTGCAAATGATAGAGTTAGGAGATCTGTTCTGTTTTTTTAACGTCCCATTATGTCCTCCCGATTGCCATTCACCTGTCCTCTGAGGTCAAAATGACCCCGCCTGGTTTGACATATTTTGACAGCATAAGATTTCATTTGGGGTCAGAATGACCCCAAGGACAACACGTTAAGAAAAAGAGGGTCTGGCTGGTTTAAAGACACTGAGGTGGATAAGTATTGCATCTCACTACCTACTACCACTCACGCCACTTAAAGTTAAGAAAATACAAATATGATTGGCTAGTTTGCAGCTATCAGAATACAGACATATAGCACAGTAAACTTGGTTTACTGAAGTTGCTAAAACTTAGAAAAATTTATTTAATTAAACGTGTCATTTTTCAGTTGCAAAAACTTCACAAAATTAAGTAAACATAACAAAATTTTAAGTAAACTTAACAATTAGATATAATACAGACATCAATTCATATATTTACAGACATTTTTAAACATAATTAGTTTCTTTTTTTTTTTTTTTTAAGTAAAATCAACTTGTCAGATCTTACAGTGTACACCCCCCCTCCCCACAGTCTTCTCTCCTCTCCCACCAGAGGTCTGTCAAATGAAGCCGTCCACAGATACCTCCTGACATGGCTCACTTTGAAGGGTCTGCCGAGCCTGAATGGCAGTGCAGATAATTTTTCCTGGCTCAGATGAACATCTGTCATTACAGCTGAAATGTATTCAAGCCTATAGTCATTTTGTAAAAAGGGCATTAGGTTGGGAGAGGAAAGTGGTAATTGCCTTAGATGTGGTCAAACCCTGTTAAAAGTGGCACAATTTTCAGTCAAAGATGGCCAAGCTGAAATACTGAATTCTAATGCCTCCACAGTCAGCAGGGAGCAATGATAACTAGCCTGCATGTGTGAAGATGAAATTCCCCAAATCTCTCACACGATAAACCTTTCTACTGAAATCCATCCGGTAATTAATTTGATTTGACTTGATAATCTCTGGATAAAAATTGTAATCTTGTAACAAAAATCCTGAAGTAGCCGTTTCCTCTGAACATAAAAGACTCTCCAATGCTCTCCATTTTACCTGAAACCTATTTGTTTCTGCAGTGATTGTCAGTCACGGCAGTAGCCTGGAGGGTGGAGTCGTAAAGCTGCTGACCGGAAAGTCACTGGTTCATCTGCACGTACCGGCTGAATGTGCCGGGCAATTTTTTAAAGTCTGGATCTGCATCAGAATAAATGTGATGTGACACTGTGAACTTGTAATGGGCTTTTAAGGAGGATAACTGTACATGCTCGTTTAAATTGTACCCTGAGTTGGCAAAGGTTGAATTGAAATGTAAGTACATTTTTCCAAACAGCCACTCGCGGGAACATAAGACTTCTTTTCACTACGGAAAAAAACCTCAGGCCGTCTGAGCGCATTGACAGTCAACAGTAACTTAACTCCTATTTACAGTGTCATTACTCTGTTGCAGGCAGCTGTATATAGCTGCTCAATTTTATTTTCCCCACTACCGCACACGCTGTACCTGAGACATTGAGATGGTGTGGGTCTCCATTGACTGCTGCCAGGCACCATTACCTGATGACTTAGGCCATCTGACTGATGGTTTGTGATAGCTCAGAGAAATGCACAATCCCTCAAATAGACCATTTCTGTCTCCCAATTTTACTTTAATATTTCCCAAATGCCTCCGAAGGCATCGGGACAAACGCAACTCCACATTCGGCTGTGAAGGAGCAGGAGAATTGGAAAAAGCAATAACTTAAATGCAGTGACTTGACACATGGAAATAAGCCTTTTTGTATGAAAATCAAATGGAGATTAGGCTTTTCAGAACAAGCTCCATTTGAATCGTATACAGTGATTTTGGCAAGGTTATTATTGTGGGATACATATAAACAGTGCAACCCTGCTTTGTGTATACATTATGTATGTGTGTGTGAGTGGTAGTAGGTAGTGAGATGCAATACTTATCCACCTCAGTGCCTTTAAACCAGCCAGACCCTCTGTTAATATTTTAAAACAGTGTTTCCAATGTTTTATGTGACCTGTTTAATTCACCAAACTGTCTTTTTTTTCTGTCCTTCAGGATGCCGTCTGCTGCAAAAACCGCAACTGACAAGAGATCAAGCTAAGACGTCTGACAGCCACTGACTTATGAGGAGTGTCACTCCTCTCTGCACATCACATCTGACCGTTAGTTGACCCTCTCATCAACGCCCAACACTTGTGAAGAAGCTCCCTTGTTGACACACCTCATCAGCCAGGCAGAAGTGGCAGCAATCAAAGACAAAATAACTGAATGGGGGCTAATCGTTGCCTGAAGCTGCTTGCGCAAAAGTAGCAACATGCTGCCACAGTTCCCAAATGCATCATTGCGCCATTCAAAGCTGCAGTAAATTTAGGAAATTCTCAGTGATACTGTCATTCCTGTGACGAAGCAGCAGCTGTAAAGACAAAAAGAAGTTCCACAGAGACCATACACAACAATATCAGCGATGCTTTGGCCCGTATTGTTCACTCTGCAAGCTGTGTGCACCAGCGTGGCACATGCCATGCAACATTACCCGGCGGCCTGGGGACACTATGACGTGTGCAAGTCCCAGATCTATACAGAGGAGGGCCTGGCGTGGGACTACATGGCCTGTCAGCCAGAAGCCACAGATATGACAAAGTACCTACGAGTGGCCCTCGACCCCCCAAATATCACGTGTGGAGATCCACCAGAAACGTACTGCGCTTTGGTGAGTCGTAACCTCGCCTGTCCCCTGATGGAGACAAATGAGGCTGTAGGCAGCATCACACAGCATACTGGGTCAGGGATAGAGAGCAGTGCATACAAGGCAACGTGCTGCCGCTGCAGCAGAGATTAATGTCCACACAGACCCAGTGTGCACATTAGGATAGAAGTGCTAACACCCGGCAGCACAGTCACAAGATAGACATACACACAATAGGTGCAGACACATATCAATATATACACAACACTCAGAGAAGCAGGTGCACATCAACTCACATATGGACACTAATACTGCATAAGGACACACAGGTTATTTACTTACAGAGCCGAATAATCATTCGTGCAGACGTACATGTGCAGAGCATTCACGCAACAAGTCATAGAGCATGAATAAGAGCAAAATTACAACAATTTCTGTGCTCATCTGTCTCCTCTGCCTGAGCTAAATGAAAAGTGTCATTTTTCCAGCAGTGCTTTATTTATCTTTGCCAAAATGTCATGTGTCTATATATATCTTGTGAATTGTCTTTTGCAATCTGTTTGAGTTTACGTGATAGATTTTGTGCTCTCTCATAAAACGCTGAATGCCGTTGCAGAACTTAAATATTACTTACTAATATCATTTTCCTCTTTAAATTATTTTAATAATGAACAGCACTGAAATAAATTGCTGTAAAAATACAGTCAAATTCCAAAAGCAATATATTTATCAAAAATACAGTAAAACACTGTAAATCATACTACTTTTTTGAGCCAAAACAGCAGTTATCATAAACGGTAGGCTGCTGTATGATTTTACACATGTAGTGTTTTTTATTTTACCAAAAATAGGCCTAACAAAGAAACAACAAACAAACAAAACAGACACCAGCTTAGCTACAGTATTACACTGTAAACTTGACATTCTTCGTAAGAATACTGTAATAAATGTAACGTGAATATAATGTTGAAGTAAATACAGTAGTGGCACTGTAAAACAACAGTATTATGCTGTATTACAGCTGCTAGAATTTTACGGGAAAAATTGTTGCAGTCTGCATATGCACCAGAAATGAACATTTTACATAACTTCAAAATTGTTCTGGCATTACATTTTTACTACTTACTACTACTTGGGTGTACTTCAGTACACCCAAAAATAAAATCTAAGGTAAGAATTGGGTTGTAAATTGGCCATTGTTTGAAATTCATTTTTTAACAAACAGGCTTCAATTAGCCTTTTAAACCATACATTCTAAAATAAGAATGATCAGAAAACTTTCTGTTGCTGCCATTACATGGGTTAGACGCAGCACTGATAGACAGTCTCTATCAGTCGCTATTCTCCTGATCAGTTCGATGTCTGCCCAGTTAGCACTGAGCCATTAAACAGCACCAACAAACTCACACCGACACCAAAACGGCTCCATTCTGTCCTGTTAACAACCATGAGGTAACATTAGCTGTGTGATGCTGACAGTTGGCCCTGTCACTGTGTGTGTGTGTGTGTGTGTGTGTGTGTGCGTGTGTCTGCGTGCTGACAGATTCTTACCCATTGTTGCTTGGTGTGGACCTCACACTCCTGCAGCAGTAGTCTCTGGACAAATAGAGAGAGAGAGCGAGATCAGGACAAAGAGGCGATGAGTGAAGCAATAAACTGCATGCAGCTCTACAGTAAAATGAGATTTTATCCTTTCTTAATAGTAAAAGCAAAAAAACAACAGTCATTTTCATATTTTGGAGGTTGGGCACCAATTAGTATACACGATGAACGAATACTGACGTCCCAATGAGTACTCAAGCGCTCATACCCATCCCTAACATATGCATATAAAAGTATTTGGTCAAAACTATTGTGATATTGGATTTTGCCAATCAGTCCTACATCTGTAATCACACACAGACACACATACACTTGTACATCTGACTTCACATACACAGTCACACCACTATCAGGTCTGCACACACACAGAGAGACAAAGACACAAAGGCACAAAGAAAGTTCAGTGTTCACAGTGACAGGGTAATTGTACCAGAGCAGTTATTATGCACTGCATGCTCACCGCAGTGTTTAGCGTTGTGTTTTACTGGCCCTTATCAAGTATTATCTACAGTTCAACCCCAGGTTGCATTTGTTTAGAATCACACTCAAAGCAAGCAGCAAGAGCCCATAGGCTTTAAAGTGCTTCATTAGAAGTCGTGTGTGTGCCCGTCGAGAGCTCCTGCAAGTAAATATTTACCAATTAAAATGGGCATCTTAAATGCAGAGTTTCTACTCTCGCAGCTCCAGATGGCATTGAGACATTTAATGCCACTGTAGGATGAAAAAGGAGCTGGTCTCCAGTCGCGTGTGACGTTCTGTGAAGCTTTATATCAAAAAGAACAGTGAAACCTTTATCAGCTCTGACTATTTCGAATACGCAACATCAACATAACACGAAAAAGAGCAAAATAGAGACAAAGGGAGTCAAAAGGTTTTGGGCTGATACTGAATTTCATTACAGTAACTGTTGGTGGTTAAAGATGCTTTGTCAAATCTCTGTCCATGCTTCCCTTTTTGTTTCTTTGGAGATATATTTTCATACGTGGTATACTGCATACATATTGCCTCCTATATTTGCATAATTCATCACATAGACTAAATATACTTATTTTTAGGGGTTGACATATTGTTCTAGTACTTAATGAGACTGATAACAGATATTTGGAACCAATATGCATTCTGCTACCTTAGGTCATCAGCTGCTTTTCCTTTAGGGTCATTAGAAACGTTTTCACTTACATACATGACATACATCAAATACTACAAGATGGATTGGCACAAATTTGTATAGATATCATGGTTCCCATATAATAAATCCCAGTAACTTTGGTGATCCTTTCATTTTTCCACTAACAAATCCATCAGGTTAACACTTGAAATTCTCAGTAAAATTCTTGATTGGATGGATTGCTATGAAATTTGAAATTTGGTATAGACATTTATGTTCATGTTCCCCAAAAGATGACTTGTAGTATCTTTGATGATACCCTGAATTTTATCTAGCAGTTCTATTGAGTAAATGTTAGAAGACGTTACAAGCTAACATAAGATTGTGAACACTATAAACATTAGCATTTAGCTCACATCAATGATGTGCCTGAATTCACCCTCAAAGACTCAGTGTGGCAAAACTGTAGCTTCTCTGTCTCGTTATATATTCTCTTCAATTAAAAAAAAATGAATTGTACAGATCTGTTTTCAACAGATGCTGATGAAATACAACAATTGGTCAAGAACAGAAGAACACTCAACTAACTCATCATGAAGTTTAAAGGTCAATGAAAAGTCGAATCATAAGTAGAAGAAGTTTGATCACCATACGGAGGAGGAATTAGATTAGATCGGACTTAACGGTCCCAGTGGGAAATTTGTCTTGGAAGTCAGTGTCTGTGCTATAAAAAACAAAAAAGTTAAAAAAAAAACAAAAAAACCCAACAACAAATAAATTCATCCATCAGCAGACCAAAAAACTGCAGACTGGCATCCGTGGATAGCTGGATAGCTTTCCCTCAGAGCCAAAAAATGTGGCTGTTTTTCTTTTGTCAGGTAAGGTTTAGACAGTTATTTTGGTTATTCCACCAGCCACAGGTTCTGTGACCGGAAAAAATAAGAGCAAAGAACTCACACTGATAGTCTCTGGTAACTGGGGATAGCTACCAATAGAAAACAGATAAATAGACAAAAAATTCTCTCTGTTGACACACCTCCTTTGTGCCATAAATCAAGCCTTAATTTTCCCAGGAGACTGTAACCAGCAGCAGACAGACGTGGCTTAGAGGGAATCATTTTAAACACAGATGGTGTCATTATTCTATAGCCATTACACTGTGCAATTGGTATTTATTTCATAATGATAAGTTAAAGCATAAAACTTACCTATTTCTACTTTAAATATCACTGTGGGTCAAGGAAGACAAAGGTTATCAACCTGCCATAACAGGACCTCAGTGATCCTGTTCAAATTACGGATAAAATAAAGCATTTACAATCCCCATACCCCCTAACGCTTAAATCCGAGCTGTACCTTTACCTGACTAAAAGCTTTTGTTATGTGACTACTCAGCCGTCCCTACATCTGGCTGTCAGACTGCCAGGATCACCTCTGACATGAATTTGAGGTCATCAATGTCCAGATGATCCAGAACACAGGCTCCTCCTGCACTCGCTTAAACGGCTGTTGCACGTTTGATCTGTTTACATTCTCGGCTGGCACACAGGCAGACTGACACCGGTGACCTTATCCACCGGTGCTTCCTGAGAGTTTGTTGGGAGATGAGAGCGGCATGCAAATGAGCTCTTTTAGCCAATCGCCAAGTTGCCTGCAGTGAGCCTAGTCTAATCACTTTCCCCAGGAGCTGGTTTCCCTCACAGCGGATGGTCAAAGAATCCTGGATGGCTCGTCCCCCTCTCCCTCCCTCCCCTCTGTCTTGTGCTTATGATTCCCATCTCTGTCGCTCAAGGATGTTTTTCTTTGTCCAAACTAAGCTCTGCTTAATATAGTTATGACAGAGTCTTTGCGCATGAAAAGGGCATAAATCATTCAAGAGCGGATCTTTTATAACTTAAGGTTGTTTACTTTTTGGATGAGAGATACCCTTTCGGTGTTTGGTTCTAATACCAAGTCTGCTTTTTCCTGAATTTTGAGGACAAGTAATAAAGAGAGTCCAGGATAAACAGTGTCTAGGACAGGTGTTCTGCATCAGGGAGTTAGCCCTGTTTTTATTTTTAGCTGCAGACCTTCAGGGGCTCTTCAAAATGTGTTGGTATTAAGGCTGTTCTCCTGTGGTGCTCTGTGGCACTGTCACTCACTATCATTCAAAACCGATTTAAGGTCTTTTTCATCTAAGACGCAGCGTGCAAGATAAAATGTTGAAATACATACGCTGTAATCTAAAAGGAAAGCTGAATTAATTGCCATTATTTTTTACAATCTTGTTAATGTTTCTTAGTCATGCATTCAGTTGAAACTAACGAAAAAAAAGGATCATTTTGATTTTGAGCATTTTCATAGATTAATACAAATTATCCAATTAGACGCATTTGAATGGTCATAGACGAGACAAATATAAGACTATTGCCCCACATGGTGCCTAACTAACAAAAGAAAGCCTGCTGAACGTCATCGGCATCTAAAAGCTCTCATAATATTTTTTGATATGGTTAACGGACATGGGAGTGTTTTTAATTACAGCACTTTTCACCCTCTCTTAAGTCTAAATCAGGTTGGCTTTGGGGGATTTAATGGTAATTCACAAAAGTGGCAGGCCATTACATCGACTTCATTGAGAGAGAGTTTAATTTTCATGCATTTCAGACTTAAACCAAGTCATTTGTAGTTGCCAAGTAAATGGGCATGGACGTGTTTATTCCACAAAACATAAATAAGCATTTGGCAGATGGCTGCCACAGCGTCTTAAAATTTTCACAATCTGAATCTGCTGGGTAAATACATTCTGTTTTGTTAAATAGACCACCCTGTCAAGCATTTCTAACTGCGACTGCCATGCTGGAGTAGTGTTTGGATTAGTACCCCGCTGATTAGAGAACTTTCCACCCAGTGGTTTGGCGGTTTAAAACGCGGCAAGAGGAAAATCTCGGAGAAAGAAGTTGAGAGACGCTCTGTTCTCACGTAACATCCACAGCAATCTGGCAGGAGATCTGAATGAATGAATGCGAGCTTTGAGTTAGGTGTCATCGGCCCACATGCTCCGCAGTCATCCGCAGCCCTGCTGATTCATCCACGTCACGTTGGCAATTGTATAAACATTTGTGAGACTGATGCAGTAATGGTGCTTATTCCAGCTACTCTGAGTCTAACTGGGTAGATTCTTGTAATTCCTCTGAACTTTATTCAGTTCTCTCAGAATGGATGAAAGGAGTTGCTGCTGCCAGTTCACCACACGGCCCCCTCGGAGGCTTAGGAAGGAAAGACGAGACGAGAGCTCCCACTAAGCTGCTCGGAGACTGCCGCGTTATTGACAGTCAATGCAGCAGACTTATCTTTGCTGGCAATGACGGGAGTCATTGTGAACTTTCAATCTGCGTCTTACATGCCCACAAGAATTGACGTAATGGGTTTTGGAAATTAATCGATTAGAAGGCTAAACAAAGGGAAGTAACCTTTGCTACACGGTGTGAGGTCACTGACAGAAATAGTCAATCTGTAAAATGGTGCTTCTGCTCTCCTACAAAGTATGTTCATGTACTACTAACTTGCTTTGGCATTTACATTTTAGAGGAAACTTATTAAAGAAGCTTAGAGTGTATCTATGATTCAGAGGTTGTCTGCACACGGCTGTCAACACGGTTATGGTTAGACAGGATCGGCCTTGTGTAAATATGACGTCACGTTCTCGCTGTAATCTGAGCACCTCGGAAGGGCTCCGAATACTGAGGTTCGTCTGTTCACTGTTGCATTAATGTTGTATCTTGATTTTTCACTTAATTTCATAAAGATAACCTTAACCTTGAACTTCATTTATGACTTAATTACATTACTAAACCCTTTATCTACAATAAATTACTCTGACTGCATTCAAATTAGCTTGTATGCATGTCAAACAGGACTGCAGATGCAACCGTCCTACAAGTGTAGTGGTATTAGATAAAACTGCTCACGTTAGGCTGCAGTGGTAGAGTTTCAGTAGTAACTGTGCATCATCATCAATTGACTTCAACAGTAGGAGACAAGTTAAAAGAGGAAAGAACAGCTACCGGTGAACAGAGATTATGAGCTCAATGGAAAGAGGGATCATTTTCCACACTCTCAAAAGTAAACCTGCACAGGTTTTCATCGGTTAGTATTTAAATTACTTAGGAAAATAATTATTAAGTAATGATGGATTTTAACTTTTTATTATTTAATTCAATAATAGTATAAATGGACAAATCCAATACACAATCTGGAGCTACACTGTTAGTTTGCTTTGCCTTTAAGTAACAAGTAATAGGAAAAAAAACTTGTAAAGTAAGGGTTGTCATTTGTAATGACGAACTTTCAAAACTTAGCACCAGACTTTGAGGTTCCTCTCAGCTCTAAAGGGCTTTTTTGTGTCTTTCAGCTCATTGTTTTGGTTAACAGTCAGTTGCAGTAGGCAGCTGCAAGATGCAGATATGGGCAGCTGTTGGCTATAAATACAAAGGTATAGATTTCTGAGGGAGGGGAGGTGAGGACATGTTCCCCTCAGTATTAAGAACATGTGCATTTGTCCCCCGAAATAAAAAGATGAAAGTAGCAGATGTCTTTTTTTACATTTAGCCCATTAATTGACGCAGAAAGGGCACAAATTGTTGCATAAAAATTTACCAAAATGCAGAAAATTTCCAGTTTGATGAAAATTTTGTAGTAGAGGACCCCCAATGCCCCCATTTCATGTGTCCCACCCAATACTGAAACAAAACCTATGCCATTGTATAAAGGCTATGTAATATCAACTTTTGATTTGTCAGTTATGTTAAGCTTTGTTTGCTGCCACCAAGTGGCCAAAAATTAAACTCGTGCAGGTTAAACCTAGTGCTTCAAGTCACAACAACACAATCACACTAATCATTTTTTAGACTTAAAATTGACAGCTAACAGCTTGCAAATGTGTTTGATATAAAACTACTTACAGTATATTGATAAAAATGCATTCTGAGTGACACTGAATAACCTACAGAAATAGTTGCATATGGATGGAATATTTGGGATGCAGGGTTGTGAGTACCCAAATTATAAGAAACGTGAATATCCATCACTTCCTTATCCAGATGGCCAACCCCTATTTGGAGGCAATTTATATGTTAGCAGAAGACTTTTTTGACAGAATATAAGATATTTACACCATAAATTGATGCAAAAAAGACACAAATTGGTGCATAAAAATTCACCAGATTGCGGGAAATTCAATCAGAATCAGTCCCTCGATTACTCATTCACTATAAATATACTGTGTACAAATATATACACAGTAGTTACTCTGTATTGTCTCACATGTCATAATTATAGAATGTGGTGCACTGCATTTGGGATTTTTAGCCTAAACTAGTGCACATGCCCTGAACTCTACTTGTTCCATTCTATTGTTGGACTTTTTCAAGAGAATCATATAGTGCATACATTTTACATAGATTACCGACACTCAAAAGAGTTTAAAAAAACCAGAGAGTCATTATATACAGGAGAGTAAAAAGTGTTTTTGGAGCCAACCTATGTCTTTGGCAAACCTTTTTGAGCATCTCTAGTCACTTGAACTACCGAGCAGTTCAGAGGTCACACAAGTAACAGCCTCTTTGATCCCTGTACCCTTCCTTCTTGGGAGGGGGGTTCATTCATCCATATATTTGTTTGGGGACAGGAAACAGTTGGAGCGTTTAGCTTCCCGTCAACCCTGTGCCCTTGACTCTGTTCTGAACTGGCCCTGCCCAGCACATCATCACCGCACCACTGCGTACCAAGACACCGAGATGACATGCAACATGTCCCCTGACTCCAGGAGAGGGGGGGAGTCATCATTTATTCTTTCACTCGCCTGCCACTTCTTTTGTCTCCTGGCTTTTTAATTTTCCTGTCCCTTGTTTTCTGTCAGCTGATGACGCATAATATCCATGCCTTGTTTGAACATGTGGAGGTTGGATGCTCCATATGAGGTGAGGACAGATAGAGATATGTCGGCGTTATTCCCTGAGAATGTGACAGGTTAATTCTTAGAGGGTTGTAAATACAAGCACGGATGAATTATGCATGGAGATATAAAAGAAAGAAACAGGCTTTGTGGGTTCGACTAGATGGAGTCTTTCCGAACAGCTTAACATTTGAATGCACGTTTGCTGTCTGAAAAAGAGCACTTATAACCATACGCATTCATTCTTTAAAAAAAATAAATAAATAAGCAGACGTAATATTTAAAAGCCAGTTTGGAATATTTTCCTGTAGGTGTGTGTTAGACTTGCTTTCTCAGCACAAATGATGATATTAGCAGGGTTTTTGCTGTAAACTGAACATCAGACTATCTTCACTAACAAAAGAAGTTGTCTGTTACCCGTATACTTTCCAATATCTATATTTAAATAAAGATGTTTTATAAACTGTTAACATGTTGTGAAACAGAAACATGTGTACAGTTGGTTTATTTTATTTTACACTCTGCTACTTTCACTGACACATGATGACACCAAGCTGCGTGATGTGGCAGGCTGTCAAACCTTTATGGACAATGTTTGGCCCTCTGTTTGATGCAGTGAAACTGTGCAGGCTGTTCTCATATAGTTTTCGTACTTTTACTGGTAAAAAGTAATGGCATATAATTCCTGTATAAACCATGTAATCATGAGCCATGAGGCAGAGATCCTCTGTATGCTCTCCAGGCCACGTCCCGCATATTAATTTAGCATGCTAGTATGTTTATCCAAGTACAAGTGTATTTGTTATATTGTATATTTTATGGTTATTCTAAAGATAAATACATATTCTTACGAAATATGCATGCTTTCAAAATATGCTAAGGGTTATTCTTATTGTTTATTTTTTTCTATAAAGATATATTTTTTCTCTTTTAGTTTGATATATGCATCATTGTCTTGCAGCCATAACATAAAGTACACATCTATCTATCTCTCTCTCTTCATATATATATATATATATATATATATATATATATATATATATATATATGTATTTTTAGAAACCATATCCATATCTACACCGAGAACAAGATGATGTGCCTGCTGATTAATTAATCGATCACATTGTATGTTTACTTTGCTGTGGTTAATTAGAGCAGCATGCTGAAGTATTGGAAATTATAAAACTGGAGTTTTTACAAGATGGGAAAACAAACAGCGCAATCAGTCACAATTAGTTATTGATGTTTAAGAGAAAAGTCACAGCTGCACTGCAGGCTGAGGTCAGTTTGATAATCAGCTGTCGGACTTGAGTCAGTGAGAGCTGATTATGTACAACATATGACAGTCAGCTACAGATGGAGGCGTTAATGTAACTACATATGTATTTAATGCAACCTTTACCTGCACAAATTGCATTGCAACAGAGACTTCCATCAGCCAAGCAAGCAACTTCCTGTTTAGTCCATATGCTAACATGAATGGGGATAAAATAATTCAATCTTGCAGCTCGTCTCGACTTTCAAAATGTTATTGGGCCACATTAATCAAATTGTGATGATAAAAGAAGTTGCAGGAGTTGTAACCACAGACTGAAAATAAATGGCCGTCACCAATTTGGAATTTTTAATTGACCATATTTGGACAAGGTTGGCGCTGTGGAGGTGTGAGGGGTGGATGTGACTGAGAAGCCGAGGATACTATTGGCACTCAGCCTGTCACTTGAGGTGGTCCCGCCCTTAAAAATGCATAACTTTGGGCCTTAACAAAAATGTAAACGTTTGAGTTATATAAAATTCATCTCCTGTCATAAATGATGAAAATTATCTACAGAGACCAAAAGCATCTTTTGTACCAGGCTGTAAACATGTTTATTCCTGCTGTAAAGTTGGGCATTTTAACATGGAGCTCTATGAAGATTGACTGACTTCAGGAATCAGCCTCAAGTTCTGTTGTGACTTTATTTTTCAGCCCCAGAGTTGCTGCCTGGTTCTAACACTCAAAACAGTTTATCTACCTCTTGCAACATAATGACGGATTAGATGGTGGTGCTGATGATGAAAGAATAAGTTAAACATTTTAGTGGGAGGGTAAAGAGACAGACTTGTAACCACTGATTAGGAGTAGTGCCCCTAATTTATTTGTATTCCAACTAATCCTCGGACCCACAGTTTAATTTTTGACCGCCCGGACTCATATGCAGCAAAGTAAAAACCGACAGCTCCCGTGAGGTTTTTGTTGGGTCCCACCTGATCCCAATCGCAATGAAGTCCTCTACTTTATTCCATGAGAGGTACCTGTCATTAACCTTTGTGCTCAGAAACAGTGTCATCAATAAATCAAACGCAGTGTGCTCATTTTACCAAAGAACATAGTCTGTTATAGCTCATGCCAGAGTGAGGTCAAATTATCTGAATAAGAATCAGAGATACTTTATTGATCCCCTGGGAGAAATTGTGGTTTGTTACAGTTGCTCTGATGTAAAGCACAGAGAATTATAGAAGTACAAATTAGAAGTAGAAGTACAAAGTAAAAATATAAAAATAAAAAATGTGTTAAGAGCACTTACTATCAAGGTGTCAACTGGTATTATAGGTAGTTTCTATGTTTTTACTTTGTATTTGACAGACAAATCTGGCATAAGGATTTCCAACTAACAAAGATTCAATTTTACAACACAAAAAAATGAGACACTCTTTGTGAGTGATTTTATTATTGTATTTTCTATACAAAGTTTGACAAATGCAGTTTTAGGTTTACGTGTGAAAATCAGTCTTCTGAAAGTCAGACAGCATCCTTACTTCTCATCTCTTTTCAAATTCTCCATCAACAAACTTTACATAAGATATTAAATCTTTTTTGTTCCCTTTAGGTTCGAATTTTAAAGCATGGTGACAAAGATGAATCTCATTAGCATTTACTCCTCGAGGACCCAAATTGCAGCAGATAAGACGGCATTTTGGCATGATTCAGAGGAAATCCTCTTACCTCATGATATGACTCAGCCTCCTTTCTTCCAGTAGTCCAGCCACATTTAACTAATTTGCTGTAGACTCACATGCCGACGCATTTCTGCCGCTTGCCTTGCAAAGGCGTACTGTAATACAAGCATGAATGTTTCATCGGTGATTCACCGTGTTTGTCTTACACCTCAGTACACAGGAAACAATTTGTTATTTCAGCGTATGTGGGGCCTTTCAATACCAACAAGACAGTAGTTCTTAGAGAGCCACCGTGACTCAGAGCTTTGAATGCGCTCCTGGTGATGACGTTGTTGTGGTGACCTGTGGGCCTCAGCTATTTTCTGATTGACTCCCCCCAGCTCTGAGAGTTTCCCTGTCCTATTTTGCCGTGTCCATCTCAGTTCTGCCACTTTTTCAATAAAGAAATGACAGAGTAACAAGACTGCCCACACAGTAATTTTAAAAATAAAAGGGAATTCCTTCACCATTAAATTAAATTCTTTGCACTCCCCCAGCCTTCAGTGCTTTTACACCCATTCAGCGTCCTTTTATGCCTGACAAGCTGAATGGGATTCTTGTAAAAGATACAGTAATTGAATTACTCCAAAGCTATTTGGCAGGCTGACTCTCTGCTGCTGCCCAAAAAAACTCAACTTGGCTCACCAATCTGCCAAAGGTTTTTTTTTTTTTTCATTATTTGCAGGGAAGTGCATGTGAATGTGAAGGACTTCCCCTCCCTCAAGACACTGTCTGTAATTTTGGCCAGACTGAGAAGTGTCAAGCAATCAAGCAGTTCTCTCATGGGAGAGGAACGCTTTGAAAGCTTTAACCTCAAAAGTCTGTGATGTTGGGAACATGGCTGTGTGTTACAATGATGGCCTTTTCTTTTTTTTTTTGAAAAAGGCCACAGTCATCTATTTAACATGAAAACACTGCAGATAACCTCACAATGCAACACAGGAGCTTGAATATGATGTTGACCGGAGTATCTGAACTGAACTGAATTTTCACAATTTACAAGTGCTTACATTTTGAATAACTAAGTTAACATATGTAAAAAATACTGTAAAACTTCAAATAATAGCCTGGTCATTTATTTTCTTTAATCACTGAATTTAAGTTCTGTATATTTGGGACAGACATCGAAATGGAATGGGCCTTTAAACTTCCTGCTCAGAAAAGATGGAAAATACTATTAAACTATTCATTTAAACAAGTATGAATATGACTTTGCTCAGACTGAGAGAAAGAGAGAGACAACAGTACCAACAGGCTTTTCTACTTTGGGGACAATTTTGTGACAAGTTTCTTTATGCTTTTATCTGTATACCTGAGGCACACTACTGCAAGCATTTACATTATGTAGCCTACACTGCTACATGTTAACATCAGGGAAACTTAATTTTGGGTGCCGATGTTGTGAATTTCTCCCCAAATCCTGATCATATTCCTGCTGGAACATGTCTGATTTTGTTTAAAAGCGTTTTTTGGTGTTTTTCGGGGCAGAAAGAGCAGCTATCCCCCGTTCGAATTTAAAAGAGACTGACTAAGCAAAATATATAAGAGAGAAGTAACAACCGTAACATTTTCACTGGCCTCCATGCTGCTTCCTACTGTTTGCTAAGCTGTTTTTTGGCCTGTCAGTAACAATGAATGTAACACACTCATGCACAAAAAAAGGCATATTCATCTACTGCACAGCTGAGCACACAGCTGGGGTCTACAAGCAATTGTAAAGCAGTCTATCAATTATTTTAATCGGGTTTTCCCAGGTTTAAAATCTCTTGTACACATGGTAATCTTGGTGTGAAAGGGTATAAGTGACGTCTTTGTTGGGTATATTTTTATTTTATTGTCTTTGAATGGAATCAGGCTAGCTGTTTACCCCATAGACTGTATATAAAGATGGACAATATAACAACAATCTTGATCACCCCCTGATGTCTGTCTGTGTTATAGGTCCTGAGGCCCGCCCCTCCATGTTAGTGAACGGACATAGGCCACACTAAAAACTAAAAGTACACGCCAAATAAATTTTTCCCAAAGACGGTTTCTGTCACTAAAGGTAGTTGTCAATACCCTGAAGTGTTGTTTTTATGATAAGCTCAGTTTTTATAAGTAATTAAATTATACAAAAGAGGTATTTTCCACCATGATTGACAGCTGTGACAGGCAATCTGTGCACTCGCATGCAATGGAGCTGCTCGCAATTGGTTGGATGGGTGTTTTGGCAGGAACTCACCCACCACGGATATCGCTACTGCGCATATGCACGCTCTCAATGACATCAACCTCGCAAGATGGTAATGCCCTTATCTCGGATATTTTAACCTAACTTCAGCATAGCAGGGGTAAGTGGGGGCGTGTCGTCCATCTTTATATACAGTCTATGGTTCCCCCCTGTCAGTCTCTGTGCTAGGCACAGGCATGAGTTTGATAATGAGCTTCAGATCTTATTCTTGGAAAGAAAGGGAATACACGTACTACCCAAAATGTTGAACTATACCTTAAAACGTGTTAATATGTACAGCACATCCACGTTGCATTGTGTGAGTCCAAAATTCCCTCGAAGTCAAAACACTGGCTTTGTTTTTGTTTTGTTTTTTTGTTTTTGAAAAGGTCAAGTATTACCAGGCAGAATTTTGTGTTTTTGTATTCATTTTTATTTTTTATTTTGAGAAATCATGAACTGAGTCGAAGGGGCAAGACTTGAAAGAGAGAAATAATGGCGAGATGACAGGCAACTGTTGCGACCCACCTCCCCTTAGGAAACCCAGCCATCATGTTGTCAGGCCATATCGATCTCTGGGAAAGAGTGAAAGAGACTGTGCTGTGGAGAGGGAAAGAGGGAGGGATGAAAGTGCAGGAGGGAAGAATGTCCGTTTCCAAAAGTGGCTGGTGTGATTTTATCATGCTCAGTGAAAGGGTGACATTTCAGTAATGCTTTATTCCCCACTTTGGCATTTCAAATTAATAAAAGCCTCTAATAACTATGCAGATTGAAAAGATGGAGGACGAGTTGACACACTATGAGCTAACACACTGATGAACAATGCGGCAATTTCACTCTCACTCGCTTCTCGTTCTTTCTTTGGCTCTCTCAATTTCATTCCAGTTTCTATCAATTTCTCTGCGATGACCCCTGCATCTCATTGTAAAAGGCTGAGAACTGAAGTCTGTGTCCTCTGATTTTCCTCTCAATGAGAGAGCACTTAGAATCCCTCAGTGGCAGATTGATGTGTTTTAAAGCTGCTTATATGAAACTAACAAGAGCCTAAATCAATAATGCAATGGTTTAAAAGACTTTTATCAATGTATTGTTAGGGTGGAGGCATTCTGGGGTAACGAATGCATTACATTTTTGTTTTGTTTTTAAATTGTTTTAAACTATAATAGGAGAGAGATAGAGTAGATTAAGAAATTTGGGTTTGTAATGAAAGTTCAGGGTTGTTACACTTGACGTGATCAATGACAATCATGATTTAGAACAAATAGTAGTCTGTTGGCTTTGCAAAGGTCAGCTCCCCTGGTTTAAATCAGCAACAATTAGGGCTTTTATATAGGAGGGTAGCTATGGAGAAAATCAGATTCCTCAATAATGATATTGCAACAATATTGCAGGGTTGACTGTTAGTGCTTTCACATAATATCCTCACATTTTGCACAATGAGATTTTCGATAAATAATCATCAGTAATGTGGAAATAATGTCCAAGAGGGTAAAGGCAAATAAGTAGGTCTGCCCCTTGAAATTCGGAGATTCAAATCATCATTCGGAGACCCTCAGTCTACTGAGATTGCTTTAAGTCGAGCAGTCGTTCTTTCTCTGTGCAGTGTTACTTCTGGGTACATTTTGGTCCACGGATTTTGCTGCAGCGTGAGTGCTCTGGACTTTTACGCTACTCTTTGGTACAGGGAGATGCAGACATGCAGGCTCCAGCATGGAGGAGGAGGAGAGAGCAGAACCCTTCTGCTAAGAAGTGGTGAATTTACAGCTCACAGCAAATTAATACAATACAGTCTCTGGCTTTTGTTTGATAACTAGTATTGGCAAAAAATGATGTTGCACATTTATAACCTGTGGTTAGTGCAGTTAACGTTTGAGGTTTAATATATGAAATGAATGTCACTGTCACAGTGAACATCCCCAGAGCCCAGTCACACTTTGAATCATTGTATGGAAAACAAAACAAATCACTGAATATGTGTATTGAACAGTCAAATCCAATTTGACTGGCATAATTCTGATTCGAGTACAGTCTTACAAATAACATAAAAGCTAGCAGAAAATTACGTCACATTACTGTAATGCAGCCTGTAAAACCAGGGAAAGACACAATATTAAGATGTCCAAAATCTAAGACAATATCGAGTCACACAATAGTCACAATATCAAAATAACAACATATCGAGTATGGAATTAACCTGCAGATGCTTTTGTTCAAAATGAGACCAGCCTTTCCTATAGATGTCAGTTTTTTAGCCACAATGAAAGCCAAAATATACCCTCACCAGATGGTAAGGCTTGTTATTTTCAGCCGAGCCCTTTTTCCAAAAGTTTGCGCCCCCTTGCGGCCGGTTAAGAGGAGAGGGGAGTCAGCAGTCAATGAGGGTCCACAACAGTCAAAAACAGATTTTTAAGATATATAAATCGCTGAAACCACAAGAGATCCTTGAGCACCTCATCATACATGTGCGCACAAAATATTAGACTAACTGATACAGTAGTACACATACAAACGTGCGCACGCACACACACACACACACACACACACACACACACACACACACACACACACACACACACACACACACACACACACTCTACCAAAGACGCATAATCCCCTCCACGAGATAATTTAACTTTTACTTAAGTACTGTTTGTTTACCCTTCCCACCACTTTTTACAACATATTAATCTTGTGAAATGTGGTGAGGCCATTTTTACCAAAAAATACTATTTTTAGCACAGCCGAAACCAATGAGACACAAACCTACAACCCTGGCACTGTCAGTGCCATGCCCTATCTTTACAGGATCAAAAGAGATGCTTGTAAAAATCTATCTGATGTGTTTATTTTACACACAAATCTCTGCCCGCGTTAAGCATTCTCTCTAAAGTATCTTGACAAGAGAGATATCAATTTTTACCACACAAGCAGGCAGCGTTTCATCCAGAGGCTGCTTTGGAATCCAGAGCGCTGCAAAGCGAGGGAGAGATCTCGCAAAGAGAATTAAACATCCTCTCATTATAGCAATGTTAAAGCGTTTTATTGAATCCCGACATCAGAGGGAATCTAATCCTGCACACAGCCAAGCTCACACATGCTGAGACTTACAGCCACACACACACACACACACACACACACAAATTCCCGGGAAAATATGCAGGTGTGCTCACGTACAGATAAAGATACACACAAAAACAACACATACACATGTACAAATGACTTTGATTCAGTTTTCAGTATATGTAAACATCCAGAGATTTTCACACATGCAAGCTAATGCACACATGAAAGCCCACAAACATCCCCCATGATAATATGGCGGTGTTAAATTTACCCCAGTGGGACTCTGCCACATGGGACAGATAATGAGGCCAGGTGTTAATTAATGTGGAGTGCGTTTCCCCTCGTCTACCGACGCCCCGTGAATCCCAATCAAGGCTGGAACGTGGTGCCGCTGATTTGCCAAGCAGTGTACTTCAAAAGGCCAGACTGGCTGTACCGCAGCCCTCAAAGGGACTGCTTTGGCGAGGGCTGCGTTCCAAAGGGCGGAGTGCTTGGCATGTGGCAAATCGAAACACGAGCACCGAGAGAAGTTTGTGTTTTGGTTTTGATCAGACATCGGTGTCAATAGAAGGTTACAGCCGTCCCCCCTGCACCCTTTGATGTGCTATTTACTGAACCACCTGATGCGTATGTTTTCATTTTGTGTGCTGGGTGCAGCCTGACACATTACACTTAAAGAAGCATTCTGATGTGTCGGAGCAAATTTTACTCACAAATCCAAACCTTAGCCTTGTTGGTATCGTAATGTATTGTTGCAGGATCAAAGCTTGACGAGACTAAGAGGCTGCTTATACGGCAACGGTTCTCTGTTGCGGTTTGGCCTTTTGTTCACACAGCAAAACATCTTTTTCTTTCTGTGATGTATTTTTTTAGAGACCTAAAGAGCTTATTGTCTGTAGTATCTCAGTAAAAATGAAATACAATTCTCTGTAGCTTTTCCAATTCCTTCTTCTGACCTTTCCAAATCATCTTTGGACCCCCAGGTTGTCGATCATTGGATTGTATCACTCAAGCAAGTTTGGGCTAATTGATTTTCACACCTTGCAGAAATGAGTCTAAGCCAGCGGGTGTCTGGAATAATAAAAAAAGTACACAGTCATGCTTGCATGATACTGACTTGCCATTATGTGCTGTCAGGTCTCAGACGTTCATAACCCTCCAACCTCAGATGTGATATGATGGTGCACTCACAGGTCAGATGAGCAATCCTCCTGTCCTTCATTCCTCTGAAGGTCAGAAGAATGAAAAGCCTGGCTCTGTTGTGAGCCACTGCTGGCCCTGACTGCAGGTCATTAAAGCTCTATTGAGTTTCTGCCAAAGCTCTGACTCTCCCAATATCTCACCATGGCTCATCTGAGCTGTCTCTTCCATCAGGGCTTATACAGAGCCCTGAAAGGATCAACAGCCACTCCCAGTGTTCGCTGTACACTTGAGCATTCCCTCTTCTAAAAAGCCGAACGAGATCTACCTTGATATCATCCCCCCTTTTAGCTCGGCTTCTGTGTATCACCACAAACATATCATCTTCAGTTATATCGAAGTACCATGTGAGTGCAGGGCAAGGAGAGCTCGCCTTTTTGCTCAGATTGAAAGGTGAGATTTTATTGTGGTCTTAAAATGGGCATCTTGCCATTTTATCAAGTGGTGCTTCGGCTCAAATAATCATCATTTTTGTTGACTTGGATCAAGTCCCCGAACACTGAATCACAGACAAGTGATATCGCCAAGCTGTCATTTGTCAAATTGTCCTCCTCTTGTGCTCCCCATGAACGAGGATGGGCATCCGGAGGTGTGATAGAGGGGTTTGGGCCAGCGACAGGTCTGCAGGTGTCATGCGGCAGGTTAGGAGGTGTAAGGCCAAGCAGGATGATGGGCTGATTAATCCAGCAACACCTCGAGTCCAGTGGGAGAGGATTCTCTCACAGCTAGCGAGGAGTTACTGAGAGCTCAGCACAAACAAGTAGGGGAGAGTCGCCAACATTTTTCACTTGTCACTTTTTTACCCAGAGATTCTCTTACTTACACAGGTAATATTTTCTGGTAAAATACCTACATGTGTCTGCTATTGTAAACCACTTTAGGTTCTTTAATATAGAAAACAAGTCATGAGGAATTACACAGAAAGTGGGTGCTTTCTGATCTTACAAATGAAGCGTGAGGGCATCTTAATTGTAACATTACAGGATGTGACATCTGACTTCCCATGTGCAATTGCACACTGACCCATGGAGGGTCAAAAATGTAACAACACTTGAAGTCACTAAGCTTTACAGTGTATGCTGTACCCATACCGTACATACAAGTTTTATTCAATTCAGTTTTCAATTCAATTTTATTTATAAAGCCCATTATCACAAAACAGTTTGCCTCAGAGGGCTTTGCAGCATACGACACCCCTATGCCCAAAAAGACAAAGACAGACATAGCAGTTTCATATAGGCACAATTATAGATATACAAGTTAAGTTATCGAACTGTGTTTACAAATTTAGGCAGCTACAAATGTAAGACATGTTACAAGTGAGAAAACGGTTGTGCTTCAGCTTTAGTGTTCATAACAGATCAGAACTAGCACGCATGATATGTGGAAACTGTGCTATCTGAGAAAGAACAGACAGGCACAGACAACTGTCTGGATTTTAGCTCCACAATATGAACACAAGTTTATTTTCTAAAAACAACCCTGGATCTTAAGTTTAACTTTGTGATAAACTGGTTTTCTAGCTGCCGTGCACAGCGGACGAGTCCTGTTGATATTTCTCTGGGAGAAAGTAGATATGTTTACTTCCAGACGCGGGATAGATGATGTCATGATGACATTTACGTAGTGAGAGGAAATGTGCGCATTGCAACTCAACTGTGACATAATTTTTGGCAACCCTCCTCAACACACAGCTCACAGACTCATTAATGTTATGTTCTGTATGTTTTACATTAAAGCTTTGGGACCTTTAGGGTCTGTATGTGGCATACAGGTTAGGCAAAAAAAACTATGGGATTACGTTTAGTAAAACCATCATGCTTTACGTTAAAATAAGAACATAACGTGACGTAAATATGTTACGGACAGACATAAGTTACATAACTTTAAGAGAGCACTGACTTTGGGTTTCACACAGGCAGGTTAATAGCAGTATCCAGGATTAAAGTTGTGTTTGACCAACACACAAGCCTTTCCTCCCTCTCTACTCTGACTTTCTCACTCTTCAGGCTATGTCAGCATCAAATACTGCTACGGATGAGTTCACAGTTGGTTGAGAGCTTGATGCGTCTCATGGAGATGCCATACGGTGACTTCATCTTGATATCACATGCCATGGGGCGTATCTGACTACCTGGATAAAAAAATAGGCTATAATAAAGGATGGTAAAGCCTTTAGTTGAAAGAGAAATCCTGTTTTTTTAATCATTTTTGTCTGAATATTGTAGTGATTTTGGCCATCATCACTAGTGGTAATAGAATTTTTTACTCAGTTATTTGCAGAGATTAATGAATGCAGTGAGTGTGCTACAACAAAATCAAGGGACCAAGAAGTCTGATTATCATATACTGCAGGTTTTAAACAAACCCACAAGTTAGCTGAAATAATATAATTACTCAAACTGTCCATTGTTAACACTGATCACAGTTAACAGACTGAAAATTTGGATTAACTGTTGGCCTGTTTTCAGACTTTCTAATCATATGGTCATTCATGTTTATTGCCCATTTAAATTTAATGGTATACAAGTGTTCCTCGATCTCCGTAATTGCTCTGCTGGTGATACAGTGTCAAAGTTATCGTACCCAAGTCATACTAAAATGGTCTAAGGTCTTTCATATTTTAAATAATTCTATTACAATTTCTGAAACAGTATGTAGTGCAATAAAGCTACGTCATGTAATACAAAAAGATATCATTAGAGCATTTCGGAAAGGAAATGCTATTTATGCGAGGGTACAGAGTTGTCTTCTGCATGTAAGAGAGTAAGATTAGAGAAAGACTCATCTTCATTATCATCAACTTCTGCATTGTAAGAGCACAGCCATTCATTCTATATAATCTTATTGCATGTATGTATTCCTGCACAGTATCCGTGTAAGGTTGCCGTTTGTATATATGCTGCATTTATGTAGGCAGGAAGGTTGGCGGAAACTCTGGCAAAAAACAAACTAATCAAAACTGAATGAGTAATTATTTAACTGGCCCACAATTTGATTAGTTATAATAGCTGAGAAACTGTGTTATATAATTATCATTATTATACCCTGCCAGTGTTGTGGCTTCTAACTGATATGCTTTTCAATTTGAATGAACTTTTTTTATGCTTTGGGCCTCTGTTTATACCAAAAATAAATTTCCCCCGGGACTGTTTGGTTACTGATAGCACAATATTTCCTCCTTTTTTTCCCTGAAAAAGGGTTGCACCAGTCAAATAATGTCAAGCCAAATTAATTTAGAAAGCTTTAAAATGTAAAAAAAAAAAAAAAAAAAGTGCATCTCAGAGTGATTTACGGAGAAACAAAGCAGTGAGCACACATCAAACTTTAAAATGTCACTGTGGTGAAATAACATGCTCGCCTTAAAAGGAGATGGCTGGAGCAGAAAACTGCAGTGGGTTCAATCTGTGATCTGAGCTTCAAGTCCAGAAATCTGTCAGCTAAACTGATTGGTTGGATTGCCTGCACCCATCCTTCAACCGAAGCTGTCGTTGGCCAGAGAATTTATCTGCCGAGCCACATCTTGTGTCAAAAGGCACATCAACGAGAGGTTACGCTTTGTCAGTCTCACAGGCCATCTGTCACTCATTTAAACATCTGCCTCACATCACATCATCACATACACGTGTGTGTATGCGAATAATTTTATGATGTGTGTATTTGCACAGTTTTAGATGCCAACTGTGTGGGTTTTAATGCATTTTTGTGTCAATAGTTCAAAGATTTTATTGATATAATCATGTGCAACAGATATACTCTATGCTGTGGTTGTCCTGTCACGGCTCATCGGTTTCTATAATAGAAATCTTAAACTACTGAACACAACTATGAAATTACATCTAAATATCCACTGAGCCTTCACCGCAATCTGAAGTCCTAAATGTCCCGCATACTTTATATTCCAGTGAATGACATTTGGAGGCACATTCACAGCTCATGTCTCTCTCTTCCTTGTTCTTTTGCTCTCCTGCTGTGTGACACCTTGATATTGGATTGACCTTATAGGCTGCAGAGATCGGGACATCATTAGCTGCGACCAGCCGCAGACTTGCTGCTCAGGCCTTCTGCACTAAGCCACTGCCCCCGGACAGATCATATAGCACTGATAGAAACCAGCTGGGCTCGGTTACACAGCAGCCATGGTGGCAATAGAGATGTCAGCAATACCAAGAAGAGACAGGCCATTAGAAGACCTTGCAGCGCTGTATGTAATGTCAAGGATGTAGACCATCTGAATGACAATCTGACTGCTATGGCATGACCTGAAGTGAATATTAAACACTTACAAACCAAAAACAAACTAATACGAATTATAACGTTAAGTGAAGTATGTAAAATCATCTTATGCCACTAATGCAATGATAATATCATAGTAATGCAAATGCACCCTTTCAAAAAGAAATCAACTTGTATATATTAATATATATTGCTAATATATACTTGTATTTTATAATTTTATATCCAAACATAAGGGTTTGGGGGGTGGGAGGGATCAATATATCAAAGTATCACAATATTTGTATAACAATATTGTATTGTATGGTTACAGGGACAGCAATCAAACTATAATGAATACAATTTGAAATTCTAAAATAAAATAATCAATTGTCTATATATATGTAAAAAATGCACCACATGTAAAAAAAATCCATTGTCCTCTAGATACATTTTGTTGCAATAAAAATGAATTAATTTATTGCAATATATTGCTTTACTCTACATATCACAACACATTTAAAATTGCTATTATACTATATTATGCCGTATGTATCATGATAATATTGTGTCATGATTTCCACTCCTACTCAGACATTGGGATGTATCTATATAAATAAAATATAAAAATGCATGAAACTGGCCGAGAAGCTGTTACTAACATTATATCCCTGACAACAAAACACTATATTGTAAAGAACTACTTCACTGGTCCATGATTTTGCAAATGTATTCTACTGCACCTTTAATATTTGTGTCCTTGTACTGGTTCTTTTTTATGTGGACATAAATAAATTGTTAAAATATGTGCTGAGGAGCCGGGCCCCGCCCACAGAGAAACTTACAGAGGGTCAGCGAGGACAGAAGCCGTGCGACCAGAAAAGACAGCAAAATGTCTCTCAGGCTGGATTTTTTCTTTTCATTCGGCTGAGGCGCTGCACCCAAGGCAAAACCCAGCTGTTTACTCTGGCATCATGTTGGCTAAAATTTGGGTGACAAACAGGTAAATTAACAGAAAGGTAACATGGTGCAATCTATGGACATGACCTCATTAACTTCTGCTGGCCTTAAATCGATAATGTAATTATTGTGACAGACCTACATACAAATAAATGGGTTTTTTTGTGAAATAATTACATCATCAGCACATTACATTTTCTTTAAAAGTGACATTACGATTACTTCTAACTTCAATAATAATCCAGGCTAAATTATTCTCTCATGGCCACAATTCTTTTGTAAGGGTTGGTCACATTTTTCTATTGGTCGATATCTCATTTTGGTACAAAACTCTTGTTTCTTTCTAATTCTCTGCTGACCGTATCCGTCTCCCACAGCCATGATCACAGGTAAAGGATCAAGCTGAGAGGGCTTATTGTTTTTCAATAGCCGCCCTGCGGCAGAATACTGAAGCCCTGGGTCTTAAATGACCACAGAAGGTATTGATCTTCATAAGGCACTGTTTTTGTTGTTAAATAACCACCACAGGAAATCCGATAAAAGGTCCAGACCTTTGTCCAAGTCTCTGTCAGTCCCCCTTAACTGGACTGTGTGAAACCATTCCAGTATGGTGGGCTTTACTGGGAGAAAGTAAATACTGTGCATGCCACTTAATGTTAGATTGGGAAAGCGCCTTCACATTATTGACTGTTGTTAATGATGGAAGAGGCTTTTATGAGAGGTTTGTCCTCAGCCAGCCCCCATATGTGAATAGTTAGAATGATCACTTCCCTGAAGGCCCGAAGTCGAGTCAGGCAATGAGAGAATGATTATGGATCAAATTTATGACTACTGGTCTCTGAACACTTCTTCTGCTGGCGTGATGAAGCACATTTCTCTCCTTTTAATGCTTCTATTTATGCTGCTTCTCACTGTTCAGCCGGGAAATTGTTTTTCTCATTAGCCACGGGACGCTTCGGTCCGACTTCTTTATAACGTCTGTAAATAAGGCTCCCATTTCGGAAGATGCAAAGGCAGCCACCCCGCTGCTCCCCTGAACCTTACCGTGACCACAAATGAAACAAATATGAGTGAAAATTCATGCTCTTGAATGACAACAGGGAAATCACTCTCTCTTACACCGTCTGTGTATCTCTCCCTCCCTCGCTCTCCATGAACCGCCAAGGTCTAAGCTCGGAGCAGACCTCCAAGGCTGTTCAAGCACAAGCAGGGAATATAACAAGTCTCAGCATACATCATTGGCCAACAGTTGACACAAGAACAATTTATCATCCCAGTGGCCAATCTCAGGCAGCCTGCGTCCTCCCTATTTCCCCTTAACGCTCTTTTTTTTTACATCTCTATCTTTATTTCCACTTTCAGTGTGGCCTTTCAAGCAACATGTCGGCTTTGCATGTGTGTGGGCGTGCGTGGGCGTAAAAGAAGAATACTCTTAGCAACAGAGATCTTAAAAAAAAACACACATACACAAAAAGGTGCACTTGTTTTACATTCTTTCCTCCTCCCACTCTCTCTGTCATGCTATCTCTCTGTGTCTTTCCAGCATAACCCTTATTACCCTCCTAATTGGATCATGCATGCTCCTTTGCGTCAGCTGGGTGAGCCTAGTGACCCACAATCCCTCAGTCTTGTTCTACCTCATCCCATAGTTATCACGTCTACTGTAGTTGAGGAGCTGATAGAGTATCACAGTCCCACAGGAAATAAAATGGAGTGAGAAGATCGGTATCTAAGTCATACATACATCTCCCTGTGAAGAAGATAAAGCATCAAATACATTTTTTTTCTTTGGCCGAGAGGAATTTAGGGTCTTTACTCAAAGGCAAAAAGCAGCCATTGGTCTTTTCAAATAAAATATAACTGCGTCTGCTTATCAGTATTCCTGCCAGTGATCTTCACTCGACAAAGTGGCAGTCTCCGCTGAATGCGCCGCAATACCGGCGAGATAAGCGAGTAATGTTGCAGATAGCACTGTTCTCACCTTTAGATAATTTTGCGTGTAGAGTGTCGGATGATTGCTGATTATCGAACCGCTTTACAGTTGATCTGAATCTCATCTGCACTTAACCTCATTGTTCCTGGAGCAGAGGTGAGAGGAATGTCAATTGGGAGTGTGTCTTGTGCTCTCCTGGCTCGGTTTCAGCTCGCTCGCGCTCTCTTTCTCTCTTTGCCATTCACTCACTCACACACACATACACACACTCACACACAGAGGGATACATGCTGCATGTGCACACACAAGCAAACACATTCAGAGCTCTCTATCCTTCTCACAAACAAACACGAACACATCAAGAGCTCCTCTTTCTCTCCGCTAACACGCTCGCACAAACACCCAGACTCGGTGGATGTCTATGGTACAGAGCAGACGCGGGCCCATGAAAAATGCATGTCCCTTTGCGTGTTTCATAAGAAACACTCATCGGGATTCCATTCCCATCTCACTTGAAACACCACACAGGAATATCAATTACAGTGGCAATTTGGGTGGCAGTGTAGGCTGGAATGGCGCTGAACGAGAATGTGGGATCCACGGTGTCATCGTAATGAGAGGGTCACTGTCTCCAGCGGCTCTCAGGCCAACATTGCTTGCGCAGATTATAAAATACACGTTGGTCTGAATGTGACAGAAGTGCTATTGAGTACGGCGGTGGAATCATGATGGGATGGCGAGCCGGCGAGGCACTGGAAAAGCAAATAACCTTTTGAGGCAAAGTGGAGCAGCAGCCGACCTGAGAGATGCTTTAGGGTTTGTAATTGTGAGGGTGGGACTCTTAAAGCAAGCTGCTTTATAACTAACAAGTGTTCTAGGATTCCACTTTTATGCTGAATAGTTTATGCAAAACTAAATATTTAACTACCTTTTTGACATTTCAACTGCTGAGCTTCCCTAACTCAAACTACAGGGCGTAGTTTGTCCTTGGTTTTATCGTTATTGGTCGTTTTTATTGTACAAAACTGTTCCTGCACACAGATAAACTGAATGAAATTTCAGATATTTTCAGCCTTGATTTCAAATCTTTCACCACCATTAATCAAAATTTTATTAGTTTGCTACCTACTCCACAGCTAGCAGGAAGAGCTGCTCTCTGATACAGTCCAAAGGAGTCAACAAGAAACTCATGCATTCAAACAGAAAAAGCAATTAAATCATGCCCTAAGCCTTACCAGCAGTTTGTGAGACACTAATTTTATGATCTGGCTCTCAGGTATAACCATTTTCATTCCTTAAAACAGATACTATGATTTTGCTTATATAACGGTGTACATATACACTCCTGATATATGAATGCAAAAAATCTAAAAAATCTTCAATTTAGGCTTGGGTAGTATCTGTTTTTTCACACCATTGTACCTTCCTGAAACTTTTGTATTTGTGTGCTGTGTTTGGAAATTAAGTCAATAGTAAAGTGCCAAAAACTGCAGTTCATCAACTGGCCTCTTGATGCTGGCTCCAAAATAGTCAATTCGCATAGACCGCCCTGCTAAAATCCCAAACTTTACAGCAGAAATAAAAATGTTTACAGCCTAGTACAAAAACATCAACCAAAACAGTTGTAGTTAGTCTTTTTAGTTGGCGGTTTCTCCACTCCTAACAATCACTGACTCTGGTTTGATTGAGATAAAACTTAAATTTACTTGGTTAGATGTGAAAATGACCCGTTTTTCTAAGCAGTTTCACTCTGTTGTTGTGGGCTGGCTGTTTACAGTCCTGTAATGTAATCCCCATCACCATGTCTATCATATCAGCTGCCTGTGCCACCAGTAGATACTGACCTCTGGTGACATATGTGCAATACATACAATACATTCTCTATAAAACACCTCTTTAAGTTATAGAGAGACAAGCTTCTGTAATTTGGACAGTACTGAAAATCATACCAAAGGGGTATCATAATGACCTGGTGATACCCCAATACAGCTCAAGCTTACTGCAATTAATAGTTTCCTGTTTCCATAATATGAAAAAGGATAGTAAAATAAAAGCTACTTGTCCATTGCCATTGTATTATCATATCAAGGAATTTATGAAAAATTCCTTATACCTTTGGATTATTGGTGCCTTTTTTACACAAAAGAAGCAACACTGACTCAGATGGCAAGAGTTCAACAATTAACAAATGCATTGCAGTGTTATGATGATATAGTTTTTGAATAATATACTATTTCACTGGATGCACATTTCTCTTTGTATAGCATGGGCTTGTGAGGGCCTGGGCAATATATTGCCATTATATCAATTAATCCTGGTATAAGACTAGATATCATCTTAGATTTTGTATATCCTAATATTGCAAATGTTGTATTTTCCAGGTTTTAAAGGCTGCATTACAGTAAATTTATGTAATTTTCCGAACAGACTGTTCTAGATGTTCTATTATTTGCCTTTAGGCAAGGAAAGGCAGGTTTATTCATACAGCACATTTCAGCAACTAGGCAATTCAAAGTGCTCTACATAAAACATCAAAATGCATCGAGACAGTGCGAAAGCAACACAGTATAAAAGGACATTTAAATGCAACTGATAACTTAATTAAAGACCTAGAGAACTGTAAATATAAACAAGCAAAAAATACTAAAACGGGTATATAATATAAAAATAAGAATAACAGTGTAGTTTAAGAGATGAATACATATTTAATTTAATAGATGGCAGTGGAAATTATATTTGCATTACTGATTATTATTTACTAAAAACTAATTGTGTAAATATCTATAGCCCTTCAATAATGTTGCAATATTAATATTGAGGTACTGGGTTGAAAATATCGTGATATTTGATTTTCTCCATAATCACTCAATCCCAAATATTACTCCAAATTCAAAGTTCTGAATTTTGGATCTTGAGCTCTGCAAACATTTTTTTGTAACAACTAACTAAAATTAGTCATTGAAATTGGTACCTTTACAACATCTACGAGACGCACCGAACGCATTTTAATAGCCTGATTGCAATGTGCACTTATATTTGTGTATCCTTTTTGTTTTGTCTTTTATAGGAGAATCCTTATATGTGCAACAATGAATGTGACGCCACCACTGAAGAGCTGGCTCATCCTCCAGAGCTGATGTTTGACTTTGAGGGTCGCAACCCCACAACATTTTGGCAGTCCTCCTCATGGAAGAAATACCCAAAGCCCCTCCAGGTTAACATCACGCTGTCATGGAACAAAACCATCGAGCTGACTGATGACATCGTACTGACCTTTGAATCAGGTCGACCTGAGCAGATGGTCCTGGAAAAGTCGCTCGACTACGGCCGGACCTGGACCCCATACCAGTTCTATGCCACCGACTGCCTGGATGCCTTCACTATGGAACCCAAAACGGTCAACGACCTCACCCAGCGCACCCTGCTGGATATCATCTGCACTGAGGACTACTCCCGAGGCTACGTGTGGAAGAATGACAAGACGGTACGATTTGAGATAAAGGACCGCTTCGCCCTGTTTGCCGGGCCTCGGCTACACAACATGGCCTCGCTGTACGGCCAGCTGGATACCACCAAGAACCTGAGGGACTTCTTTACCATCACCGATCTGAGGATTAAGCTGCTGAAGCCAGCCACAGGAGCCACCATGGTGGATGAGAATAACCTGTCTAGATACTTCTATGCCATCTCTGACATTAAGGTGCAGGGCAGGTAAGAACCATTTATATTTCCAACTGTTTTTTTTCTTGAATAGACTTAAGACTTGAAGTTTAGCTGCTTCAGCAGCTTTTTTACAGTCTCAGTTTGTATAACCTATTTAAAAAGGTGCTGAGTGTGCCGAGAAACAAACTAAAGTTATGTTTACATGCAGTGGTTTTCACCAAAAAACACTGTGGGTATCCTTCAGATCTAAACAAACATGTTGCATTCAAAACCTTCCTCATAAAACATTTATAGAGCAGATTTTATAAAATTCTAAACCGTGCATGAGTCATGTTTACCTCTTCTTCTTCTTTTCTTCTTCACTGCCTTTGTGCATTCCTGCACGGCTTTTCACAGTCAACAAAGTCCCAAAAAAACAGAAAACCAAAGTGAAGGTCTTTCACTAAAGAGGCTTCAATTTTTTGTAAACTAAAGCTGGCATTTGTTGAGGCAAATAGTTTGTCAAACAGCAGTTTTGCTCTAAGAATCTGTATCAATACTCCTCAGATTCCCGTAGAACTCAACATTGGAAAAAAAAACAGATCAATACTGACAGATGTCATGGATGGACTAATATATACATATATGGACAGATAATATGCAGCACCAGTCATTTGTTAAAAAGTGCCAACAATTTGCAGGTTTTCATTCCAAACAAGACAAAACACACTGATTACTTCAAATGGTATTAACCAATCTACTTTTTCTGTATTTTGTGACAAAATTACTTCTTCTCTTTAGAGTCGATTTCTGGTATCGCTAATCTGGTCTGATATACAAGCTTAAACCAGTTTGATTTTGTGCAAACCAGCTGAACCACATTTGTCATTAAGTTCTGGCATAATACATATTACAAAGTCGCCTACATCAGCAACCTGTGATAACAGCATCAAAACACTTAATCTTATTTGTCTAATGTTAGTAACAAGCAACAATGTGATCTTCATACTATTTAAATGTAATGTCTGTTTATAAACTGACTAACAGAGCCACTACTGTCTAACAGGCCATGTGAAATTTATTAGCAAGCACGGGCAACACAAAGGAGATCAAGTTTCAGTAGAAGTCAGAGGGGGGAGAGCAGTGCACGTTGTGTTTGTTTGCTAAAAAGTTTTTTTTTGGTTTTTTTTGAGGTGACATGAGGAGGCTTGGCAGAGTTAGTCTCTCAAGAAAACGAAAGGACTGTGTCAATATAGCAACATTTTAGATTTGAAGCCGATGAAGGACGTGTCCTCACTGTCCATAGGCAGCAAGTGTGCCATTTTGAGCTGAAGTAGGCTACCTGCTAAACACGGCAGAGTTAGTTTCTCAAGAAAACTAAAACTGTGCCAATTTGACAATATTTTAGATTTGAGGTCAATGACCGAGGTGTCCTGACTGCCCATGAGCGACACAGCACTGCCACTTTGAGCTGGTCTTTTTCTATTATATTTCTTTGGCTTGCTTTGAAAGCTTTGCAGTGGACGAGGAATGGCTGATTCATTATGGTGATATGAGAAATGATCTGCCGGATACCTCCTAATTTCACTATAAAAACCTAAATCGCCCATGTTCTTAGACATTTCTGGTTTGCAGTTAGGACACAGCATATATATGTTCCACTCAGGAGCAGCTGCTGAGTCAAGTGAGACATCAAGCGGTTTGATGTTTGAGTCACTATCAAACCTCAGTTTTTCGACTTGTTCTGATGATCTGGTCTTGGCACAACAAACCATATATGTGTTGTTTTTCCTTTTCTATAAAGGGATATCAAAAATGCTGGTGCTTATGATTTTAGAAGGCACCATCAGCTGGGCAGAAATGTTAACGTGCCGCATTCTGATCACAAATGAAAGTCACTGAATGCACTTATGTGAGGATACCGAATTGAGTGAATTGATAAATTACATTATTGATTGAAAATTAAAAACGCAAAGGAAAGAAACTTCAAGGCCTCCCTTCCTTAAGCCTAAGTCTTGCACAATTTGTACTTGTAAACACATGGCAGCCAAAGTAGTCAGGTGACCCAGAGTTAGTTCATCTCAGCCCAAAATTCTGTTTCTAAAATGAGTTTGAATCAGCATGAGCAGATGCTGAACTCTCCTCTCCTAAATTACTTATTACAACCCTAACTTGACAAGGACAGAGGGCTGGGATTGCCTCCTGAGAGCTGTGGTGAAGAGAAGAGTTTTAATGCCTGTTTCTCTGCATTTTTTATTGCAGACACACATCAAGATTCCACAGACATCCCATAATCCCATAATATGATATTACGATTATTGGGTCAGGTAGCACATAAAGTCTGGATCTGTGAACTTACTTAGTAGTTATATATTATCTCTTCAAACACTGTTGTCAGTTCAGCTGAATGACAGAGAACTTTTCTTTTGATAAAGGCAACTTTTAGATGATGATATGAACGCATTTACATCATCAAAAAACTTTGTAACGTTTCTCATTGTAATAAATTAACACTTAAAAATACTGCCATTCGCAACTGATACACACATTGCACATCACCATACACACAAGTCCCCTCAATTGCGGAGTGAAGAAGAATGTAGCCAAAAAGTTTAAGTTCTCTGCTTGCCGTTACGTTCAGGTACATTACCATTAGCTATAGAAACAGACAGCTTTACTGGTCTCCCTGAAGAGAAAAAAGACTTTATGTGATTTAGGTGAGCTTGGAGATGAAGTCGATTTCATATTTTATCGCTCATTATATGATGATTTAAGGGCTCTTTTTAGTGAAATGTCCTCAATTTGAGTTTTTCTGGATGAATGGTTTTAAGAAACGTGAGCTGTGTTTTAGGAGAGAACCTTTTGTGTGGCTAATTTCTATTTCAATAGTCTGGGTAAGGAGACAAAGTTCATGTTAATGAGAGGTTATGTAATAATAATTAAAAACAAACTAGAATTAATAGAAAGCATATGATATATATTTTTAGTTTCATCAAAATTGTGTTAAATGATGTTTTGCAACTTGGAAACAGCTGAACAATCTATAAACACAACATGGACGTTTTATCAGCTTAGAAAGTCCCAATGGCAAATTTATTAGCTAATAGCAACTGATTTCATCATATGCAAAGCAACATTAGCATTTATTTGGAGTTGTGTTCCCAGCTGATAAATTTAACTTTCACTCTCCTTTTATCTGTGGTTTGGTTTCCATCCACTCCTGAGGGAAAAAATCAGACTTTTTAGCAGCTAATGACTCACTAACTTTGTCTCTCAGCCATTCAGTGCTGAGCAGGCAGTCTACAGAGCATGTGTATCCAATTTTATAGCTTGAAAACACTGATGATAAAAACATGTTTGGAGACCCAAAAACCAAAACAACAACCCAAAAAGACATTTAAGAGGTTTGTTCAGCTGAGGGAGATATAACATTGGTTGTATCACTTCAAGCATCCCCCTTGACATCACACATGCGACTTTTATCCGTTGTTAAAGGACCAGTGTGTAAGATTTAGTGGCATCTAGTGTTGAGGACTGCAGATTGCAACCAGCTGGAACTTCTTCCAGTTAGAATTCCTCCAGTGTTCATTGTTTAGAGGGTTTTCACTGAAGCAAATATCAGCAGAGGTCTCTTCTTTTTAAAACAAACGAACTGGGTGATTTAAATAGCGAAAAACACTTCATAAAGCAATTTCATGCGAATACGCATTTCTCCAATACTGTTTTGCATGTTGGAAACGGGCTGATTGATCAGCATTTGCTGTGTACTCAACTTTTTTTCTCAGATAACTTATTAAAACACTGAATAAACCTGTTACAGGTTTAAAAAATCTGTGTCTTACCAAGTTCTGGCTACTGCAGAAACACAGTAGTGCAAAATAACAATCTCAGTAGACAAGGACCCCCTCCCTATGAAGATATTTAAATATTAGGGCTGTGCCCCACTCAGAATTATTAGTCAAATCAGATTCAGCAGTTTAATACGACTATTCTATGATTCTTTTTTTTTTCATATGTATTAGTGCAGCTTTAAAAAAAGGGAATTTATTTATTTTGCTTCTTTGAATTAGTCTATAAGTCTAGTAATCCATACTCTATATACAATAATGTTTTCTTATTTTTCAGATTTTAAAACCTACATTTTCAGTTCATTAAGAAGGCTTCCTCTGCATGTCATTAACACAGCTTGCAATGTTGCAGCGTATGATACATTCATCAGTGAGTGATCAAAATGCCTCTGTGATTTTCCGGGAATGGAAACATTGTCGTTTCATGATGCATGAAAACGGCCCACATGATGGTCGTAAAGCCTCTACAGCTGCTCCAAATGGGACCTGTGTTGCTTGCTGCAGTTGGTTTATATGAGGATAACTAGGTTGGTAATGACCCATCAGATGGGCCCTCGGTGAATTCAAACAGTTAGTCCCTAATTAGGATTCAGTCGACTTCAATGGCAGATTAGAACCATTAGCACGTTGGCTAATTGGTAGGAGACTAATCTTGTAATTAAGAGCATTTGCAGCTGATTAAATGGTAATCATCAGAGACACATCAGTGAAACGTGCAGACATTCAGAATTGCAAGGCCGTGGTTCCAAATTTAGCCTTGCCCTGTTTAATAATGAGTAGATTTATGGCTAAATGTACGAGGTTTCCCTTTTGAGCCTGCTGCAGTTTGTGCTTTAAATAGCACATATTTGCAGAAATCTCAAGTATCTTTTTATCATCTTCACAAAATGTGAACAAATCAGAACATGAGCTGTCATCACTGGCAAAAAAAAAAAAAATCAGACAACACTTGATGTTTATGATCACATGCCACAAGTTTTTCCCAACAGAGGCGAGTGCTTCTCAGCCCAATCAGAGATATACACGTTCTGCAGTCAAACACACCCTTCCAATATTCACACTCGTACTGTAAACATGAATTGATGAGTTCTAAATTGCAAGACATGCTACCCACTACAAAATAGCATCTCCTACCAATATCTTATTTTGCCATTCATTAGAGAGAGTGGCAAAAGGTTGGATGGGAGGAAAATAAGCTATTTTGCCCAATTTTCCATCCTGCCCCTGGGCATCAAATTCAATTTTCCACCAAAAGTTTGCAGTGAGAAAGAAAAGAAAATAAACATACGATTTCTGTCCAGAGGTGGATCAGTAACTCACTTGAAAGAGGGTGATGGGTGGGGGGGGCGGCTGATTAGAGTTCCCACCAGCCTCAGCAGCCTTCTGGCTACAACCATATGTGAAAGCCTTATCGCAGAATGGCCATCCTGTCTGAGAATTTCCAGAATGCTCCACAAACCCTGATTAACTCATACACAGCTGAATATTTGCAGTGTCAGGTAACCTGCAGATATGTTCACGAATGTCACAGCTCTGAATCGATGGTAAGGGTGGGCAAAATATTAAATATACTCAATGTATTGCAGTTTGTTTCACGTGCAATATATAAAATTACTATATTGTGAGCATCGAATATGAATTGTCACGTTAGTTTTTTTTTAAGCCCCCGGCATGAGACTCGGTCTGCATTTTGGTTCTTTTGCTCTCTCCAACAGCTTTCTGCCTCTCTCTCGCTATCTCTCTCTCTCTCTCACACACACACACACACACAAAGCTGGGCTTTTGCAGAGCTCAAGACCATGACTATCTAGTCACATTTTCCCACCATGTAACACTTGTGAGACGTGCATTATTAATATTTGAACTGGAGAGAACTTACAGTGATTAAATCCTTACGTTTATTGGCACCGCAATAACAGTCTTACTTAATGAGTGGTAGTGGCGGTAGTGTGTTTTTGTATCTGCAGAGCTCCAATTGTGACTTTTTAGTCCCATTATGCAAACATGGAGCACAAGTACGACTTAAAAATCATTGCAATACATGAACTGGAGAGCTGTCAGTTTGTTTCTAGCTCACAGTGAATTAATTCTTATGGTTAAAGGCACCACGGTAGCAGTTTAAGTTTCTGCTAAAACACTGACATCCAAATGTTGAAATGTTGACCTGAAGCTTCAATTAAACAGCAAAACATAAACACTTCTGGCTTTCAAAATAAAACCACCATGGGTTTCATTTTATTTCATTTAATTATTACAATACTTTAACTTTACTATAACTGTACTTTATTTAACGTCATTATAACAGTGTTTTATTAAACTTTATCATAACAGCAGTTTGACTTTACATCAACTAACTAATTATAGTACCTACTTAACTTAATTATAACTGTAGTTCATGTAATAATTTTGTATTTTCATAGTTTACAATAGTTAGCAGGTATTGCAATATAGCCTGAAAATATTGTGATATTATTTAAAAGCCATACCACCTAGCACTAGATAGTGGCATGCTTTAGAAACATCATAGTTTTTCCACAATGATCTGTGAATGTTTTTGCCTCATTTTATACTTTTATTTCAGAAGTGACATAATTAATTCACTGTGTTTAAGCGCTTTGCAAAGATAAAAAGCTAAAAATTAGTCACAAATGGATAACTTGTTTAATTTGAGGAAAATGTTATCAGGAAAATCAATCACAGAACAATTTAAGTCCCTTAAAATTGAGATAAAAGCAATGAACTTTTTTGAAGATCACTTTGTCACTTGCTTATGAGTGTGTCATAGTATCAGGAATAACTATTTCAACTTCTTGTTGTCACTTTAAAATACAAATTCAATAAAGTTGCAAACCAGAGAACTTTCAGCAATCGACAGTGGAAGATATACCAGTATGTTCACCAGTATCCAAGAATTACATTCATACTGGATGATTCTGCACCTCATGACTTATGACCAAATGCCAGCGGTCAGCACTAATGAAGAAAGCAGAGAGCCCTCTGAGGATTCAGGCAGTAAGTAAGGGTGTGCAGGTCAGGGTGGTGGGTTTTCAAATACGAGACCAGATTTCATGAACTGCCTGCTTTTTCATATCCCTTTCAATAACACACACATCTTGCAAAGCCATTATCCGCTGCAAACCTTCTGCTCACTGCGACCCCCGCTCTCTTTCACAGTGAATGAAGCAACGTAAATATGGTGATCGATCACACACTTCACATCCATCTAGTGTTGCCATATTGCATCAGTGTGGAGAAAGCTGACCCTGAACTATACAAAGTTGTGCAGGTATCTACAGTGAAACTTCCATTAACCCCTTGAATCAACAGTAAATCAAGTTGAACCCCAGCCATACATTAATCATACTGTAAATGCCACGCACAGATAACGTGGGAGGACTTCTTCTTTTTTATGTTGCCATTTAATATAAAACACATTTCTCATTTAACCAAGGGTTGGGGTGATATAGCCCAAAATGTAATCACGGTAAGATGTTCATATCAGTCAGTATCAATAAATATCACGATAAATGTTATATCATTATTTTTTAAGTTTAAAGTCTGAATTTTTGCTCCTTAGTCTAAGAAAACATACAGTTCATTGTGCAGGATTTCCAAAAAATGTATTTATGTGTGGCAGGCAGCCACATTAAAACATCTGCCTCACATAAAGATTTTCGAGCAATATTGTAATATCTATACTGTGTCACTATTCATTGCTCAACACTCTCAGAACGCTGAGTGTACTGTTGTAACAGGTGGAGCAAGAGAACACCAGCCACAGGGAAAATTAAACTTAACTGTTCATTGTGCTAGGTCTAAAAGTTTACATTCACTCAGTCAGCACCCTGCTTCACCTCTTTTTCATTGATCTGATCTGCTCTGACCAAATTACCTGATCAATTTTCCACGCCGCAACTCAAACTGTTGCTGAGGGTTATGAATAGCTCATGAGTTTTGCCTGTGCTGCATTAAACAGACCCCAAATCAGAAATTAGAGAGGGGACAGAATGATAAAAAGTGGACATATGCATGCACACACACACACAAAAAAAAGGTGAAGAGCATTAGATGAATCAGCTACACAAGTAGCTAGTGTAGCTAACATTATGAGGCAAATTCAGTTGTTGGGTAGCTCAGCACTGTTATCCGTTATCAAAAAAATCTGACTATAAACAACTTTATGAGCGTGCTGAATGTTGCAACGTTATAATGTTACTGTTCACACTAGCTTGGTGGCTGGGCTGGTCTCATCTTCTTCCTTTACTTCCTCTGTTTAATGATGAGTAGCAGTTGATGTCTACGGTGCATTAGTACCATCCATCTACCGGCATGGGGTGGTTTAATCAACTGGAACATTTATCCAGCATTTCTAATATTTTCATCCAGATAGATTATATCAAGATTATCATCATGATCATTATACGGTTATGCAATACTATGCAATATTATTATTAGGGCTGTAGACGAGTCATAATTATGCCAGTCAAACTGGATTTAGAAGTTCAATACAAATACTCGATGATCCGTTTTGTTCTCCGTACAATATTACAAAATAAGTTTGAATGGGCTCAGTGTGACTGCAGCACTTGCATAATATAGTAAACAAAGTTAACATCGGATTGCAAATGTGCAACAACATTTTTTGCCAATACTAGATATCACCAAAAGCCAGATACAAGTGAAAAGCACTCAGCAGCAAAATCTGGTGACCAAAATGTTCCCTGAACACTGCACACTGCACAGTAAAGTATGACTGCTCAACTAGCAATCCCAGACTGAGGGTCTCCAATTGATTATTCGAATCTCCGACTGTCAAGGGGCAGCCCTAATTATTATATTTCTTGTCTAGAGTAGGATTTAATATTTAGCCCCATTAAAGCAAAAAAGTGTCAACGCAAGGCATGTTAAGATGTTTCATTTTTGATGTGGCTGATGTTGCTGATGTGGCTGAATGTGTATTAATTAGTATTCATAACTTCATGTGTCAGTAGTAGTCAGACAGAAGGCTCAGAAAACTAAGAGCTGTACTTGATGCCATGACCACTTAAACTATTGCAATTAATTTCAACAAAACAACAAGCATGTTGAAGTATATAAAACAGAAATATTAACACTTTTCCTCTGTGAGTCTGCTGCACAGGTTTACTGAATGAAGCTTATTATCTGAGGGCTCTTGGCAGTCATTGTGAGAAATGTAAGAAATCCCTAAATTAAATGCCTGAGGCAGGTTGAAGCACAGCCAGCACACCAATAAAAGCAAATAACATTTCATTCAGAAATAAATCCCGGGAAGCTCAAGATGCCACACATGACATCATAAAAACACCAGAGTAGATTTTGCCTTTAATAATCTAAGAAAAAGTTGATAAATCTGGCTTCACGCGGCTCAGAATCACATTGCACTGAAAATACTGGGACAAATCCCCCTGTGAAATGATCTTGTATGATAGAGAAGACATGAGGAAAAGGCAGAAGGGGGATTATTCTTTCCACCTCTCCTGAGCAGAGTCGTGTGTGGCGGGGCTGGCCGGGCTATTGATTTCTAATGTTATTCCACATCAACAGAAAACAAAAACCTTGAACCGTGCAGGCTGTCCCACCTTTCACATCTCGCTCTCCATCGTTCCTCACTTATTGATCAGATGTCTGCTCGTTAATTAAGACATGACCGCTACCGGCTGGCTGCGCGGTCAGAGCTGCACATCTGCAGGGCTGCAGCGGGGCCTGGGAATGAGAGGCAGTTAATCCATAAGTGCTAATGTGCTATTTCTCTCATCCCCCCATGTCATTCTCTATTTTTCCCAAACTGTTTCTCTCGTTTTTCTTTTTCTTACCTCCCTGCTTCTTATCTTTTCTTTTTTTTCCTTTTACCTTGTATACAAACACTGTGTCAAAGTAACCATAAAATAACAAGTTATCACCAGGGCCACGGGTCTGATGTGATGGTATTAGGCTTTTATAACAGACATATAAGGGAAAATAGCATCATAGTTGGTGGTATTCATGCAGTTAAGAATGAGTGGGATTTAGTCTAAAATAAGAAATGTTATTTTGCCATTTAGTCTAATACTACAGGATTAACTTTTATTTAAGCTATTGTGTTTTTGTATGCAACGTATTTTAAAACTTATAATCTTTATGAAACAGCATTTAATATGCCTTCATCTAAATGGGTCTAATGTTGGCTTTGTCACATGATTCAGTGAGCTTTATGACAGTTATGCTTTTATCCAGCGGACTCAGACTTCAGACGCAGAAAAGTGCAAAGGAGCAATCACTCCAGTCCAAATTCCATGTTGAAAATTCAGAAAAGTTCCATCAAGCCTGAGTTCATCATCATGAACACACCTGACATCACAGCAACATGGCTTCGTGCACAATGAAGTGAGCAAAATTACCTTTTCATTAATTATTCTATTTTATGAAGTATTTGATGTAGTGTTAAAATGTGCTGTAATAACTTAATAACTTAATAAATTAATAAAAATAGGAAAGTCCCTTCCTGAGACGCTAGCAGGACATGGTTGGTACCACTGGATTAGGCCTTCTAGTTTCATATGACACCAGTATAATCAGCCCAGTATGGCCTCTTAAAGAGGGGAATGTCGGCCAGCGATTAACATGATAAAAAAAATATTACCGCATTAATTACAGAGCTAATGCGGTGAGGCTGACAGCCCTGCTAAAACTAATCTCTTCTTAGGAACTTGTTTGTGTGGCAAAAGCTATTTAAATGAAGTGATAAATCTTACCACTTACTGTAGCATTCCATTATGAATGGGCGAAGTTTGAATTTAAGAACAGCTGGTGCTTATTAGCTCCAAGATTATTTCTTAAAATCTTATTGATCACAAAACTATAACATTTAATCCATTTTTTAATTTCGGATATGCCATTTTGATACTAGCAATTCTTGTGCAATTCAATCCCCAGTGAGACTCTACTTTGTAACACATAAGGAAGTTAGAATATCTAATGTTAACATGACTGCAGGCTTGTAGAAATTTAAAAAAAGAGAGAGATGTTTTATTCCCTTCTGACTTTCTGTGCTTACAAATATTAAACAAAAGCAAATTTCAAAGACAAACAAAATATCCTGAATACTCCCTCTGAGGTATACATGAGAGTTATTCAAAAGCAATTTGGATACAAAAGAACAATAGTTTTAGATGAGATATGAAACATTTTACTGTTATTATGTGCTCCCCAATGTTCCCCTCGAGCTACAGACAAACTCTGAATCCCCCTCTCCCGGTGGGAATCCGACGCTCATAAAAGTCCCGTATCACACTTCAGCTGGATCTTGCACTTAAAAAATCAGTCTTAATGTAGTTCCTCCATGGTGCATTCACAGGACGGGCATTGCACCTCGCTCAACCGCATATAGAAGATCTAAACCCAGAGGATAGAACGCCTTTCGAGGGTTGCATATAGATATTCAAGAAGAAGTGTAATATTACACCATCATCAAGTGTATGATGTCCCAGGATATGTTCTTCCTTCGTTTACTGACGTCCTTCTGTTCCAAAAAACAGCCTTCTCACTCTGTTTTTGTGTCTCTCTCCCTCTTTTTCTCTCGCTTGTACATTTATAAGGCAGGACAGGATGCAGCAGGAGGAAATAAATCAATATTCCTCTGGAGTGAGTAAAGAATGTTGTTGAGTAGCTTGATGGAATTGGTTGTTGATTTTTTAGCTCAGTGGGTGGAAATGATTTCATAATTTTTGACTGTTGCAAAGTGTATTACTGCAAAGCATTCAGAGTCACACAGTGTGTCGCTCAGTTTTTGACCCGGACCGTATTTTTATTCTTTTTACTCCTTTTGTTGTTGTCACATTCAAAGTTATTTTGCACCAACATTCACCCTCAACTTTGAGCAATATGTAATCTGTTTCTCTCCTTTTTGGGATGTTTGCTGCACAAAATGGATGCTTTTTCTTTCAATGACTGCTGAAGACTATCGCAAAGTCTGCTGTTTGAAATATTTGAATATTGCCAAAGGTTAATTATTCATCCACTGTTTACATTTTAAATCCTAATCACATAACTAGTGCAGAAAAGTAATCGTTTACCTTTATCAACCTCTAGAGGCGATGAGAAGATACTGGATCTTGCCCTCTTTCCAGACTATAATTCAATAATATATCGATACTACAATATATTCGCAGTGTTAAAGTAATACTTTGCCTTCACACTGATCATTTGTATATGACCTACTCACCCCCTGTTACACTGCATTTGTGTCTTTGTTTTTGTAGCATGCCTCCACAGTGAACAAAGAACCAAAATACAGAGAAAATTCTTGATGAACTGAAGTAAAAGTGGTAGGTGTTTAACAACAGCAATAATATTTAAAACACTAACACATATGAGTAGTGCTCCTGGGCAAAAGTACGGGGGTTTAAAGTCTGCTTTTGCATTTCATTGAGCAGAGTTCAAACGCACACACTTCCCCAGGCTTGCTACTCTTCTGTGTTTCAGACTGTTCAAGTCTAACTGTTTTAAATAGTACAGTTTTAGGGAAAATTCGTGTGTTTGGGATGTACTGAGCATACAACTAGGTAAATGAGACTTGGATTGTTCTGCACAACTTGTGTGAGAGTTTGTAGGTGGATGTGTGGATATAGTTTTGCTGTTATTACACACACTTCCCCTTTCACTCCACTTTTACTACTTTAAATTCATGAAGAATTATCTTGGTTTTGGGATTTTTATTCACCCTGAAAACATGAAAAAAACAACGTTTTCTTCACTGATTCAATGTAAAACTGGGCCTGAACAGGTCTGATTTTTAAGATCCGCTGTAGTGCAATACTGCACCAGCCCCACTACCGCACATATGACCAATTAGATCCACAACCCCTATCAGATCCACGGCCTTCATATTCCAGCTGGTGCAGAAGACAGACATGGAAAGTCAGCAGTAAGAGAGTGAAAACGGTAGAACAATAAATGAAACTGTTAGTATTCTCATTTCATTTCAATATATTTATCATCCAACACCCACAATTCCACACTCATGGGTTTTTTTTTCTCAAAGAACAAAATTGATCATTTTAGTGCAGATATGCCCTGAGTTTTATATTTTAGGTCAAATACATATTGAAGAAACACCTTTACTCAGGATTTCTGCTAGAAGCTAGAAAATGATGCTGGTCATGGTCACTTCAGATGCAACATGCCTAAAGTATTCCTTGAAGTTTAAATATAAAATATGTTAAAAAAAAAAAAAAACAAAAAAAAAACCTAGAGAAAATTAGATCATACAAATGATACAAACTTTTTGGTGACTTGTCTTTATGTGGTGAGGTTGCATCAGCAAAACTGTTTATGATGCTAAGCATTTTCAAACGTGGCTACAGCTCTTCAAAAACAGAGCAAAGATTCAACAGAATTGTTTACTGAAAAGGGTGTCATGCATTGTCCATTATTCAGCAGTTGAAAATACTTGGAAAGAGATAAATTAATGCGGCTGAGAGCCAAAGTAAACACAGAGTCAAGCTTATCAAACACACGATGCTCATTCTCCTTTAAATGGCTACACTGAAGTCTTGCCCTTCACATAAACCACACCAGCCAACACAAACAGCACACACAAAATCACTGGCTCTTATCCAGCCTCTTACATACAGTGTACACACACACACACACACACACACACACACGCACACACGTGCCTCCAATCCTCCAAGCCCGTGCCCTGTGAACCATGACAGCTGTAGCCAGCTTGATTGACAGAGTTTGAAAGTCAGGTTCAAGTGCAGGTTCACACGACCCCCAGCGTTAACTCCGCTACCACCGTAAGGCTCTCTCCAGCTCTGCCAACGCCTGCTCACTTATCTTCCACCAGATGTCTGTCACATGCTGCGATGTTTTCTGCCAGTCATCTTCCAGTCTCCGGCGTTTAATTAGTGCTCATTAAGGCCTGGGCTTTCTTTGTAAATAATATATGGAGAGAAAAGTACACCAACATAAGCTGTCTCTAGTGGGCCAGAAGCCATGAATAGTAAAATCATCAACATGTGCTTTTGCTACACTTATTGTATGATCAAGCTTTACTAGTAGTGGAACAGACAAGGTTGTTGTGCCTTCATGACTTCTAATGTATACGTGTGTGTGTAGGTATATGTGCGTGTGTCCTCACTTGATGGGGTTTTTTTTTCTCATTACATTCAAGTATTAACAGTGCTTCTCTGAAAACAGATATTTTTTGTACTTTCACCCTTCATTCTGTAGTAGGTGAGTGCATGCAGTAAGCATCAATTGCATGCTTCTGTGCTTTCAGTCACTCACACACACACACACGCACACACAAACACACACAGAGCATGCAGCCAGCCTCTGATTTCCATATTAATATGTCTTCCCATTGCCGATTTCTTCACGGCTTCCTCCTTGTCTCAGTGGCTTACATCACATGAATGAGACGGCCCTCCCAGGGCTGAGGTGGGTAGACATTACCATACTGTATGCCTACATCAATGCACAACCTCAATAATAGGCCCTGTCATTGAAACAAATCACAGGCTTTCAGTGGCAGTGGCCCAAGCCACGTAAATTCAAATTTCATTTCGTCTCTGCAGAAAATTGAAGCAGGGGGAATTAACTTGTGATCCATTCCTAATATTTCTCCAACAATTTGGGCAGGCCTGGCGCGGCTACTTTATATTTCGATGGGGGACGCAAACAATTTGCTTGAGATGTATTACATTACACCCTGAAGAATGACAAAATTGGCCACAGCACAGAGCGACGAAAACAAGCCTAATCGGACTCTTCAATTTCACGGTGACACAGCCCGGTGTAATGAGGTGACTCTGACTCCCCTCCTCTCCTCGTAAAAGCGCTCAATGCCATCCGAAATGTAAAAAGAGTCAATGTAAAGTAACTCTGTCAAACTCATTATGCTTGCTGGATTTTCCTTGTTCCCGCTCAAATTACTCTTGTTGATATCACAGACTTTTTGCTTTTCATTTCTGTATCCCCTGCAACCATGTGGTATGAAGTTTTCTAAAGGCAGTTTGGACGTAAACCGCTTTTGCTTTTTTCTGGATAATGAAACTAGTTGATTCCTTATCTAATTTAATTTGATAAACCTAAAATCTCATATCAAGTTAGGATACATTAACGGAAAACTTCATTTTTTTTTATCTTTTTCATAATCACTTAAATGTTTAACTCCATATTTATTTTTTAGATTACATTATGCAAATTATATTATTATCCATTTCAACATACATGTATGATTTCCTTCAGTCCAAAAGAGTAAACAGATCAGCAAACTAGATCATATTTAATATGTTTTCTGAAATAAAAATCTCTAGTCTATTTGTATAGCCTAACCTTTTATACTTTTTAACAAAAGAACCACAGGATATTAGAGTTTATTCCATTAACTGTTATATTGTTTTTTTGTAGATGTTTTTCCCAACATCCTGTTCTAAATGCCTTAAGCCTAAAGCCTTAACCACACACTGCAATTCTAGTGGGAAATACTGAATACTTTATTTGTTGGCCTAAAGTAGTCATATTTAAATACATTGAGACAAAAAACACTGGGGGCAGCCTCTAAATAAACAAAATGTGTTGAGTTTTTTATGTTGTAAACTGGCAAGGAAATTTAAAGTGCCTTTCAGAGACTATCCCTGACCCTCAGTTGTACGCCTCCGCAAACCAGAAAAGTTGCAGTTACACTGTACATCCATGTTAGTGAAAACACGTATGCCTCAAACACATCTTCCCCCAGCAGCACAGAACATCTATACAGCAGAGTTTCAAGGTGGACACCCAAGATCAGTGTCACCAATTCAGTATCACCAAATGTCTCCCCCTCAGTTGAGGAGATATGACATTGAGTAATGATCGCAGTGAAGTCCACCTTTTAATTTTTTGACATATAATGTCGTCACTTCATCATTATATCTTATTAGATGTCTGTGTGAAATTGTGCCATAATTGGCATATCTTGAGTTATGGCCAAAAACATTGTGTAAGTTCGCATTGACCCTGATTTTTGATTTTCAACCACCAAATGCCGATCAGTTAATTATTGACTCAAAGTGGAAGTATGTGCCAAATTTAAAGAAATTCACACAAAGTGTTCTTTAGATATTGTGTTCACGAGAATAAGATGGACACAAGATCATAGTGACCTTGACCTTTGACCACCGAATTCTCATCAGTTCTTGTGTAAAATTTAAAGGAATTCACTCAAGGTGCTCTTGAGATGTCAAGCTCACAATAATGCCATGGAAAGCTTTCTTGACTCAAAGTGGATGTTTGTACCAAATTTGCAGAAATTTCCTCAAGGTGGTATTCAGAGATTGCATTCATGAGGATAAGACGGATGCAAGATCACAGTAACCTTGACCTTTGATAACCAAAATCTAATCAGTTTCTCATTGAGTACAGGCACAGAGACCTTAACCTTTGACCTATGACCACCAAAATCAAATCAATAGCACATCATTTCTAAGTGAATATTTGTGCTAAATTTGAAGAAATTCTTTCAAGGCATTGTTGAGATATTGTCTTAAAAGAATGAGACAAAAGAATGAATGAAAGAACAAATGAACAAATTAATGGAAAAACAGATGAACGGACAGACGGAGGGACAACCCACAAACATGATGCCTCCAGCCACAGCTATCAACTGCACAGAGGCATAATAAAATAAAAATAAGCTACATATTAATGAAAAAAATTAAAAAGGAAAATAACAATGGCATTGCAGCCCAAGATACAGTATGAATGAATCGCTGAAAGTTTTTCAGCCTCCTTTCCCAGAAGATCTGAGTGGTCTGGATATCCCTAGCATGCTGTAGTAACTAACCAGTGTTCAAGCTGACCACTGATAATCGTTCTCCTTTGGCTCCAAATATGAGTATGTATGAGTATAAGTATGTCTTTATCTTTGTTTAGCTGAAGCAAAGTTTGCCGTTGCCTCTAGGACAGTAAGAGACAGGATCCCTCAGCTAGGGAACAAGACCAACTTCTTGATTTTTTAATGAAATTCTCAAATTTTTGGTCCCTCTGTACCACAGAATTCCTTCCTCTCATTCAAAAGACATAAAACAGCCTCTCTTTCCTTGTAAGATGTTTGCAGGTTGTTCTGTTTTTGACGGTTATTCTGGTTTGTCCAGGTAACACATTGACATTCATCTAAAACTTCCAGCAAGGCCAAAGTTTCTCCTAAACAGCCTTGATCTCTTCGTATCTGTCAGAGCTATCACTGGTCAGGATATGTGAGGCTCACAAAGTGTCTTGTTGAGGAAAGTTTCAGGAAGCCTCAGTATGTATTTATACAGCATAGAGCCGCATTACAGGTTCTGACCATGGGCGCCTTGTGAGAGAGAACAGGTGAAATATAGCTGAGGGAGAATGGTTTGCTCAGTCAGTCTGAGCAGTCAGAGTGGCAGTCATGGGTTAAATCTCTAATGGGAAAGACAGAAAAGAGGCTTTTCAGTCTAAAATGCTGTATAGATATTTCATAAATTTCTCAATAAGTATGTCTGCATACACATTTGCAGGTTTCAGGCAAAAGCATTTTGTACTGTGGGAGCTGCTGCCACTATTTTTCCAAATGTAGATAATATGCAATTCTCATTATCTTTATTTTTCTTATCTTTATAGCAGTAGGGAACAATGCACACACATTTTTAGCTACCAGCCCTTCATCAGTGCATGACCTGTCTCTGTGAGCCTCAGGATTATACCCCACCACAGGTGCAAACAATCAATTAGGTCAACCACATCATTGCCTCCACAGAGAGAGAGAGAGAAAGAAAACCCAGGTCGGACCACAGGGAGCCGGCAACAAACACCAGGCACATTTATAGTATTGTCTGCTTTTCAGCATCAGCGTCTCAGACAGTTCAGACTTCATCTCCAGGGCACTGGTGTGCTGATTTACAGGTCAAAAGATGTCTAGGCACTGAGGTTAAAACCATTCATCATATAAGTGAAACATCCATCAATGTTTTTATTCTTCTCCTTTAATACCAACGGTCTGCACCCACGTATTAAAGACCGCTGCTCCCTCCACAGGTGTTTTCAGTTATTCTGATTAATTGGACCTCAGGATGAAGTTGGCAGAGCTATGCTGGAAATTATGAAAGGTCACCAACTCAATCTACTAACAGGCCTTTCTTACAGCAGTAAATGTGTCTTGCCATTGTAATCAAGCTTGGTTCTTTAAGTACCATAATACCATAAAGAGCTGCAAAGGAACTGCGGAGACAAAGAATTACTACAAAAAGGGTCAAAAAACCACAAACAGACACAAAATAATAACCAACATACACAAAACTGCCAAAAAGTGACACGTAATCAGAGACACGTAATTACTGAAAAGGGACACAAACAACCAAAAATGACATAAAATTACTTAAGACACACAAAATTACCACAAAGACACATAAACTACCAAAAAAATACCTCGCAAAGACACAAAATAACTGTGAACTGACAACTACCAAAAAGAAAAAAAAATACCTCAGACACAGTGTTTTAAAAGAGACACGATAAAAATACACAAAATTAACCCAAAGAGACACAAAATGACCATTATAGCCATAAACTACAAAAACTACAAAAATGACCTTAAAGAGACACAAAATAACTACAAAGAGGCGTAAAACTACCAAACACAAGAAAAAAATACTTGAGACACACAGTGACTGCAAAGACACAAAACTATCACAAAATTACCCCAAAGAGCCACAAAACTACCAAAACATGACAACAAATTACTTCAAAGAGACAAAAAGAACAAAGAGAGAAACAAAGAGACATAAGACTCCTTAATTAAAGTGTAAAAAGCCTCCCATTTGAAAATGACTACAGTTAAGATCCAATTGAATTTTTTTTCAGTATCTTGGATAAGCAAATGTTCATGGTATGATCATAGTCAAGTTTCATATCACGATATACCTTGAAACTGGTATACTGCTGCAACCCAACTTTAAAGAGACACAAAATGACTACAGGGAGACATAAAACTTAAAAAAAAAAAAACACAAAAATTTACTTCAAAGAGACACAAACCAACTGACCGCCTGTGCTGACACGAGAATGAAGTGACACTCCCTCCTTGTGTTGTACTTCAAGCGTCTTTGTTCTCTGTCCGATATGGCAGTTACGGGCAGTTGATATCTGAACATTGTTGTCACAAAAGCAGTGAGAGCCCTGTGCAGGCAATCCTGCGTCTGACTCTCAGTCTTAGATATGCATTGGATGTCGTATACAGCTCCTTTAGATTCAGACACATGAGCAAAACCTGTGTGGGTAGACTTGTAGTGCAAACATTTTTGGCTTAAGCAACAGTGTGTCAAATATTAGCCAAAAACTTTAAGACAGGAGTGCTTCTGCAATAGTTTCCAAAGGAAATCATTATGCTCTATGGCTGCTTTTAGATGCTCAAGGTCCTGTTTCACCTTCTTTAGCAACACATGGCCAAAAATATTCACCACTTCAACGCTGGTAGCAATACAATCAATAATGTAGCTAAAGATAATACTGTAATTCTATATATATTACAGTAAAGGCACCTGAAGCAAACTACTACTTCTCGCACACGCTGGTTCAGTGAAAAGAATAACCACAGGGCACGCAAATAATTCACCAAGAATAGGACTAAGAATTAGGTGGCTGGGTTTCAAAGCCCAATATCTCCCTATATTTTTAATGCAGATTTTAAATATCCCAGGTTAAAAGGTCATCAGTAAATTATATTCTGCTTTATTCCTTAGATGCTCGTTAAACTGTTAATAACCGTGATTTCTCCCTATTCAAACACTTCTAATGCCTGAGATTTAATTCACTGTTGTTTATCAGCTAGGATTTTAGGAGGCAATGCAACAAATTAAAGTCGCATCATGCATTTTTCCACATTTACCTCAGAGCTGTTTACTTAACAGTGAAAAAGTTTTTTGCACTTTGGCAAAAAATTTAGTTTATTCAATAACAGCTTGATTACTTTAAATGTGGCCAAGATAAGGAGCAATAATTTACAGTTATTTATCTTAAGCAAAACATACAGTTAATGAAATCTGTTGCTTTAATGTGATTCTTTTTAGAAGTCACTAAAAGGTTAAACTTGAAAATTAGCGGAAAAAATAAAAGTTTCCCTAACCTGTCAGTTGAGGCTCCTCTCCTCTGAGGTTCTTATTTAACGAGTTCTGTGCTCCTCTCTTGTCTTGAATCAGAGATGCTACAGTAGAAGCTGTCACAGAGAAGAAAAGCGGTGTTAGACATAGTGAGCCTGTCAACACAGTGCCAAGAAGCTGAGGTTCGGCAGCAGACACAGGGCACTGCGGCTGTCTACTCGCGAATATCAACATAAACTAGCCCTTAGCCTCATCTAACTTCACTGCAGAGATTTGTTCTTCTCTTACATTTAGCACGGACATTCACAGGCCACAATTTAGTTCAAATCTGCATCACATTATTCACTAGGTGCAGCGTAAATCAGATGCAGCACATTATAATGTCTTCTAACTAAAATGGAAGGAAACTGTCTGCCTATATGTGTGTCCTTCAATTTTCTCTACAATCGCTCATCCGATCAACTTCCCACTTGGCAGGTGTATTCCTGACTACCCGAGGAAGTGTTGAGAGCAAGCTCTTGAGATCTAGTGGACAGATTTATTAGAAATGCACTTCTAACCACCAGAAATACACACTGTGTACTGTATGGAGAAAAGGACCCCTATAGACTCTCCATCACGCATTATACATTTAAGAGCAGATGAAGGAACAGACCGGAGATATTACAGTGCAGCAAACTCAAACATTTCAGGCTTTGTTGAGCAGCACTGAGGCCATTAATGTTTGTTTTGCATCTAAATAATGTGTAGCATTGCTAGGGAACCCAACTATGTCATGGTAGGAGCGTTTCTCAGGACCTGAGGAAGCACAGTGTTGATTGTGAAGTTGTTTGGATAACTGAGGCGGTCGTGACAGCACTCATTATTAGACAGAGCCTGGAAACTATGTTTCCTTTGTTAGGTTCATACATGTATATTGAGTTTCTGCTTGCCTAGATTCTGTCACTGGTCGATCATGATTATCATGTCAAGAAGTCAATTTTATTCCAAGATGCATCAAGATGCATTACATCCTCAATTGGCTATATTAATGCTCATGGATACTTTTTCATCAATAAATACAGGCAGTTAGCTAGCTCCGTTCTCCCACAATTCAATGCAACATTGTTACCATACTGTGCTGGTACCTTTATTATCCAGCCACAGCTGGGAAATCAACAGGCAATGTTACGTGGCTATAATCAATTATGTGTTGTCACTGCATCGATGCAGAAACGTCCACATTGTGATGCATCTTAGAAATGATTAATTTCAACTCCCCTACTAGCACTAGTACAAGTTCACGTGTTTCAGTGTCAAAAAAACCCTTTATTTTCCTGATACTCTCTGAACTGGAACAACTGTATTCACATTCTGTCTGACACACTCTGTTTTAGCACCTGCCTCTTTAAGCCCCTGAAAAAGCCCACTGTGCTCTGATTGGTCACTGTTTCTGGGTATTCTGAATCTCAGTGTGTCAATAGTAGCTGGGGAGTGACAATAGCGGTGAATAGGCACATTATTTATTGTAAATAGTCACTAAATAAAACATGAAATTATTTGAAATTGGGGAGAAATTAACACCTTTAGCAACCTAGATGACATGTTTTCCTGACTTTAGCATGTGGCTACATGCAGTAAAGCTGCAGCCAGGAAAGGACTGTATAGCTGTATTTTTTCACATTAAAAATAGCAAAAGTTTCTAAACACAACCGGACATGCTCTAGCAGGAGCATGATCCCAAATCAGGGAGAAATTAACATCAGCAACCAAGATTACATGTTTCCCTGACTTTGGCATGTCGCTACATGTAGCATTTTAATTGAGGCCGGAAAAAAAAATGTATAGCAGGAATTCATCCTGTTAAAAATCACCAATAAAGACCTCTTAACACCAGCTAACAGGCTCCAGCGTGAATTACCATCATAAATTGGGGAGAAATTAACAACGGCAGCAACCAAGATGACATGTTTCCCTGATGTTAGCATGTTGCTACATGTAGCAGTGTAGGTCACATGATGTAAACATCTGCATGTCTGACGCAGATGACCAAATAAAGAAATCTGTCACAATCTGTCATCTTGTGACAAAGTAGAAAAAATGTTGGAAACTGAGGTTTCAGGACATTCTGAAGCCTGAAGTTTTTGGCTCAAAGGGATTACTTTTACACATTTACATTTCATTATTTTAAACTTTGGCCACATGAAATATGAGCATCCATCAATGTAACAATTTATAGATATAATAAAACTGGGGAAAGCATAATAGGTTCCCTTTAGTGTAAAACCTTGGACCATTCAGATAAAAAAGATGCATATATTTTCTGACCTGGAATTAGATTTAACCCAACAGATAGTTTTGATTTTATTTGCCAAGCTTTTGATATATCTGTCTCTGATATCTCTCCCTTCACACCAGTTCAAAGAAGGTAATGTGAATTTCATTTGTGGTGTTTACAGCGCTGAAACATTAAATTTATAAAATTCCACAGAGGCAATGTCCTGGTTGCTCTTGACAATTTACAGACCTTGCTGTGAACAGTTTTCCGTAAGATACTTGATATCAAAGAAATAGTTCCAATAAAACAAAATAATGATAATAATTGGGTTTTTTTTACACAGATCTTGTTAGAAAATAAAATCAAAACTATCTTCATACTTTAAATACCACTTAAGGTAAAAATATGCTCTTTTGCAGTTCTAATTAAGTGATCCTCTAAGTAGTGTCCAGTAATGAGTCCCAGTACTCCTTTCTTTTAAACATGTACACCTTAACAAAAACAGACATCCATAAAAGTGCTCCATTTCATCCATTAAGATCATTTAGACCTGCAGCTGAAGAATGCAATTGATGAGGAAGTGACAAAGATGCTAAATTATCTCCAGTGTCTCCTAAGGGAGGGTCACTTGTTTGGATAATGGATTATACCAATTGTTATTGGTCTATATGCTGGATAAAAGGTCATTAAAACTTTATGAAATGTGTCTACGCAATGCTGCCGGTTGGACATACAGGAGACCTCTTCCCTCTTGTGGCCAAAACTGGGGATAGAAAAGCTCTCTGATTTCAATATGACAATGCCAGCGGCAAAAGCATCACATCCCAGAGCCCCCCTGAGTGCACATCCTCTTCTCTATCAGTGTGCAACGCGCACCGGTTGGGCTCGATGATCCAGATTTTGCTGGTTTTTAATTAAGTGGAAGGTCAAATCTCATCGCTCTTGACTTCAGGGAGCTGCTGCTGTCTGCATGGCAGAAGAGCTACACCCAGTCATTAATTTTATGGAGAAGGGACTTTAATTGATTAAAAAGTTAAGGACTATGGGGAATGCAGGGTGAGAGGCACTAGCATTCACTTTCTGTGAAGCTGAGCTGGTATTCAGTCGCATCCATTATGGCTGTGAATGTTGTGAGACAGCACTTAACCTGAGGAAAGATGGTGATTTTTTTTTTTAAGACTTCAGAAGTTGTTTTCAACTTTAAAGTTGCTGTGTGGCTGCAGAAATCCATGTAACTGCAATGATGATAACTTGAAGTTAAAGGTTTGCATGATTGTCATAATCTAAGGTTTGAATTTCTGCCTAATCACATTAGATTTCATTAAGTCACTGAAAAAAAAGTGAAATCCTTTTTTATAAAATGTCAAAAATTGCTGTGTGTGTCACTAAAACACATGATTTTCAAAACAAAACAACCTTATATTGGATTTTGGTTTTGAAGACAGCATTGATAAGTTTCACTTTCTGGTTAGTTTTAAAACCCAGTAGTGAGGTTTCAGCAAAAATGCACGCAAGAGACAGAACATTTCCTCACAGATTCAAGGTCACACGTCATGACGTCATGACATAAACTATTCCTTTAATGGACAAAGGATTTGTAATCACATAACATGTAAGTATTTATATACCATAAAACGGCATCAAGCCATTATAGTAATATCTATAACTTAAATAAATCTAAATATTTATAGATGTGAACAATTCAAACCCCAACCAAGCACCTTTCATTTTAAGAAGAATGATTTTTAGAATTACATTTTTACAATACAGTGTCTTATATATATATGTATAATCTAAAGTATTTGAGTGTATAATGCTTACAAATGCTAAATACCAGATTTAAAATACAGCATTATCCTTTGGCTGATGTTACCAGACATCCACACTACTTATTCAGACCTTATTCACTCAATTTTTACTGCTTATCATCTCTACAGAACAGGCTACAGTTTCCCGCAGCTATCTATCACTAATGTGAGATGTCACAGTAAGGCCAGGAAGTCAATTAGAATGGATGTATTTCTGACTGCTGCTGTCATTTCTCTGTCTCATGTTCACTGGTGATTGTAGGCAACAGATACCCAGCTCCTGGGTCTCAAATGGGAGAAATCTTCCCTCCGAAGCACTTTGTAAAAACAAACATATGTGAAACCGTGAGCCGCCCAAACCCGTGGGGACGGATAATGTGTCAGATATACGCGATGGTCCCCCTTCCCCCTTTAACTGTTTCTGTATCACCCCCAACTCTCCTGAGAAGCTGAGGTCACCAGCTATAACCTTTTACCCTCTTAGGAGTAAAATCAAATACAGAGAATTATATTTGGAATACAAGTGGAATATGAAACTGTAATATCTCATGTGACAACAAACATAGCCTGTTCGGCCTCTGATAGAGCTCTTCACTGGGGGTAAACACAACTCTCACTACAATAAACTAAAATTAATGCCTTATGGTTTTATGTCTCCGCAATCCAGTCAAGCTGCATTTGCAGTTTACACCCATGTGTGTGAAAACATGGATGATTCACAAACATCAGTTCAGTATCTGACCAAATGTTTACCCTTTTCTCACAGAGTTACAGTTCAGAATAATGGCCGGAAAGTGTTTCTGCAGGACATTATGATGTCATAGGGAAGTTATGGCCAAAAACATGTGACCTTCAACCCCAAAACTCAAATGGATGTGGATATTTGTGCCAAATTTGAGATAACTCAAGGCCTTCTTGACATGTTGCATTCGCGAGAATGAGATGCACAAGGTAACAGTGACCTTAACCTTTGACCTTCACATTCGAAGCAGTTTATCTGTAAAAGCAAGTGAAGGTTTGTGCCAAATTTGAAGAGATTCCTTCAAGGCATTCTTGAGATATTAGAGAGACAAGAATGACACAGACAAGGTAATATTGACCTTGACATTTGACCTATGACAACCAACATCTAATTGGTTCATCGTTTATTTTAAGTGGACATTTGTGTTTTTTTATTCTATTGGTATTTGTGTGAAATTTTGTCGTAATAAGCTAATGAACTGATGAGTTAAGGACAGAAATATGTTTTGTGAGGTCACAGTAACCTTCAACACCAAACTCTAATAAGTTCTTCCTTGAGTCCAAATGGATGTTTGTGCCAAATCTGAGATAAGTCCATCAAGGCCCTCTTGACATATTGCGCTCATTAGAATGAGACGGACAAAGTAACAGTGACCTTAACCTTTGACCTTCATATTCTAATCAGTTCATAATAAAATCCAATTGAACATTTGTGCCAACTTTAAAGAAATTCCCACAAAGTGTTTTTTAGATGTTACAGTGACCTTGACCTTTGACCTCTGACAACCAAAATTTAATAAGTTCATCATTAAGTGCAAGTGAACGTTTGCACAGAATCTGAAGAAATTCCCACAAGACATTCTTGAGATATTGCATACACAAAAATAGGACGGATGGACGGACAGACCACCCGAAAACGTAATGCCTCCAGCCACGGCTATCGGACACATAAAAAAGTTCATTTTGTAAGAACATATTATTTAGTCCCTGATTATCCAAGCCGTTAGAAACACACAAATGAGACTGAAACTGCTAACAACCCTTTTTTTTCCCTATAAGCTTGGAAATACAAGCGCGCTTGTTCCATGTGGTCAAAAGAGGGGGTGGATTTGGTTGAGTGTTGAAAGCCATCAGGCCTTCTCTCCTCTCCAGTCAGGAGCATCTGTCAGCTCCGCCACAGTTCTGTCTAATAAACCAGCTCTGTCGACCGGTAGGGTTTCCTGCCCGAAGGCTCCCTTGCCAAATAACACAGTAACTTTGAAGAGAAAGAAAAAAAAAGAATTCTCAAGCTACACGGCTTCTCTTTATGCTATCATCTCTCTATCAGATCCCTGTTTTGTGCTCAATTAGCGAATCTTACAGACTGCCTTTCATTTAGCTCTCAGAGTGGCAAAAGTGACCTTATTCGCGTCGCTGTTCTCTCCACAGAGGCAGCGACAAATGATGCCTTGTTTTTTTAAAGGAGAGCATAATGAAGCTTTGTGGAGGCACGATCCAAGTCAGATAACCCACCAGGATTTCAATTTAGCCCTGTCAAAAAATTTGAAAAGCACAAATACACGCTGCAGCAAGGGCAGACTTTGTGCGTTCCCTCCAGAGGGTATAGATTCAATGGCTACAGAACGATGCCTATTCATGTGTCCGTCTTTTGTTGTTATCTTTCTGTCTCAGGTGCAAGTGTAACCTGCATGCCAACAGCTGTGTGTTTGACAAGGGGAAGCTGGGCTGTGAGTGTGAACACAACACCACAGGGCCAGACTGCAGCCGCTGTAAGAGGCACTACCACGGAAGAGCCTGGAGTGTGGGCTCCTACCTCCCTATACCCAAAGGGACTGCAAATATATGTAAGTATTTCATGTTTGCTAATGTTTGGTAGATACAGACTGCAGTCAATTTACTAGTAAGACTGTTCGTGCTGGTAGAAAGACGCCATTTAAAGTCTGGCTACAGCAGAAACTGGTATCTGATGCAATAATGAAACATCTGAGAGTTTACTCTTTGCCCTTGAGAGATTATTGCAGCTTTTTATCGCATTAGCTTTTAGCTTCTGGGTTGCACCTCTCCAAATGTTTTTTGATTTATCATAATCACATACTGCTAAGATTGTCTTTTGAGTGGTTGACATTGTAATCTTTCTACAGTGAAACAAGTCTTAAGATTAAAAATGTACATCAAAGACTAAAATGACAACTTTGGTCATTGCTTGCTTGTTTAAACTCTTAGAATGACCTGAGTTTACTGACTGAACTGAACTGACAGAGACGGATAATAACACATTACAAAGAAGGCATATGAGTAAGAAAAAGAATATGTACTTCTACTCTTTACTCAAGTACATTTTTGAGCCAGTAATCAACTTCTTAATTCCCTACATTTGCAATGTATGTCTTTGTTACATTATATAACGGTGGAAGAGCTGTTGTTAAAAAAATAGTCCAGTCCTAGTCGAGCTGTGAAACTGTTTGCAGTGGCGGAGCCAAGAAAAAGTTATGAAATAAACAAACAAATCATGATCTGTTGTTGATTATTACTGTATAAATAATACATGGAGCTTGTAGAACTGTTGTATAAAAGTAATATCGCATTTGAAGTCATACTGTTCCAGTGAATATCGGCACAGCAGTGGTTATCTTTGGCACTGGTCAGCACTCCTGTCATGTGATATTGCCTAATTTCTTCATCAGCCAACCTGCTTGATTTAATTCAAAAAGGTTTTATCATTCATCATTATTTTTGCACTAGACCACGCATCCTACAAAAAAAAAAAGAAAAACAGAAATGGAAAGTCACTGAATAATTCATTAACAAGGTCATTTTTTCAATTTTATTTGAGTCAGCTTTTATGAGAGTCATTTTTACTTGAGTATACATTTTTAGCACTCTATCCACCACTAGGAACTGATAACAGGGAGGATATTGAAACACCTGTCTCTATAATGTCCTTGGTGTTGGATGTGAGTAGCCTTCTTGATCTTTAGCTGTCCACTGACTCCTCATTGATCATTTTGACCCCTTTTATCCCTTAACATCCTTGAACACACACAGAGTTTGTGATTAAGTTATATTATACCTTGGTCTCTGATTGGCAGCAGGGTGACAGTTAGAAACTGCTAATGGACACTTGCTATGTAGTTCTGGTGAAAGTGTCTGTTCACTGTTATAAGTTAATTAAAATAATTCTCCAGTTGTCAGACGGTTCACACCTCCACATCATCCCTTAAAGGCATTATCCACTCCTTATGATTAGTGTGGGGGAGTAAGTAGTTACATAAATTAAATAACAAAATAAATGTAATTTTAATCAGTTACAGTTACTGAGAACAAATATGTAGTTAAATTACAGTTACTAATCAAAATGTTGGGGATTACAAATGGGTTACATATGGAAAAAAATATTTTTAGCCAAAGTTTATATGTTGAATAAAATACTCATTCTATTGCTTTGCATCTTTTTGCTGTGTAGGACTGCCTTCTTTTGGCAGATTTTGGGACAATGCGGGTCAGCAAAGCCTTTGAGACAAATCTGAGCGCAACATTTATGCAATTATGTTTTTTGGTCTTTCCAGCTTTACTGCCCTGTTTAAAACATTTGTTAGAAAAGGAAATAACATGTAATATGTGACATTACTCTGATGGAGTTATTAAAATAGTTACATAACTTATTACACTTTTAACAAGGTAACTAGTAATCTCTAACCAATTACAATTCAAAAGTAACCTTCCCAATACTGCTTATAACTTGAGAAAAGTTCCATATGGTCGGTTACATAATGACAAACCAGCCATCTTCATTACAACTGAGCAAAGTAAATCTGCTCATGAAGACAGTAGGATAAAACTCCTAAAAAGGCTTGTAAGTGGATGATGAACTCCGATTGTTTTGTCAAGGAGGTACTTTTAAATCATCTAAATGTAACCTATACTTGAACCATAGGCTTGGCTGATAACAAAAACCCTGATAAGAGTCGTTTTTAGAACAATTTTTTCAGGTCATTGTGGGAGGCAGTGATGATAAACGACCTATTCTGTTATTTCAGTATGAGCACTTGTTGGGTTTGTTTTGCAGGGACTTCATAATTGATAAGTCACGGTGTATTTTATTCATTCAGCATTAAGTGAACATAACCTCCTCACAATACTTTAACATTAAATTTAGTATTCCTACCTCAGCTCTATGACAAGTGTGAAATAGTGCAAGATATTTTTCTGCGTGTTCGCTTGGTATCTCTGAGGCAGAAGGTGCTCTTTTGCATTATCCCCATTATAATCTTGGACGGGAGTTGAGTCACATTTATCAAATCCCATGCCTGAGGCAGGGGGCTCATTGCCTCAATAAATCTAATACAGCCACTCAGGGATGTGGCGGTGGACGGCCAGGCGAGGCCAGATGGTGGAAGATCTAGCCCTCTGGTCCTGCGTTCACACTGATTCAGCCTCGCAGTCAGAAACTCTCATGGCAGCAGTCTGCTGGGATTGACAGCAGGTTTCTCAGATGCTCGGCTTGATCATATGACTTGAATTCACAGACATGATGCTCTGATTAGATTTGTACAGGGATGTGATATTGCTATTGATCCGCTGATTTGGTGTGAGTACATTTGTGCCGTTTTTTTCTTCTTCTTTGGGCTATTTGCTGATGACGAATTGGAGGAGTACACAGTCATTTGTACGAATCTTATGAGTGGTTGGGCATGCATGTTTGTGCGCAAGACTGCGTGGGTGTGCAAGCATGCACATGGAGCACATTTGATTGTGAGTGGGAGTTTGTTTTTGGGAGCGTCTGTGAACTCCAAGGAGATATTGCTGGATTTACCCCTGCACCTCCTCTGTGTTATGAGTCTCCCTGCAATGTGGTGCTCGCTGTCAGATTGACAGGCCGTTATTAAAAAATCCAACACTTGGCCGCATCTGCACTGAACTGATGAAACCGAGGTCTAGCCATATCAAAAGCAATATTAAGCACTTGTTTGGCAGTGGCGTAAAATGCAATAATGTTGCACATGGAAATGACGTAACAATATTGGTCCCCCAGGTGTTGAATGAACACACTTTTGTCTTGGATTATTCTTATTTCTTTCATAAGTAAAGCCCTGTTACATGCCTTTATCCATTACGTGAAGCTCATATTTCCTTTGAGGATATTAAACATACAGGCCTCGTACCAAGACAAATATGCTGAACGTGCAAAATGTAATTACGGTTTAATAGCTTTCATCTGTCATCAGGTCTTCCTCTTTAATCACCGAAGTCATTTATCTCACAGGTAGAAACAGGGCAAGCTCTATTACATATTCAAATCCCGGCACATGCAGATATATGGACATACGTGACCCTTCATCTAATAAATTAGAGCCCAAAATGGAGCCCTGCGTTGCTATGGGCCATAGCTGTCAGCGGCAGAGACCGACTGAGAGTGATTCAAATCCAAGGCTTCCCTAAAAGAAGGAGGAAAAATCTGTAAGTTGCCTGCAGAACCGAAGAGGAATCACTTTGAGAATTATGTTGACAGTCCACTTTGCAGCGAGCGTCAACTCATCTTGTGTTCCAAAGCAGGTTCACAGGTTAAAAGGGGTTGTGGCTGAGAGTTTGATCAGACTGTAGAATGTGCTTTGGCTTCAGAGGGCAGCATTGTTTGCCCTCCATTTCTCACACAGAACAACTATCGGGAAAGAATGGCGGCTTGCTTGCTTTCTTGCAAATTGGAGCATAAAATCTGTGCTTCTCCTTCTGCTGCTGTGTTGTGCACTTGGCAACAGTTGTTGTGACAGACCCAAACTGGTAATGAAGTGATGAATGGGGTGCAAACAATATGAAAACCCCACGGAAACATAATCACAGAGGGATACGGGGATAAAGCATGAGAAAATTATCAGAAATTGCACTAATTGTGGGGTGGGATTTCCCTGCTGATTACATTAGCCAAGCAAGTGAATCCATAGCCAGACACTGATAACATGTTTCAGACAAGAAGGCTTTAACAAGGTTGCAAAAGTCAGCTTCAGCTCAGAGACATGTGCATGAAAATCTTTTCCCTAGCCCTATTGCCTTTTAGTTTACTATAAATCATAGGTATATGTTTGAAAGCATTTTTGTTATTCTTCCGTTTCTTTGAATGACTCCAATTTCTATAAATCCCACTAATCAGACAATCTGAGAATATTACAAATACAAACTCTATGAATTATTTTTAGATTCTGTTTGACTGGTTTGATTAAGAGATTCTTAAATTCAAAGGTGATACTGAAAACTGACCACTGTCTACCTATTAAAACAAGCCAATTGCAGATAAGGAAAGCAAACACTTTTTTTAACTGTTCAAGGTCCTCTCTACGAAAAAAGGATAGGGGCTAAAAAGGCTCCTTTTTTCACTCATTTAAGCTAAATAAATATTCCTAACTTTGAAAATTCCACCACACAGAGCCCTCACGTTTGGTGTGACCATTTTGTGACCTAAACCAAATGGTAGAGATGGCTTGATCAGGTTGACTTCAACACATTTTTTATTAATATACTGTGACTAAAAATGTGCTCTGCCAAACAGTTGAGCAGAATGGTAATAAAGATTAATAAAAACACTGATGAAAAGCCTTTTCCTGTGTATAGAGTTTTGATTCTGTTGACATTTTGCCATTGGCAGACCTGTTATTATCATCAGAAGTAGGCATGAGTTAAACCATGCATTTCCTGCAGAGCTTTAGCTGCTGTTAATCAGTGTTGGACACAGCGGAGACCAATTTGATAAGTGCTGGTAGACTCTGAATTATTCAAAGCAAACAACACAAAGAATAAAGAGTCAAATGAAATGAGTCTTTGCTTTTCATGAAACGCTGTTTCTTTGCTCTTTCCACAGGTATCCCCAGTAATCACGGACCAGTGCGTAAGTTGATCTAGCTTTTTTAAATTGGCATGCTAACTAATGGCTTCCTCCCTCAGTGATGACTAACTCTTGTTTGACTGATGAGTTTGGAGAAATTGTGCTTAACATTACCATTATCATTTATCAGTACATTTTCCACAGTGAAAGAAAATCCATCCTAACAAGGAATTAATGTTGAATTACATCTTAATACTCTATTTTTATGAATAGAAGTGAACCAATGCATGGTGTGAGAAAACTTAACTTTTTACCAATGCAGTTTTAATAGTGACATCATAGACTGTATCATAAAGATGGACAACATGACAACTCCCCAAATTGAAGTTAAAACATCTTGATCACCCCCTGGTGGCTGGCTGCAGGATAGGTCATAAACCCCACCACCTCCATTTCAGCTGATGGGACACAAACCAAACTAAAAACTCAAAGTATCCCTCTAGCTCCTAAGTGAATAACTTACTTAAACATCAGGGATTTAGCCAGAGGTGACAGTCAAGGGTTATGCAAGGTTATTGCAGATGGTGTTTTTTTCTTTTTTTTATTATTATTGTCAATTTATTTTTATTTATTTATTTATTTATTTTGTTTTGTCTTGTTATTTTCATTATTTCTTTTTTATTATTTCGTTGAGCTGTTTTGAGAATATAAAGAGCACGGTGTCGTTCAATTTCGGTTGCAGTTGCAAAAATCAGGAAAAAAAACATGCAAAAAAACAACAAACTTCAAAGTAAAAGTCAAAGATTTTTTTCCATAGATGGTTTCTGTCAGTTTAGGTAGTTTTTATCACGCTGATGAATTTTCAGATGTTGATTTTTCTGTTAAGTTTGGTTTTCGCTCATTATTTGATACTGTAAAAGGGGATATGACATCATGAGTGACAGCTGTGTGTGTGCCAATCGTGAGCCCCTGTTAGCAGTTGTTCATACAGGTGTATGGCCGGGAACTTGATACCTCAGAAACTGCTACAGTGCACACTGGCACAAGATGGCAGCACCATATCCGTGATGTTTGGCTTTATTTTTTTTCAGTGGGAGGAAGTGGAAGCTTGTTGTCCATCTTTATATATAGTCATTGAGTGGCATGTGTTCAAATTCTTGAAATAAAAAACTGCATTTGACAAAACTGCAACAAGAAGAATTTTCTTATCCCATAGAAAAAAAAATGTAAAAGCACTATGCCTGATTTTTCATGGCAAATCATACATTTCTGCAGTTTTGCAAACCATATTATTAGTTTTCATTTTTTGGAATGTTGTTCTCCTGCCTTTCAGGGAAATCAATGGAAATAAATGGTTAAATTCCATCCATTACCATGTAGTGTTAAAATCAAGAGTATCTGCCTCAATGACTATGGAGCTCTGCAAACTTTGTGTTAAAATACAAACCACACACAGGCTCTAAGAGGCATTTTCATTTTGCAAAGAAATGAATGGAAATGAATGGAAAACAATGGAAGCCTGAGTTTTTTCCTACCCTCCAGGCATCCATTGTTTTAGGGAAGTAAATCCCATAAAACTCTGCAGCATGGTTTGCAAAATGGTGAGCAGCAGTTATATTGAGTGTTTAATCTGCAGTAAACGAGCTAAAACGTTAAGAATAAATGACTTGCTAGTTCATAAAATACAGTTGGAGTCCTGCATGTTTAGGCCAGAGTATCAGCAGGCACCACTGTGAATCATCTCCCTTCCACACTTGAATATTTGCTCTAAGCGCACAGACAGATATTTGCCCAAAGCCAGAGAAAAGAAAACTATTTTTTATGAAGACATGGCCCCCACCATGCATCCTTACGCATGTTGATGCCTGAAGGCGACTGCTCATAGTGGATTACAAAAGCAGCTACCATATGTACGTGTCTCTGCCTTTGTCTTGTGGAAGATTCACTCATTTAAGCTGCATGCACACTCCTCTACATTAGTCCATTTACTACTCCAAAACACGTGGCAGAAATTGTCCAATAATTCTGACACAAATCAGCCAACATAACTCACATAATATAATAAAAAACTGAATCTATGCATGCTGTCCCTGTGCTTTAACATAACAGCATGAATTACATGACAACTCAGTGTAATTTATAACCTTTCCCATTTCTACACAGATCGAGCAAATGCTTCATCTCTTGGTGTTGCAAATCGTAACCAAGGTAGGCTTATAGGCTTTGTAACTTCAGCATGACACTAACAATACAGAATTGATTGCTTATTGATTCGGCAATTTGGAAAAAAAAGAGAAGTAATGTAGAATATGCAAACAGCAGAATGCAATAGGTTGTTTTCCCAAAGCCCAAATGCTTTCATCCTGCATGCACACAAACACACGCTGGTCCTTACAAGGCAGACCTTTTGTTGTGAGAACACTGCAGGGAACGGACCACATGCCTCATGATCACCGAGTCCACAGCCTCCTAACCCCTTTGATCATGCCCTCTTTTTAATTACCCAGAATGCTCTCTGGGGGTGCACCCTTTCTGCCATGTTCACAAGGAGAAAAAAAAAGAGAAAGAGGAGAAGGAGAGGGAAGGAGAGAAGAGGCTCCAGGGGGGTTTATGTAGATTGATCTCCAGCTATCTCAAGCTAATCCTAAGGCCCAGATATCCTGTGTAGTGAGTGTTAAGTTGCATCTGCACCACTGCTCTCACAGAAAAAAAAATTAAAAGAGGACTTTCAAGATTTCCAAGAGAGGGTGTATCCTTCTCTTCTCTGGATTCATAAAGCTGGGAACAAGATGGACCAGTGTCAGAGGTGAACACGAAACACTGGAGTGGATAACAAACAATTCTGCATCATCTCCATATCAAGTATCAGTACACACTATCAATCTAGCCAATAATAATTTCAATAAAAGGGATTTTATGCGCACTGCATTTGCTGCACTTACATTTGAGGTTTTGAGTGCCTCGTGACAGCAGGAAAAATCCTAAGGTGCAAGCAGAGGTGACATATTTTTTATGGAGAGCCGACATTTTATATGGCAACAACACTTTCCTAAAAGGCACTTGCTCACAACATTAATGCTGAAATTAGCTATAGAGACCAAAACCATTTCTGTACCTTCACATGCTCCTTGGAAATAGTGTATTTACCATATTCACAAGTTGCAAGCACAAAAACATCCCTCAAAAGTCGTTCTCACAAGGGGCAAACTGAGAAACTTTGACGATACCTGAATTGCCATGATGTGGCATTTGTGTGATGTTTAAGGGCAGCAGAAATGGTGGAAAGCATGAAAACATTTTGATATTTAGTTCCTAGTAGCTATCATTTACTTTTAGTAGTTGCACATTTTAGTATATGCATCTATTAGCTCTAGCATATAAAAACTATATTGATTTACTGATGAATATTTGGCATATCATTCATTAAAAAAATCTTAAATTCTAAATTTCAATTTAATTAAATCTCAGCTTGAAATACTTTCAGATGTATTTGCTGAGAAGATGATAATGAAAATAAGTATTCATGACGTGTTGCCTCTTGAGTTAACGTGCTATTCACAGAAAACCAGTGTGAAATTTAAGTATGGACATTCTGTAAGTATTTTTAAATGATCGTATCAGTAACTTAGAGGAATAGATAGATATTTGGGGCAATACATTTATTTGCTTTCTTGCCTAGTTCAGTTTAGCATAAAGAATGGAAACGGGGGAAACAGTTATCCGGAAGAATGCCAACCAGCGCCTACAATGTTCACTAAATAACACACTAAATCTGGCTGCATGCTATAAATACTTTTGGATGAAAAACTGTCACTGCATTTGGACACTGTTTTCACAAGAAATAGTCACAGAATTAAATTCCCCGTGAAATCACAACTTCTCATTTTTACTCTTCTGTTTGCGTACTGAAAAAACTGAAGGTACAACATAGAAATTTGTGGGTTTTACTGGTGCCGGTAGGTGTGTTTTTTTTTAACAAAGCCAAATTAGCCTGCTTCCACTCTTTGTGCTGAGCTAAAAAAAAAGGCTGCAGCTTCACATTTAGCATACACAAGTCTGATTTTAATCTTCTCATCTAATTCTTGGCAACAAAGAGAATGATTCCCAATTTTTTTGAACTATTGGTTTGATGAAACTTTCTAATCTTCCAATTCTGACTAGACAAGCATTTACTAACACAGGACTTGTACTTGAGTGAAAGTTAAATCAAGCACTTTCTGTCTTCAGATGCGGTATTGTATCCCTGCCACTGTCAAGTGCTACTGTGCAGATGACACCTTATATTGAACCTCCGAGCCTCGAGTTATGACTAATGATGAAGGCTTCATGTTAATGTGATAACAGGAGGCAGGGCTGATCGCAGGTTTCAGCTTACCCTGACACCATGGCAAAAGCTATTGATCTGATGTAATTGAAGTAACACTATTCTGTCTCAGAGCGTATAATTAGCTGATCCTGTATCTGAAAACTGTCTCCAGTTATAGTTAATTGCACTGGTAAATTTATAGTTATAAAGACTTTTTAAAATGTTAAATGAATCACTATGAATAACTATAGTCCTGTTTCTTCCCGGCATGTAATTAAAGGGATAGTTCAGGCTTCACATGACTGCAACAAAATCCACTGATTTATGTAATATCAGATCTGTTGATATAAACTGACACGTTTAAAATGATCAGCTATTCGACAGAACTTAATTCAAGCAAATACTGTAGGACCTAGATCTATATCTCAGAGTTCAGTTGCAGAGAATCAGAAGATCAGAAAACATCAAGTTCAATAAAATGAGTGGACTGGAAAACTGCCTGAGTATGTTTAGAAGATAAACAGACTACATTTAAAAACAGCCAATGTATCCAATATTTCAGTATCATAGTAGATGAAATGTGTCCTTTCTGGCAAAATAATTCAATCAGTACCCTGCTACAGCATGCGATACAGTGCCACAAGACAAAATCACATTTTAAAATCTCTTTCGATTGCATCACGATTCCAGTCACACAAGCAGCAATATGAAATTTAATTCAGCTCTTTGTCCTTCCTATCTTTCTCTTTTGTGCCGTTGCTGTGGTGAATTTCCTCCATGTTGCTTCGTGCAACACCAAGGCCCAAGGATGGATCTGTCATAACAGTTATACCACTGAAATGTCACACATCTGATGCAGGTGTGAGGTGCACATATGTCTCAGAGAGAGTACGCCGGTGCTAACCCAGGACTCAAATTGCTGTGTTCTCACTTGCTGCAAGCACAGGTCCAACAGTGAGAGTTGTCACACAGCGGAAATTTGTCAACTGCCCTATGTGAGATACAGTCATATGTAGAAAAATGCATAACAATGTATTTTATGATCTAATATTTAAGGAACCGTCTGCCTTAATTAATAGAATGTTTTCTGTGGGGTGAGGGAGTTCTCCAAAGTCTGAAAAAATAACCTCTCATCATGTCATCAGTGTTATTGTGGCTTGGTCTTGGAGACTTATTTTTAGCACAAAGCCTGTGTTACAAACTGGGGGGGGGGTTGAAAAACATGGTAATTTGCCAGGCAGGGAGTGTGTAATGAAGCCATGGATGTATAATAATAACTAGATACCAGATCCCAAGATAATGCCTATTTATTCCACTGGCGTTGCTCACCTGGTGCATGTGCCTAAAAAAGTTTCTAACTTTCAGGGTTACTTTCAGGCCTACTGAATGAGCACAGTGGTGTTTCTCTTGCTGGCCCATCCACAAGTTCCTGCTCAGTTTATACTTTACATTGCAATGACTTTACATTGCAATGAATCACAGGTTTTTAAGTTGCTTTTTTCCTTTTCCTTTTCCAGGAAAGTTTTACAAATATGAAACAACCTTGGCATAAAAAAAAATTAGAATAGAAAGATTCATAATTGATCCCGTTTGCCATTTGGGGTGTCAACTAGGGGTCGATCAATATTGGTTTTTCAAGACCAAATATTGATCATTAGTAGTTAAGGAGACTGATAACTGATATTTGGAATCTATATGCATTTACAATAAAATTAAAAATCTTTCTGTCAATATTTAGAATTTGAAATATAACAAAAACTCTGTTAAAATGCCTTTAGCAAATGTTTAATCCAAACTGAAACTTTCAATAGCAAATACAGCAAGTTCTCGCCAAATATTTTTATAAAGTTAAGTGAAAATTTAAATAAAAAATACATAAATAAATAAAAATAGCTCCCTGAGGTTTTACATAGTAAAAGATCCTCCAGTAATGACTGCTTCTGAGGGAATAGACAACTCATGAAGAGCTCAAATATATATATATATATATATATATTTGACCTGTTAATTCTGTGAATAGGCAGAGAAACAAAAAAGAAAACAATGACTTATTCATAGTTGTCTGTTCATTTCCCTGAATTATAACAAAACACTTATTCACTGATGATGAGGGTAAGCCTGTTTGCATCCTAGATATCATTCTTCTTAATTGCGCCTTCATAAAGAACGATTGTTTTTTTAAATGGGTGCATTTTTTTTCAGCCTCAGTGATGAGTCTCTCTGCAATGTCATTTGCCATGTTGAACATGACACCCTGTAAATTCAGATGGATTTTGATTGGCTGTCAGTTTTTTTATCGTTCATCAAATTGCTCTGAAAGTGATCCCAATGATATCATTCATCCTGTCTTTGTCATTACAGTTGTGTAGACTCTACCATCCACTTGAGTTAGACTTGACTTACAAGTCCTCCAATTTTACAGAAGTGGAATACAAAATCACTGAAGTGCACCTTTAAACATTATCTCTCTTTCCGTAAACTCTCTTGGCTTTTCACACAAAATGACTACGCATTTAAAAATATATATATTTACAGTCCAAAAATCAAATTTGTCTCACTGTGTTGTTTTTACAAAGATAAAGTTTCACTGACATGTTCGTCTTATCTATAATAGATAGTATCTGAAAAAAACAATTTACAAACTTTTCATTTTTTCACACATACCCAGTCATTAAGTGAGATGTTTTTCTGAGCGACACAGAATAATTGACTTATTTTTCTCTGTATTTGTCATGACAGCAGGGCCCTGTGACTCCACAAAGACACCGCAGGCTTAAGCATCAGCATCAGCAAACTAATTGGACTACAGATGCTTTTAGAAAGACAATGGTCCTGAGGGTCTGCTGGAGGACACAGAGATTATCCTTCGGCCACAGGAAAAAAAGTTAATGTGTAGACTAGACAATGGAGACTCAGCTGATCCCATGGTAATTTTAACCAAAACACACAGAGCAGGTGTTTTCCATTAGCTGTAAAATGAGAAAGCTGCTTTGGCGTTACTGATTGGGGTGTAGCCAGAAGGCCATTAATGCTTGAACCCACTGAGGACAGGGCAGCAGCACTCTGTAATTCAGCAGTCCATTTTCATGCATGCAAAGTTCAAGTACAGACAATTTTGCACCTGTAAGGTGTTCATTTGTTGGGCATGAGAGGACTGACAGAAAGTCTTGGTCTTGTCAGACTTGGACCGAGGCTGTCAGGGCCTGAGGCATATTTTAGCTGGGTAAGAGCTTATATTGCATACAGAGTTTGGGGACAGGTAGGCTTGAATTACAATAAAACTATACTCAAACTTTCTATTACTGTTTTTTAGGCTCTTCAGACCAGAAGAAACAAGTTTCAAGTTGATATTGAAAACCTGATGTTTAATTACAAATGCAGTAGGCACCGACAACACTTATTTAGTGTCCTTCACCTCCTGCATTTGTTGTTGATGCTCCAGGACACTGTGTAGATTTACACTTGTTAAATGCATTGTATCTTTTCAAAATATAATTCAGTTTTTGCAGGAAATGTACGCAAATAAACTTACAACATTGACAAAATACTGCATTTCGCATACATCTCTTTGTGCAACACAAGCATGTGGTTAGGTTTTGAAATAAGCATCATAATTTGGCTCAACATTCATATGGGAAGTGAACAGCAGTCTCCGGTGTGAAATCCAGGTTGTGTTGGACTGATCCAACCCCTCGCCCAGTAGGGCTTTTACAGGTCCTTATATTACGTCGTTACTGGCAGAATTTTAAACTTACGACATCTAGGCATATTATACCACAGTGAAAGGTGGCTTATGTCATATGTGTCCAATCCTAGAATCCTAGAAATGTCCTAAAATCTGAGAAATGGCCTAAAATACTAGAAACATCCTAAAATCCTACATACATCCTGAAATCCTAGAAAGGTCCTACAATCCTCAAACTGTCCTAAAATCCAAAAATTGTTAAATATCCCAGCTCTACCATTTTTTTAAAATCCTTCCTTTGTATCACCATGCAGTAGCAAAATATGTACACAAACGCAAAACTTGCGATACAAAAACAGTCAGTGGTCTTGGCGGGGAGCCATGGCATGCCAGCCTCTAACACACCCAACAATAATATAGTAATTCTAATCCAGCCGTGCCACAGCTGCACTACACCCTCTAATTATGAAAATTATCGTTTTTTTCTGTTCAATATTGAATTGCCCTTTAAATCTGACCTGAATGTAAACAAACAGCTTATTCGTGACATGTTTTGCAGATCAGGGTCCTTTGTGTATTTTTTTGTGCTTCCTCTAAAAACAAACATTACGATGTCATATGTTCAGTTTTGATTCAAGTTTTGTGGTTGAAAATTGGTAATCTATCTAAATCATCAATTGTAAATGTCAGGTTTTGTTGTCAGGCTTTGAATAGAGAAGCGGTGGCTCCTTGCCAGACTCATTATTTTGCACCGGCGTTCAACAATCATACAGGGAGAAATCTATCATGCAACGCAGCCCCGAGAAGAGCTGCATTTTAAGTAAGGAGTTTGACTGACTGGAAGAGCTGCTATATTTGCTCTTATAATGCTATCATTATCTATCTTTCTATAAATACATGAAAAAAAAACAACTGAACACAACAAGGCTGACACACCAAACCTCTCAGGGTCTTGGAGGCAGAAAAGGGCTCACCAAAACTGTAATTTATAACACTTGATCAAAAAATTATTAAAAATCCCATATTGATGATAAAACCCTCTATCCACAGGTGGAATTTCTATTTAAAGTACATAACAGCCGCTGTGTCTACATGAAGGGGATGGGAGTATTATTACATTAAATGCAATACCAATGCCTTTCTAATCAGTTTTGGCAGCAGCAATGATTATTTGTTGAGTTTATTCTGATGCATGAGCCACATTACTGAAAACCAAAAATGTGATTACTATTTATGCAAGGAGAGATATCCAATTACACTGAAATCTCTTGGCAAATATTACGTCTTCCAGGATTTCACCTCTGCCAGCAAAGAGGCTTCTTGGGATAATTGAGTCGTGAGTTTTTGTCTGGAAATGTGAATATTAGCTTATGTAGTCCTAATCAATCTCTATCAAAACAAAGAAATGTTTGGTGGCCGCTAGAACAATGCAGTCCTGGATGTTACATCGTTTTTCTTCTAACAGGATTGTATTGTTTGTTGTAAGGTCGACCACAGACAGGAAAATAAGAGGTGAATTACTGAAAATGCATATTTGCATATCAAAAGGTAGTAGTGGTGCAGGTGGAGCCAGGTATCCATCCCATGTTCTCTCCTCTTTCTGTGCTTTGAGTGTCACCGTGCCAGAGGGAAGCAAAAATTTAATCTCCTGTCCTGCACAAAGGGGGGGCTGTTTCACAATACTCTGGCATCCTTTGATTCACTAATCATTAATTTCACCTCATCACTGCCATGGTTTGCTTGCTCTTTTGTTTTGCCAGGATTATTTGCTCTAAAGTCCCTTTTGGTGCTCCTAAAAATATCCATAAATCCCGAAAATGTCTGTCTGTGTTCTTTTGTCATAAACAATCATTCATGGCAAGGGTTGTCACAGGCTGTGGGCTGCGTTCTCATACAGTACGTGCCCTGGTTATCTGTCTCCCCTTTTTCTCTGCCTCCACAAAAGTCCTTGGCTTCACCCTCCCTAATGTGTCAGCTGTGCTCTAAGGACACAGAGCGATGCAGACAGGACAAGAAGAGGCAGCTTGTGCCCTGTGAACTTGCCTGTTGATGTTCTCTGCCGACCTATCACTGAGTGATCTATTAATCACCCCTCCCTGTCTCCCCCTGCCCTTTTTGCTTTGTCTCTGCAGCTCGGGTGTGTGACAACGCGATGCTGCGCTGTCAGAACGGTGGCACTTGCCACCACCATCAGCGGTGCCATTGTTCCCCCGGCTTCACGGGCGTCCTGTGCGAGAGAGTTCGCTGCCAGGGCCCCGGGGAGTGTGATGACCAATTGTCTGGACGGGCCTCCTTCCATCATCCCCCCATCACCCGCCAACTCGCTCTTACCCTTGTAGTGCTCCCGCTATTGATTGTTTCCCTTTGCTGAGAGACCTGAACGGCCTCCCAACCCCTCAACCAAAACCCTAAGACCACATATGTTGAGACTCTCAACCTTAAGGACATAAAGGACGTGTGGACAATGTGCTCAGCATACAATATAAGCAACTCTTTTGTATATCCAAGGCCACAGTGGTGGGTGATGGTGTTATAGGTGCAACAGTTGCTGCACTGATCTGTTATACTGAGATGGATTTATGAAATGCTTGGTGAAGTCACTGCTGTCTGATAGTGTCAAAGAGGAAGCAGCTGCTTTGTGATTAAGTCATACTTCATTAAAAAGGCAGACTGAAGACTCAGATAGAGCTACCCACACTCTGAGAGAAAACTGTACAAAACTAGACACATGATTTCTAAGTATCATCTGAAGTTATTAAAAAATAATTATGTGGACGGGGACATCTTAAAACATCTCGCCTCACTGCCTCCTTCCTTCCTTCCTTGCTTCTCTCCTTTCCTCACTTTTCCCCTTTCCCCGCTTCTCCTCCCTGTGCTTTGGTGACTCTGGTGATTTTACTTTGCTGAAGGGTGTCTGTTGTTTTTGCCAAAATGCTGCACATGTATTATTATCAAGCCCCTCTACAAGTCTTTTTTTTTGTTTTTTTCAGAGGCTTTGTAGTCATGCTTGAGCTCACCTGTACCGGGGAGAGGAAAAAAAAGTTGTAACATACTGTAACTGTATTTAATTTTTGTATAAAACAGATATTTTCATGACTACGCAAAACAAAAAAAGATGTATTACTTGTTTTCTATTGCTGCCTACCCTGTCCTAGATGTGGACTATGAGTGCGCAAAGAGTTTTGGTTGTATTATTTCTTTGCTTGTGTGGCACGTGGTTCTCCTTCATTTGAGAGCTGCTGTCGAAACTATGTTTACATACACACTTACACAATACACTTCCACCAAAGGGAAAAAGAAAAGCACGTCTCTGTCTTGTTGTTGAACAGTAGTTATTTCGTTAAGTAGTAACATGACATTTGAGACAACATGTGTAGAGTGTATAATTTGTAGTTAAGCCAATGACAATAGCTGAATGTCATTTTGAAGGATTTTTGAAAGCGATCAATGCAAATTGTTCATCTAATCACTGAAGCGACAGTTGCTGGTAGCAATATATCAGTCAACAAATTAATTCCTCTACAGCTGTTTCCAGCTAATGTGTTGTAACCAATAGGCCTGCAGCGGTATGTAATATTTCATACCTTAGTACTTTCCTGAAATTTCGCTGGGGTATATGATATACGACAGTATAATTGTGCAGCACTAACACGTCCCACCCCAACAACGAGTGTGTCATTTACTCTTAGCCTTTCAGACTAATAGATACATGACACTCAAAAGAAAGCCACAAAATGCTCAGAAAAGTAATATTATCACATCTATTTGATTACTAAACAGAGCAATATAACTGTACACCTTTTGAACTCAACTTCCTCTTAGTTACAGAAGTCCTCATTCAAACTAAACAGAAACAAAATAAAACTTACCCAAACCATCTTGCTAGTGATCTAATTAGTAAGTCAACTGTTCCAACAATCACCAGCTCCTGTTTGGTCGAAATAAATCCTTAATACACCAATTTAGAAGCAAAAAACATGCCATTATTACCCACGGTCTTTCTCTGCTAATACTGGCCGCCAGCTGTTTACAGTCCTGCAACTTATCTATTGTTGCCCCTTGAAAGTTGGAGGCTTGAATCATCAGTCGAAGATCTTAAGTCCATTGAGTCAAGCTGTCATCTTTTCTGTGCAGTGTACTTCTGGGGACATTTTTGTCCCTAGAGTAAGTGCTCTTGACTTTCAGGATACTCTTTGCAGCTGCAGACATGCAGGCAGCATCATGGAGGGAGAAAGGGACCACAGTGTAAGCTGAAGAAGTGAATTTACAGCACAAAGCAAGTAAATACAATACAGTCTTTCTCTTTTGTTTGATATCTAGTGTCAGTAAAAAATTATGCACATTTGCGATCCGTCATTAGCGCAGTTAGCTTGTTTAGTATGTTGCATGAATGCAGCTGTCACACTGAATGTCCCATGGAGCCTGTTTAAACTTTAAAACTTTTTATGTAAAACAAAATGAACCATCAAATATTCATATTGAACAGCCAAATCCAATTCGAATGACATAATTCTGAGGTGGGCTCTAAACTTTTCTCTCCACCACTAGATGTAGTGGTGTCTTTCAGCTCAACTGGCTGTTTTCCACCTGTAGAGACTGGAGACTGAGCTCTGATGGTGTGTGCTATGCACCACATACAATAAGTTTAGTAGAAAGAGAGACACCTGTATTTATGACAGTAATGAATAACATACCTTTGGGATTTCTAAATATCCTGGTATAACGTAACACCGTGATACCGCCCAAGCCTGGTTACCACCCTTAGGGTCAAGAAACATGTGAAAATCAGCAGAATCTCGAGCCAAAATCCCATCTGCTTTATGTAAATTTAACAAGAAGACTTGGAGGGGAGAAAAAGGAGATTGCACGGCTGTCGCAGAGGTTGTCCAGCTCAAGTCTGTAATCAAATATAATCCTCAAATCAAATGGAAAGAGGGAAAGGTTTTCTGAGCTGGTACGGTTGAAAGCCTGCATCCTGCTGTGGGAGCCTCCGAGAAGCGACACATTCAGGAAATGAGCTTTAATTCATGGAGGGTCAATGAATAGAAATGAAGTCACATCCCACTGGGTGACATACTGAGTACTGAGACCAATTTCATTTGAGAGATTAATTTTCTTACCAGGGTTGTCATGAAACACCTAATTGTGTTAGAATCCTACTGTAAGTGCCTCTCATTAAATGACACTGTCGATTAAAAGAGAAGCGAATGCCTTTTTTGACAGAGACTCCTGCTTTGGAAAGCACATTTTGGAAACAAGGCAGGGGTACTCGAAATGGGTTGAAACTCTCTGTGAAATAACCAGAGAGGGATAGATATTAGTTATTTAGTAGAGCAATAATTACATTTCTAGAAGAAAAAAAGAAAAGCTCATGGTCAGTGTGAATATGCTGGAGAAAAACAAGAAGCATATTGACAATTAATTTAAATTAGAGAATAAATCAGCAACATCCTTGAAGAATTTACCACTTGCTAAATTTTTTCCCAAGACAGGGATTGCTCAGTCGTAGGCTAGCAACCGTAACTAGGCACAGCAGATCTGTCAAGCTTTTTTAATAATCCACATGTTTAAGTGGGGAGCATTAGGCTGAATTAAAGGTCCACTGTGTAGGATTTAGGGGCATCTGTTAACAGAAATGGAATATAATATTCATACCTATGTTTACATAAGTGAGCTGTTAATATCATGGATGTATTAAGAGATGTATACACTGTTAAAGGCAGGACCCTGTTCATTCCTATGAAAGTTGCTCTTTTGCTGAATGAAGCAAAATTAATTGAATTACTGTGTAAAAAATTTGGGGGATGATTGACGCTGCTTCTGCATCACTAGGCTCAAAACGCAGTTGAGACTCCCGGCAAACGTGAGTAGATTTTGGTTGTTGGTCATAATTTAGACAGTCTAAATGTGAAAATATTCAAACACTATTTAGTTGTACATGTTTTCCAATATAATGTTATGATGATCATTTTGAGAATTTATCAGCATTTAGGTAAAAGTCATGTGAAAAATTTTGCAGGGAGGTCCAGTTGTGGTTGCAGCAGCCATGTACAAGGTGCAAAAAGTGTATCTTCATTAATAGATATTCTATAGGTTTATCCTTATCCCTATCCTGTATCAAACAACTTTTTGGTTCACGGTTTTGCTAGTTTATCCAAAAGGTGCAGAGATTAACCATCGCGAGCCAATAAGAACAAACATCATGCAGACAATACACTGTGTGACACACAATGTAAGGCACTGTCTCCAGGTGATATACCAAGTTTTTTTGGGAGTCCCAGCTGGAGGAAGCATTTTCATCCAAGTCAAGAAGCTCAGGTTAGCTACAGCCAATGAAATCACCAGCAACTGTTGTCACTGCAGGTGTAAACAGAAAGGCAACTGCCAGCTAGAAATAGGAAGCGAATTTCAGAATGGTGAAAGAATGGCCTGTCTTACTCTGCTTCTGATTGACTTACCCTAACATTTTTACCTGACCCTTATCAACCCCATGCGTCTTGCCTACAACTAACCAATCCAACCAATGAAGGCAAGGAGTACTAGCCACTCACAGGAAGACTTGGGCAGGTCATTCTTCTGCTGTTTGCAAATTTGCAAACAGGAAAGCCTGTTTATGCACCTGAAATCAAGGACCTGGAAATTGTTTCAAAATTGAGAACAGAAAGATTATTAAGGGGACCAACAGTTACCTAAAGGGGATTTGGGCTTAGTGAAAGGTCATTTGCCCTTTAAACTTGCAGATATAGTTAAAACTGACAAACAACTATGCTCTTATCCCAAATACAGTAACAACATCTTATACTAAATCAAGCATTACAATTATATCGCCTTCTGTGACTTAATAGTTTTGTTCAAGGCTCCTGTCTCTGAACTGGCACTGCAAAATGTGAAGTGGCACTCTTGGGAGAGTTTGTGGTGACAGTTGGAGGAAACAAAGCTTTAGAGCAGCATTTAAGGGCGAAAGCGTGTGTGTGTGTGAGAGAGAGAGAGAGAGAGAGAGAGAGAGCGAGAGAGAGAGAGAAAGACAATTACCTTTATGACATGTTAGTGCAATAAAAATGGTGTTTTATGACACTTGCTCCTGCCTTCGGGCTGTATTTTGCTATTAGCACAGAAAAGTTTTAAGGTTAAATCCAAGTCTCTTCCACTTAAATGCAGATTATGGCACAAAAGGTTGATGAACAACTTGACTGGGACCATTGCTCTGCCTCTGGAGACGGTACAACACACTGACAGTCTTAGCCACGGAGGGAAAATGGGCGCCATAGATCCTCCACATGGGCCTGCTTACTGCTGGAGTATTATGGGCTTGGAAATATTTAAAGCAACTTTCTCTACCCCAGATTTACAGACAGAAAAAGATGTGGAATTTCCACCTTGTTACTGAACATATGCATGTATACACTTTCTAATACTATCATACATAGTTGAACAGAAAATGCTGACATTTAACACTATTGCAGTGAAACATTTTATGATAATGATTTTTTTGGTACAATGCTGGAGTGGAGCATGAGGCTTTTTTTTATTTTTTGCAGGGGTCAGAACTCAGTGCACAAAGAAAAGACCTGAGGATTTTGTTCGCCAGTTATGTTCCCCACTGTTCCGTGTCACAGCAACGCCTTGTCCTTCCTCCTTTCACTTCTAAGACTCAGGAGGGGGTATTAGAAGGACATTTTTAGACACGAGCAGTCCTTGTGTTCTGCCGCTGTCAGCACTGGTGGCACCGACACAAAGTTACATAACATAAGACAAGGGGTATTCAGTGTCTAGGAAAGAAGAAGCTCAGCAACATGACTGGGGCGCTCAGCTTATTAGCAATCCAATATCCATATTCAGCTCATCAATGACACTCTTTGAAATGCCCAGCAGTTTGGAGTCAAAACAAACCTGTGCCTGCTTAAGGGGTAGAAAGCCAAACTTCTCTGTCAGGCAGCAATGTAAAAATACTATTGCATGCATTTTTCCAAACCATTTGAGGTGCTAAAAATGGGAACGCAAAGCCACAATCATACTTCTTCCAATGGCGCTTTTCAAATCAAAGGATCGCAAAGAAATTACAGCTTGCGTTTAAATCATGTTATATATATATATTCACTATCTTACAGCTCAGAATCCAACTAAGAGGTTGTAGATTCTTATATTTGTCACAAGTACAGTATTGTTTCTAACAATAAGTCGTCCTTGACCCATCACTGAGCAGAGCTACAACTGCTGGCCCAACTGTCAAGGCAACAAAAGAAATGAAACTATAAGTGTGGCTCCATAAGGAGAGTTGCAGTTTCCACAAAGATCTTCTCTTCCTTTGAGCAGCAGCAGCAGCGGTATTCTCCTAGAGCGAAAGCTGCCTGCTGCCTGACAATGGAAGCGACTTTATTTATATATTTTCTTGTCAGTTTGTTTGTTCAGAAAGTTTTGTTGCAAGAGATATCAACCATTTGAAGAAAAGTTACACCTGGTTTTGCAAAATGATTGAGAGCACCAAATGAAACTAATTACTGTGTGACAGTTGGAAATGATGGTATGTCTGACCAGATTCTGAAATGCTGGACTGACAATTTTTATTTTTTAATTGTTACAGTCTCCTTTCTGTATGTTCGTGTAACAGTACCAGTGGATGGACCTTTCCATTCATTCAAGGGACAGCACTTCTGAGTCTGCTTACTACTGAATCAAAGGCACAAATTTTATGTTCATTGTCCCCAATTGCGAATTAATTGATCAATGTATCCTCATACAACGGTTTGTACTATATCCTATGAATTAGCCCCCCAAAAATGATGTTACTTCCTTAAGGTAAAGTTACAGAGGTTAGTTTAAGAAGAAAAACATTGGGCCTCTTTAGGTTTAGACAAGTAAAATTACTGTATCTAGTTTTAGGGAAACGAAATATGGTGCTGACGCACATGAAAGGGATTCAGATTTCACTGAAAATAGTAAAATATGTCAGAATTTTGGTGTATTGCTTTTCATAGGAAAACGTATGAACGGTGCATAAGAACAGCGTTTACTAATTGTTGCAATCCAATTGAAATAATGAGATTTTACTGCAGAATTTTGTCCCTTTAAATACTGATGTAGCCAAGCCTTACGATGAATTTTAGCCTGACTCTGTTACCTGCATTGACCTCTGAGCAAGACTATGTAAAAAAAGGGCAAAGAAATGCAAAGAAGTTCCACTGTGAGAAATCAGTGATACAGGGTAAAATTACAGTGTATCGTCTTATTATCACATCCTCATCTAAGTGCACTTTTGGCAACAGTTATGCTTTTGTGCAGAGAATAGTAAACTAGAAAACTTTTAAGATATTGTATTAAAGAAGTATTTCACTGCTCTGAAGTTGGTCTTTTAATATAACTAGACTGCAGTCTGCCGTAGAAATGCGTAAATACTTTTGAAATTGGAGCGACATGACCACAGAAAACAGAGAAAAGGGCTGTGGCATTCACTTTTGCTCAAGACTACAAGAAAAAACATACCACAAAAAATGCTCCCACTGGTGGGTGACATAATGCAAAGATGCCCATTTTACACAATGGTGGCCAGCTGGTAATAAACAGTTAAATGTTAAGTAGATACATGTTTCTGAAAATATTTGAGGCGAGAAATAGGCAACAAAATATCATAATCTTGATTTTTATTTTTGGATTTGGTTTGAGTTTGTAGTTCAAACCAGCAAAATACCACCAAATTACTTATTTTGCGTCATTCACTGTAGTGGGAGAGGGGAGACACAGTTATCACAGTTCATTTACACATATTATCCACATTGTTATGATACAAAGCTGGATGAAAACCAGCGAAACATCCCTTTGAAGTGTTCTCTGGACAGGCAAAAAGAGGTTGAACATCATGTGAGAGCCTGAAGCAACACAAAATGCACTTCATGTGTTTCATGTACAATTCATACCGTACATGCGGCTAGGCACACTAACACACCAACATCTACAGGACCTTCCGCCCTCTCCATCCTAATCAATTTGTCAGCTCCAGCGGTAGAAATTGTATTGACTCCATTCATGTGGCAACACATCAGGAATGGCAGTTATGGTGGGGTGGGAGCAGCATGCCATCTGTGGCTTTATCAGACTCCTATTCACATCCGTGACATCGCAAGGACAGCTGGTGGGTGGCTGGCTGGCTTGGCACACAGAGCCAGAGTACACTGGAATCAATAGACAGAACAAAGAGGAAGTTAAGCTGCCTCCGCTGAAACATAATGGAAATACCTTTCTCCCCACTGCTCTTTCAGAGGTCTTGGAACTGGCCAAACAGGAAGCAGTGCGTACACTCTGCTGCCATCCATTAGCTCAAGGAACATGTGAAAAATAGTATTTTTGAAATCATGCAGGTACAGATTTAAACTACCCTTGTATCGCTGAGGATTTATACTACAAATTTGTATTGGATGTAATGGACTCAATGTGGGTGTCAAGTGATATGCACAACAGTTATTCAAAAAAAAAAGAAAGAAGGATTTAATATAATTTATCCAAAATACATAGGCAGCTTTAAGCAGGGCTGTTTGAAGCTATGAAAGAATTTTGCTGTCTTGTCACGACCACAAACCAATCTGATGTCCCCTCATTTCAATACAATCTAGGGCAGCAATCGGCTCTTCGGCTATAGATGGTAATCCTATTCAGTGTCACACACGATCACAGCTCTTGTCTATTTTTTCTCAATGCCAAATCCAGCAGTTCTTGGCCTTCAGTGCCACACCTAAATTGCAAATCAGCCACGGCTGGGATTGGCACCGCAAGCCCCCAACACCCTGTTGAAGAAATTATTTATGTATCACACCGACACCGTCCATAAATAAAAGATACCATTCACAGTCTGTTCCAGAGTTCCCGGAGCTTGGAAGAAAACGGTTTATCCTCATTTTTTTCACGTGCTGGGAGGGATGTGTTGCTCCCTGGGTTGCATCATAAACACCTTTGACTGGGAAAACAAAAATAACATACCTGTAGAGTGTATAAAAGATTACACCCTGTTCCAAAGCACACTGCACACGAAGACTGCTGTGAGTCCAAAAAAAAAGTCATTCCAGTTTTAACATTTAGTATTTCTGCTCTGCTATTCTTACAGTGGGTTTTGAGGTTTGCCCAATAGGACCCCATCTAAGGACCAGAAAGGATAGTGTTTAAGTATTTGAGGTTAGGCTACTAATTTTAACATCTACAATCCTTATTAATTAAAATGAAAACGAAGACTGTTACGCTGTAGACATGGCTGTAGACTGCTTACATATATTTTGTAAAACGTGTTAATGATGATTTACATTTTGCATCAGAGGCGCAGTGTTCAGCCCTTTTGAAATCTCTTTACCTCTCTCTCTCGATGGCAAGAAATCAGTGGGTTTACCCAAAAAAAAAAATCCCTCACTCATCTAGCTATATCTGACTAAGCATGGATCCCAGCAGTAGTACAAACAACATTAAAAATGTAAGTGCAAAACATATTACTAGCGCAGCAGTGTAGCATCATTAAGACGCCTCAACTGATGTCCGCAGCACACCGCAAACCCAACAGAGAAAGTTTCAAGGTACAGCGGACAGACCACTCAGATTGTTGGATGTTGTGATAAAACTGCTGCTTTTCTGAGGAGTCAACATGCATCAAAGCTGTGAAAAAGGGCAGTGATGTGTCCCATTCCACAGTTAGTTTACATGCACACTTTATCTCAATCTGATTGAAGATTTCGAGTCAACTGTTTACATGGAACATCCTCCAACACGATCTGGTGTTTACATGCACCGACTCATGGAAAAAGAACAGCTGTGTGACATGCGCAAAAAATATGAATGTAGTAACTTGACAAGGCTGCCAAATCTCGCACTGACCATGAGAGACACACACTTGACATGTTCACACAATCTCATGCTACAAGTGCATTTTCTTTTCTTTTCCTTCTTTTTAAGTGCAGTGAAAAATAAATGACGGATAACTTCTGACAGCAGCAAAGCGCTCTCTCCCCCTGCGCGCACCTGGGCCGGAGTGAGCAAGTTTCTATGGTTACGTGGCCGCTCTGCCCCCCCTCCCCATCTAATGGCTAAAACGGATATTTATCATCTGTTCAGGGCAGTATTGGATGTTGTTTTGATGCTCTTACTCAACTAACAGTGTGATACGAACAGACTTCTTCTGGAGGCAATGAAGAGGAGAAGAAGTGAGGATGGAGCACGCGCAGAAAGATGGCAACCAGATATGAATCAGTTTCATTGTTTACATGATAAAAAAATTTCTTTTGATCAGTTTATGAAAAATTTTAAATGACCTCTCTGCAACCTATTGAAATTTGAATACGTTTGGGCCTGTTTAAGCTGACTGAAGTATTTTTATGGATTATGTTTAATCTGTTTGGGCTTTTAAACATATTCGAATCAGATTAGCAGGCTCTGTGTAAACGTGCCTCGTGACACAGGTCAAGATGCCGCCATTGCGCAGACTTACATCAGGAGGTTCTTAACCTACATATTTTGGAAGACTGTGATCACATCACCAATGCATTCAGTCGGTTCAAAAATTTTGGTGGCATCTCAATGTGCTGAACCACCATATGCATTAAATTAATTGACGCTTGATCTTCCCGCAAACAAAGCTATACAAATAGTATTCAAAAAGTTAAACTATCATCCAACAATCATCTTTAACTTGTCATAAAAGCGTTTTCTTCATCTGTTAACTGACATTATCCTACTGTGATCTTTTCATGATAATTCAAAGGTGCATATGCTTTTGCAGTGAAGTTTTTGAAAAATATAAATACAAAATCACTTCAGATTACATTAAATCATATTCATAGTTTCCTCATACTAGAAAACTAAATTTCTAAAAAAAAAAAACAGTCCTCAATAGGTTGTATGAAATTTTCAAAGGATTCCTGCTCAGGATGACCCTGACTATGATCATGTCATATTTCATATGGTCTGATGGTAAAGTTTTGGAGAAATGTGCAGGGAAATTTAGCTCAGATCACATAACATTTTCATAACTTCCTGAAATTCATATCATAGTCCCCCTCTAATATCATTATGTGGGAGACTATATTTTAGTATGATTTAGTTTGTTGTAATATTTCATTTTACATGTGAACTTTAAGTCATTTTAAGGCACGTCGTCAACATGTTTCTTTTACTAAACTTAACTACAGAAACTTTATTTGCCTAAACCTAAGCTCTATAAATTTATGTGAATTGTGTAACTTTGTGTAACATCATTTGTGGGACGCTAATACGTAGGATACCACACAAGTGTGATGTCCTTTCCAGAAACAATGTCCAATTCCTAACAGACCTCAGCTTTCATAGGGACTATTTCCTCTGTAAAACAACTCACCTCTGATGTATTGAGGTATCAGCAGAAATGTTTATCTCAAAAATAAATTAAAAAAATAAATAATTGCTATTATGCCGCCAATCTACAGCCTCTAGTATCTTCTGACATTATTTCAACATGTCTGTCATTTTAACAAAAAGTGTCTGTTCCACAACTGTTGCAAACCAGTGTTAGCGATAGTACTGGTTAATCCAAGGACCGTTGTCTTGTGTATTGGAAGAAAGAGAGGCACAGGTGGTGGCAGTAGCAGAAAATCCCAAAACAAAGAGCTGCTACAAAAGTGGTTAGAGAAGAAACAGAAACACAGAAAGATAGTCAGAAAGACAGACTGACGGGGACACGAGAAGAGGTTGTTTAGAGGCAGACAACGGGCACACAAAAACAAAGACACTGAAGTTACAGTGGGGAGAAATAAAGCGGGGAAGACAGAAGCCTTCATCACAAAAGCCCGCCATGAAACAATGGTTCCCTGATGGAAAGAGGCAGCAGTAAACATGAACACCCCTGTTTGGCAGACCTAGAGGAAAGGACTGCAGGAAAAGAGCGAGACACAGAAGAAAGAGGGAGAGAGAAGGAGCAGGAGGGGTAAGAGACAGACGGGCCCTGCCAAAGCGGCCCCCATGACGAGCAGCGCCACCTCGTTAAACCTGTCCGCAGGAGTCACAGGCAGATGCTCCGCTTTTTCTATGATAATGGCCGAGCTGCTAAGCAGCTAGCGGCGTCACGCTCCTTTGAACAACTATTGACCTCAAAGCTGTCACTCGGTTTCAAGCCAGCGCTGGTTCCAACTCGCCACACTCAGAAGGGGCTTGTCGCACCATAAGTTTTAATGCGGGCCTGGATGTATGAATATTGCTTGTTATCAAACGCTGTGCAAAATGCCTTTCTGCCAATATGGTCTCCATAAGTCTGTTAGGCTTCTGCGCTCAGCTGCGCTGCATGTGGGCATCAGATCAAGTAGCTACGGATTCATGATCACCAATTATGTCTTAAGACCTTTGAAAACACGCTCCCCAGCCAGTGCAAATTGGCATTAAGGATATGAAAGTGTTACCCATTAATGTGCATTTATTCACCATTTTACATTTAGGAGACCCACCGCTGTCAAGCATCAAAGCGCAGTCAGCACATGGTGCCATGAGTCAAGAGGAAGGAACCAGGGTGAGGGAGAGATAGAGAGGGGGAAAAGGGAGATAGACGGAGGAGGGGAGAGCAGCGGTTCTCTGAGGATTAGCTCATTTAGACTGCTTTGATCTGGGAGATCTTAATTGCTGGGTAGTACTGATAGAGTCCTCACAGCGACTTAGCAACAATATCCAGGCGAGGAGGGAGGAGGGTGGTCTTGTCCTTAACTTCTCTTCCTCACTTCTTTCGCTGGATAAAATCATCTGAATTCCTGGACATTATTATTTAATTCTATTTCTATTAATTATTAGACAGAATTAGCGCCTACATTCGCTCTGACAGCTTTGGGAGGCTGAACTTTGGCACAGCAGAGCTTTAAACGCTGAAATTATTGTTCATAAATGCTCATATTTAATGTTCACCATCTGCATTTAGTGTTTTTTATGTGCTATTATTTGCTAAACACAAAGTGCTATTGAGGAATATAATTTTTATAGGTAATTAGTCAGACTATAGTGTAAGTATGAAGTGTGAATAATGAAATTTTTACCTGATGATTGCAATTTATATAACATATTTCAAATTTTGTGACTTGGAATGTCAGTTAAGGTTAATTTTGCTTTTTTTAATACCCATGAATCAGCAACTAATCAGGGCTGTACCTTCTGGACCAAAATGTCCCCAGAAGTACACTGCACTGAAAAAAACGACTGCTCAACTTGAAACGACTGAGGGACTCTGATTAATTATTTGAGCCTCCATCTTTCAACCAGTTACATTTTTAAGAAATAAAAAAACGCAAAACGACGTGAAATGCAAGAGGCTTTTCCCAGGTTACCTGCACATTCATTTGTTTGTAGCGACCCACTACCATCACGTTTGAAACATCTGCCACCACATTCAGTTATTTTGCATCTCTTTGGGCTCACAACATACTGTGGGCACAGCCGGAGCAGCAAAATGACATGCACATTGAAAGTGAAACTTAACCGTTCATTGCACTGGGCCTAAAAGTCTGCAAGAGCTGCTCCTCTCATCTATAGATCTGATCAGCTCTGACCTGATCCACAGCTCAATAATCCACACCTTGATTCATACTCCTAAATAGGCTGCTGAGCAACAAAAAAACTCATGACGACATCCGCTTGCACTGCGTTTATGAACTCACAGAAACATCTAAATTTGGAGTGGGGACACAAAATGATATAAAAGGGACACAAATATTGCTTCCACTGCAATGTTGAGTTGTGACGGTATTTGTGGTAACCACCAAATGAGAGACTCCACTAGCCAGTCCACACCAGATTTAGTTGGTGCGCAGTGCATAAAACTAAGGAGCAGCAAAATTAACCTATAGAACAACATGTGTAACCGGTCAAAAATATTCAGCGGTTAACTGGGTAACAGATAATTGTTGACATCCGTAACTGTGTCTTGCCATAACAGATATAGATACATTTCACCAAATAAGTAATGAATTTGACCTGCCAGCTCCACTTGATGAAAGCCAGTATAACTACAGAACATAGGTGGTACCAGAATGACTCACGTTTACAAAAAACAATCCAAGAGTATTATCTGATCTGCCACCCATGTCACGATAGAGATGGGCCTACGGTTAAGATTTGTCAGCTAATGAGGCTTTGAAGTTCAGTGAGGAAGCTCTTTTGTCTCATTGAATATCTGCTTTTTCATCCAGCTACAAACTTATTTAAATGCTTTTGCAGAGCTCCTCTCATTCACACCCTTTTACATCACTGAATCTGGCCAATCATCATTCTTCCCAAATTCTATGAATCTTGCACTTAAAAACATTCCCTGTTGTCATCTTAAAAAGAATACTGTGTATATATTTCTAAATGATCTATCCTCGTTGAAAAAAATGCTTAATTAGGTTGAGGAAAACATCGTGGTTAAAGTTTAAGTTAGAAAAAGATGGCCTGTGTGGTTAAAAGAAACTGACTGTTGACGGAAGCAGGACTTGAACATCCACTATAAAGATGAGATGAGAAGAATCAGGGATGATTTGCAGATTAGGTAGACACAGATGTTTTCATTCACCACTCTGTCAGCTCCACTGCATTTCTGCGTCTAATTTCAAGTTTTGGTGGTGCTTTTTGTGATCAGCATTGGACAGTGGTGGCATGTGGCTGCGTGTCACTCATGAGGACAAGAAAATCAACTCACCAGTCTGTAATCTCTCCTGCTATTTTCTGCTAATTAACCAGGTGGAGGTTTTCAAATGTAAACATCAGTAACATCTAGAGAAAAGATGGACAAGAAGGGCACAGCCAAACTAAAACCCTGCAAGCCATTACACAGGCTTTTAAGAATAAACTGAATGAGCGTTATGGTACCAATATGATTATAACAATTACAATGTCCATTGATTCACCAAATTTTGACTAAATCTTTGTCAACGCCATTAAACTAGGGGGGTCGTGTATGTAAAAAGAGCATACAAATTTCTATGGCAAGAAAAAGAGAGGAGTGTGCTTAACGGTGAACATGGACTGGTGTGACGGTGAGAATGTGAGGTGCAGTCCTGTTCCTGCTGTGGATCACCGCGACTCTCTGTTCAGAGGCGACTGCTACATGGTGCTGTCTTTAAGAAAACCTTGTTGGGTTTGGGATAAATGGTCCATTAAATCATTCCACAACCAGAAACCATGATTTACCAGAACCATCTGAAAAAAGGACAAATACGAGGCAGCAGCAGCAGCAGCAGTTAATTATGTTATTGGAAGCAAAATAGAAAAAAAAGGACTAAATTACAGGGCACAAGGTAGAGGAGCTGATGGGATCACATTGTTCTGCAGTTGTATGTTGTAGAATGTGATGGGATAAATGATTGATTTTAATCAATGCAAATATTTATAGTATTCAGTTAAATCATAAGATTTCACGACATCATGTGGCCCTTGAATAGCAAATATCAGGAACAACACCTGCTATGGGTTTTGAAACAGGACTGTATTTTTTCTATACATTCCTCTTTTCTCTAGTGAGGCAGGTTTTATGTACCATGTCTGCATACAGAAAAACTCTGTACTTGTAGATTTATGATTTTGTAAAGGGGGGGTTGATGGTCACAAGTCAGCAATTGAATATAAATCTTACAGATAAAGTCTTCTGGAGAGTCGAGCCCTTCTGAGAGAAACTGAGAGCTCACCGTATTTGAGGGCAGCTTCAGCTTTTGCTAAATCCCTGTTTAACCCCCATATAGAGATCCAAAGGGGCTGACTGGCAAAGACTGGGGGTTAAGGAGATCATTCAGACAGATGAAGATGATGCATGGCTTTCTTCGCTCTCTCTCTCTGTCTGCCTTTTTCTCTCTCAGATCCACACATATTTACTTACACACCATCTTCTTTCTCCATGCACTTTATCTACTCCATGCAACCTTGTACACCCATTTCTCTCTCTCTGGCTGCTGTCCAACTGCTCTGTCGTCGCCTTTCATCTCTTTGGCTAAGACAGGAACAGGCAGATTAAGGAGAGGAAGAGTATTAGGGGAGCCATTCTTTTCTGCCTCTTTTGTGACGGGAGGGTTACTGTTAGCGCAACAGAGCCCTCCCTCTGCTGAGTTTGGTCATTAGAGAGGCTGCAGAGCAGTGGGGGGGAAAGTAAGCCTGAGGGAGTGTTTACATTACCAGAATACTGATACTGTGAGACTCTGGTGGGTAAATGCATCACAGAGGATTTCTGTTTAATCTTAAAATTCAAAATCCACAAAATACAAAAGGAATAAATTAATATAATTGTTCAAAACAGTAGACTGAGCTAATTTAAATAGCAAACAGATAACAAACAGCAATGTCATGAAGAAAAAAACTTCAGAGCATTACAACACTACACTGACAAAAACCATTACAGATATATCGTTATGGCAGACATAATTGAACGATAACTAGCAGCGTAAGAAGGGCTCAAGGATCCAAAACAATATTCCAACTGGGGGTGTTGCGGTATATTGGTATTGACAATAAAGGTCCTATTTAAAAAATGAAATAATGATATAATGTTCACAATACACAAATGAAAATATCATGTAAATAATCAAGCACCTCTCAAATCATTGCTGTCTTTACGTTTTTGTTTTGTCTCCCTCTTAAAATCCCCATACTTGAATTTTGAAAGCCATTTATTTACCAACACATAGACAAAACGCACAATAAACAAAGTTCAAGATAAATTTGACTGATAGCATTATTAGTAATATTTTCAATTTTTTTATAGATATCACGATAACAAAGTTATCATGAATCATTTTGATAATCCTGTTTAGTGAAAATCTGTTATCATGCCAGCCCTAATATTATAAACCTTTTATGAATTGAAAATAAAATAAAACACCTCTAATTGCTGGAGAGAATAATGTAAACCGTAATATTCTCTCGGCATGGACATCCATGCTCGTCTGTTCATTATGAACGTATTTGGATAAAGCCATGTTTATTAAAACATCCCATGGAAGCACACTGTTTTGGTAAAGCAACAACTGTACGCTTGCTTTTTGTAATATCTGCTTGTATGTAATATGTAGAGCAGCTGCTTATCACAGTCATTATTCTGATCTGATCAGCTGTGATTGGATCAACTAATAAAACATCCAACTTGTTACTCAAACTCTATAAAACTGCTGCTGAGGAATAAAATATGTCATGAAAAGTTCCAGTTTCACTGTGTCCAGGGACCCAAAACTGTCTGGTTTTAAAGAGGGGACACAAAATGATACAAAAGACAAAAAATAAGAAACGGAAAGTATGCTTAAGTTTGGAATCATATCCAGACATATGATGTTTGCAGTTACAGATTTGCATATCATCCAGAAGGCTGATGTTTTGGCCGATGGTCTGCGCTCCCTGGGTGCCCTTCTAGTTTGGAAAAGTGAAAGCACTGTTATTGCTAAAAGTTGATTTGCTCCTCAGCAGTTATGAGGATCCCTTCAATACAACATTCAGTGCATTGTAGAAGTTAAAATGTCCCCTTACAGCACACCTCCATTTATTTTATTCTTTATTCTGTATTCTTTTTATTCTTAATTTCTGCATGTAATATGAGACTGAACAATGCATGCAAAAAATGCATCAAAAACTTTGACCTCATTCAGCATAAAATAACTTCTAGATATCTGGCATGAGATGAGATTATAACTTCAATAACTATTTTCTGTGAGGCTCAGGAGGGTTGTCCAATAATCGCAAGATCTGCGGTTCAATCATCGGCTCGTCCAGTCCGCATGTCAAAGCATCCTTGGGCAAGAAACGGAACCCCAAATTGCTCCCGATGGCCGTGTTACTGCATATGAATGTTTCAACTGAGCATCAGGAGGCGCCTTGTATGGAAGCCTTGGCCACCAGTCGATGAACGTGTGTGTGAATGTGACATTATGTAGTGTAGTGTAAAAAGCGCTTTGAGTGGTCAGACGATGAGAAAGGTGCTATACAAGTCCATTTCACATTTTATGTTTAACTTTAGATGAGCTATTCCTTTCAAGCAATAGAAAGAGGGTCAGTGAGAAAAAGGGCTAGAAACAACTCCCACAAGCAGGTAGTTCTTACATGCAGACTGCAAACAATGCAACTGTGCATTTTCACCTCACCCAGCAAATGACAGATAAATATGGGAGTCCTAAAGGGCTCTCACGTGTTCATGCATGGGCTGCACATGTGGCATTTGTTTTAGCTGGTGAAATATGTACATTTTTAACACAAGAGGGTTTAATCTTGTGTTGCAATCTTGGAATTTCGACCGAAAATCTTCACTGACCTAATACATACATATATGTGTGTGTGTATGTATGTATGTATGTATGTATGTATGTATGTATGTATGTGTGTGTGTGTGTGTGTATATATATATATATGTGTGTGTGTGTGTGTGTATATATGTATATATATATATATATATATATAGTAAGAGAGAGAGTAGATAGATAGATTGATAGATAAAAAAAATATTCTCTCTCATTTTGGTCATTTGTGTTAATGACAATTAACATGTATGTATTAATATCTCAAATGGTTATATTTTGAAAATGTAATGTCGCAAAAAAAATTTTGCTAAAGCATCACAGACAGAGAACATAATAAATTTTGAACCTGTGTTTTCAAGAGGGGAAAAAAAAAGATGTTTCTATACCACAAATGCTTTTTGGTGTCTCTCTTTTCTGTTCTGTTGTGTTTGTTTAGCCATTATTTGAGCACAGCCAGCTCTCCACTGCACCTCCCCAACTGTGTCAGACTCAAATAGCGTCAATCACACTATGATTCGTGATGCAACCACAGAGCCTTTGCTCCTGCAATGTAACATTTGTCTGAAAAGAGAAAAATAGACGATCAAATTTCAAAAGTACAATTCAAAGAGTCTGCTTGTATTAAATATTGATGTCACACACATGGTTAGCGGGATGTTAACGTTTGAAGGAAAACAGCATCACTTAACGCCCTTGTGCTACCTTGCTCTACAGTGAACAGCAGTTACATCACCCTTGAATCATTCATTCTGAAACCAGAAAGAGTTGAGGTAAACATAAAATCTGTGGAATGTAAAAGGGCTCCCCAGTTTCTACAGAGAATGATCAAAAGATGAAGCAGCTCGTGGTGAAGTATCGACCTATACCTACAATTGCACAATCCCCCCCACACACATGCACTTTTCAAAACCTATTTGTCCTTGAATCCTTTTGTGCATATTATTTCTCTTTGATGACTCCACATGTATGAAGCCTAACATGAGAACAGGGTGTTCCTTTTTCGCTTTTAGTGCCATTAAATGGGAATAATGTGAAATATTATCTGAGCGTGTACTCTTTATTTTGACTCTCATGAGTTTTAGTCTCACAATGCTAGTCATAACTGTACTCAAATTTGGCTTAAATTAAACTTTGATGTTTTGGGAAATACGTCCACTCCTTTCTTGACAAGAGTTTGATGGGAAGATTGATACCTCTTAAACTGGTGTCCATTAAATATAAAGCCAGCAGACATTTGTTTAGCTCACAGATGAAGAGAACACTACAATATTTTACCTAAGTGCAATTAAAACCACGTGTGAAAATTTATTTAGAGACTATTTGTTATTTATAATGGGGGAAGGGGGATGTAAAATGTGGAAGGCATGTCAGATATCTTTTTAAGCACTGGAGAGGGATTTTTTTTTATCTTGGCTCAGGAGGTATAGATAAGTAGCTGTATTTTATATTTATTTTGCTGCCAAATTTTAAAGAAAAGTTCCTAACAGAAGACATAGTTTTGTTACAGATTGACAAAGTTACTCCAAATACTATATCAAGAAACTGTAAACGAAAGGCTTCTATCAAAAAAATAACCAATTCTGAGGCTAAAATAGTGGTATTTCATAGAAATAACTTTTTCTTGGTCTCATTCAAAATTTGGCCAAAAACAAAGTTGGCACAGACTAACCAGCATGCACAAACAAAAGTGAAAAAGGCTTGTGTCTTCAACTTTTTCACTTTCAAACATCAAATGGTATGCCTAAGTTTTAAAATCGAACAACTTTTTTTGGTGAAGGGAGGGTCATGTCACTCAGAGAGGCTTAAGGAAAAATATTTGTAGCTGTGGGTTGGGTCATGATGATGTATTAAAAAAAAAAAAAACAAAGACATACCCCAGCCACCCTTCTCTTATAGTAGCTAAAGAACAGTCCCTTAAACAGAAGTAGGTCACACTGACCCTGAGCAAAAACTAGTCAAGGAAGGATGAAAAAAAAGTATATGATGATGACATTATATGACAGTCACATTAAATCACAAAATAGGCCACAAAATAGCCTACAGAGCATTAAAATGTCAACCTACAGCCTGTACATCACACCAAAGAGACCTTATGACCAAACCAACACTGTATTTCCTCTCTGTATCAGGTGCATGCAACTAAAAATCACTTACATCTTCCTCAGAGTAGCCAATAATTTACCAGAAAACAGGAAAACATGAGCGACAATACACACAAAAAACAAGAACACCACGGCGGGTGTAACAAGCATCAGTAAGCCACATACATTAAATGACATTTCTGACAGAAATAACAACAGAATAAAATATAACCAGGGCAGAAACAACACGGACATGCACAAACAAACTGCAGAGAAACACTCACAGGCCTACAGCAAAAACACAGCTGCAAAGTTTTTGTACTACCTGTACTACATGCACGCGGACATACGCGCACAGCCTCCTCTGAAGAGTTACAACATTTTACAGTGAGTTTGTGGTTGTACTCACCTGTTTAAACAGCTCTGCGTGAGTCTTGTGCACAGCGAAGTCCTCCAAAATCTGCTCCATTTTCAAAATGCTTTAAGGTCCATTGTTGTAGCAAAGTATATCCAGTTCACGCGTCCTCTCTGTCCGCACTCCTCAAAGTTTTCAGACATAATGCTCCGCGGTTATAACATGACACCAATTATGTAAAAAAAAACAAACAAACAAACGCCGAACTTAAGTAAAAATACTCCTCAGTGAAGACCAAAGTTGCTGCTGAAGTTTCCATTAACACTTAGCATGTTAGCTAGGCACCTGTGCTACGTCAACAACTTGGGTGTGTTTGATTGTGATCACCTAGCGTGCCGGCGGGGCGGAGCAGTGATTTATTAAAGGGATAGTTCACCTCAAAACGATATAAATTGTATGGCGCTCACCTCCTGGTTCCAGAAAAAGTGTTGTATCAGTTAGTGTGCAGTGAGCACTTGAGGTGTATTATGCTCTGTTTATAGGGGTCTTATCCTGAGGTCAAAGGTTAAGGGATGGTTAGGCCTTGGGGTCTAATGCCTGGAGTACGGACACATGGCTTAAATGACATGGAATGTGTCCCCTTGGGGTTTTTGTGGTTGAACACAATGGGTGACTGATAAATGTGTAGATGCTTGTACCTATATAAGACACATGCATGAGTTGTAAGGGAGAGGGATTCACATTGGTCCCGAATCTTCTCCCAGGCAGACCATGGTGCCTGGTGGATGCTGAACTTTGTTGTAATAAATTGATTCTTATGCAACTAAGTCAGTGTCAGCGGAGGTTTCTTCATCGTCTACACATCATTGCTGCTTAGGAAACAACGACACACTCACGGTCCCCTTGTCTCGAAGTCAATGGGCTTTTTAAATGTCTTTTTGTTAGATAAGTGTAATAAATTCTGTGGTCAACACCACAGACTGTATATAAAGATGGACAACGCGCCCCCACTTACCCCCACTGTGCTGAAGTGAGGCTAAGATATCCACGATAGGGGCGTCATTTTGCGATGGTAAAGTCCTTCGAAGCCGGAGTCTGCACAGTGGGGGCGTTCCCGCCAAAACACCCGTCCAACCAGTCACAAGCAGCTCCATTGAATGCAAGCACACGGATTGACTGTCAAAGCTGTCAGTCATGCCGGAAAATCCCCTTTTTGCAGCTATAGTTTAATAACTGATTAAACCCTATCTTATCATAAAAACAAATACTTGAATAAACATTAAGGTGATGAAAACTACCTTCAGTGACAGAAACCGTCTTTGGTAAAAATTGATTTTGGTGAATAATTAAGACTTTTAGTTCTATTCACTAATATGGAGGGACGGGCTGTATGACCTATACTGCAGACAGACACCATGGGGCAATTGAGATTGAAAAGCTACACTTTTGAGGGAGCTGTCATGTAGATGCTACTTTGTTGGGTTTTTTTAAAACCTGTACTAAGGTACAGATATGATAACCTTAACCTATAATGACTTTCTTATGCTGCACTATTGGAGGCTACTGTTCACAAACTGCTTATCCCAGCAGTACTGCATCACACACACGCACATTCAACATGTATCGGTCATAGTGTCAGCGGACTGCAGTGTCACCTCTTTGGACACGGAGTGCTCTGGAGCTCTGTCCTCATACCATCAGCTTCAGACAGACACCAGCCGCTTCTTCTCTTCTGCAGCTGCTGGTTTATTTCTTTTTATTTTCTTGCATTCACACACAGTATATCAGGACTTTTTATGTGACTTTTGTTTTTTACTCTTTAAGGGACACCACTTGAAAAGTAGCAAAGTGCAATGCTTGAGATTAAGAACACTTAAAGCTGAAATGATAGCCCCTTTTTTGGCGAGATGCAATGACACGCCATCACAAAACGTCATCCGCCTTTGTCAAAGCAGCACTCAAACGTTGTTCAAAATTAGTCTGCACTAAGTTTGAAAGAGAAACTGAATTAAAAGAAGTAACAATCGTAATGTTTTCAGAGGCCTCCATGATGCTTTCAACTGTTTACTAACCTGTTTTCCAGCCTGTCCATGATGTCAAAGATGACACACCAAAACAAAATAATCAAAAAACACAGACACACAGAAAGGCATACTTGTTTACTGCAGGATGGCGCGCACAGCTCTGCTCTCCTGGCAATGAATGACTTAGCAGGTTTCTTACGTACATGTGCTAATTTTGGTGGACAAGGTGTATCATAAACAATTTCTCACAAAACCAATTATTTGTTTTTGGTACGGATGAAACAAGCATGTTAATTAGTGACTTTACAACGGGCTGGGGAGGCAGATTGTTCTACCTTCAGACATAGCTAGGCTGGCAGTTTCCCTCTGTGTGCAGTCTGCACATAAGCTAAGTTACCCAGCCGCTGTCTCCAGCTTCACATTGAACAAACAAATTGAAAGTGTGTTCTCAAAACTAACAAAATCAATCTATTGCTTTACATTCGGCTGGAAACAATAAAAAGGGGAACTAATTTGTAAATCCTGAAACAAATGAATTGTCTCATGAAAATGCTACTTAAAGTTGAGGTGGTGATAGAAACATAAACAATGATTTAAAAGAAACGATACCAGAATAAGACTTGGGAGACGTAGCTTTATCAAACTTTCCATAACAACATTATCGACTACTTTGTGTCCAGATGTGTTGCTCTGTTATGATATGATCAAATCACTTCTGGCTCCACAAGTATAATAGTTATCAAGATTGCACCACATGTGAGTGACAGATCCATTGTTCATGCTGTGATACTGAAATCTTTCCATCCTTTTTCCAAACAGCATCAAATCACAATTCAGCAAGTGCATTTAAAATATCATGTTGCTCATATCAGTCCAGTGATTTAAACTGTTACAAATAAAAGTCTTTGACAGAAAGTTGAGCACAAAAGTCTGAACAGCCAAGAGGGCCACAGTGCTCCAACAACAGTCAAAGCTCCTCCTGCATTTCAATTTGGTGCGGTACCTGGGCGGTGCGCTGTCAGCAGGATCTGTGTTCCAGTTGGGTGACTGAGCCTTCCTGGTATCGAAACATGATGACAGTGAAGGCAAGTCTCACCAGCCAATGGAGTCATCAATAATAAGACAAGGTGAGCAGGAAGGGAGGAGGGAGGGTTATCTGGGTACAGCACATGCACTTCCCAGAGGGCCGCAGGGGGCAGACAGGGCCGCTGAGAGGCGAGATATGGCGTGACGCTCCTGGAATCTGTGATTTGACATCTGCACTGTGTGAGAGTCTGTCAGAGGGCAGGAGAAGGTTTTTGAGGGCGCCGCCACATCCTCTTTAGTCCGAGTCTCTGGGTTTTATCAAAGAGATCTGACTTGCAGGGCACAGAGAGTGGCTGAGCAGCAGGGCGCTCGCTGGAGGTGGTCGGCTTTGAATGGACGCTAAATAGACGTTACCCCTTCTGCAAAGTCAGTCCTCCTCTTCCACGTAGGTAGAGGGGAACCAGCCCATCTGAGAAGCAACAAAACAGGAAACAATTCAAGCAGCAGCACATGTATTTGACAGGATATACATCTTTAGGGTACTTTTTGCATTCCCCACCTCTCTCTCCGAATTTTGAATCGTGAATTGTCCTCACACTGCAGCCCTTGTCACAGCCAACTCTTACTCTTGGCTCAGCCTACACATAGCACTAACAGTAAGGAGCTTCACAGAGGTTGCATAATGCACACAAAGTTTCAAACTAACCCTTCCCACTCCTCAAACATCAATCCACCCGCCATGCAGATTCCATGAGCCCTCAGGAATCCCTAAAAACTTGGCATTTCACCAAGTGGGCATGGCTTTCTAGGACGTAGAAGTGTACACTTTGGCAAGCTCTGTGACCATCTCAGCCTGTGCAGAGAGCACATTCATACCATAGCCTGCATATATAGCTGGACGACATGTCTCCCACTGTACAAAAGTGAAGCCAAAATATCTCAGCTATGGCTGCTGTCATCTTGCGCTGGTGATGTCATTTGGAGCCAGAGTCTGGGCAGTAGCAATCTCTGCGGCATTGGGTTTCTGCCGACCAATTGCAAGCCAAACCACTGATTGTAAGCCCACTTCTTGGCACACACAGCTGTCAATTATGTCCTCAAACTCCATTTTTAGAGCATTTAATGACCAATTAAAACCAAATTTATTGGAAACACAAATCCTTCAAAATACATCAGTATAATAATAACTACCTAAAATGAGAGAAAATGGTCACCTCTGGCCACAAAAAATTCAAGATTTTGACGGCTGAAAAACTGAACTCAAGTCTTCAGAACAGTAATCCAGCAGCCAAGGGGTGACCTCACGGTAACTATGTCCATTATGTACACAGTCTACTGTATGTGTGTGATGCAGGACTTAGGGAACCACCCCACCAAGTTTTTAGGGAGTCCTGTAAACCCTCACCATTTACCCTACACCACCTTGGCACCCAAATCTTACAATATGTATGGTCAAAAACGACTGATTGAGCCATAGCATAGGTTTAAATGCTAAAATATTTGTGAACTGTTTTCATCAATACATACTGTACACTGAAACTCTACTGCTCAGACAATTAACCCTCAATACTAAAAAAAAAATATCTTACTCCTTTTAAGCTCTAAGAAAGTAAAAATTAATTCTGATTAACTGACAGCAAAATATGATACCAAAATATGTATGACATTCAAGAGCAAACTGTTCAGTTGACTGAATGTGTAGTAATACTGTATGTATATTTAGGATAGATGTATAAAAAAATTCTACATTAGCTACCACTGTATAAGATAAAAGCAAAAATGGCACAAAAACATCAAGGTAAAATTAAATAAAATGTGTTACCAGATCCTTCAGCAGACCTACCCTGCCATCGACCTCTCCCTTCCACCACCCGTTGGACATCTTGGTATAGATCTTTATTATGTCTCCCTGCAGCAGGGAGAGCTCCCGCGTGTCTCTGGAGCAGAAGTCATAGCGCGCCACTGCAATCCCCACCACCCTGGGAGAAAACACTGAGACAAAGAGATCTTGTCTTATTATCGAGAGACATCTCTTATTTAAGTTTTTGGAGCAACTGTTGGACAAGAACGATATTATCTCTGGCACCTCTCATTGGTCCACCAATAACTATCGCTCTCACTAAATCAGAGAGTCACGCTCCATGCAACAATTTAATCAGAATCCAATCTAAGAGTATGGTTTCTCGATGCTCCTCTGGGTAGCCCAAGCTGACTATTTTTAAAACTTTAATACTCCCTAACTTTGAAGTGCACAATTGAATCTGCAGCACTCAGCCATTCAGTGTTTGGAGAACTTCTCACCTGTGTTAGGCTCCTGAAGCTCTCCAATCCAATCGGAAATCCTAGGCTTTCTAAAAGTTATGCTCTCACCCTTTAGGTTTATCACCTTGGGAGCACATGCAAGGGCAAAGATGTTTGGTGACTAACTCTTATACCTTGAACTAATCATATTTTTTACATTCTTGTAAAACTTTTACAAGAAAAAAGTTAACTCAAGGTCCCAAAATAATTACTTGAACTATATCAAGCCTTTTGAGACTCAAAGGGCAATCAGAACTGGGCTAAACAAATCAGTTTCAATACCTTAACCCTTTGAACCCTGAGCAAATTGGTGCGATTTCTTTCAAAGACATGGGAAGAAGGCAATGAGCAATGAAAGAAGAAACAATCCAAAAATTAGCAAGAAATTACCTGAAAAAATTACCTGAAAATTAGTTTTTAAAAAAATAAATAAAAAAGAGAAGGAAAGGAAATGTCCTGGAAAAAGTGCTTTTTAAATTATACAAATTTTGAACCATAATTGTATATATATAATTATGATAATTATGAATATAGTTTTCCCTTAGCTTTTTTCCTGATACATTTTTTTCCTGGCTTTTAAAAAATAATAATTTCCTACATCTACTAATTTCTTGCAATTTGTGAAACATTTCTTATCAAGTTGATCATTGCCTTTTCCCCCATGTTTCTAAAAGAAATCGCACCAATTTGCTCAGGGTTCAAAGGTTCGTTAAAGCGACTGAAAGCAACACAAGGAAAGTGAAATAATATGCAGAAGTATATTATCTAGTAATCTAGTAATTACTAGATATCTAGTAATATTATATTATCATTATCTTTCTTTGAAGTTTCTCACAGGTGTTATTGATAGCAACAACTATCTGGTAAGAATGACAGGGCAGCAAAGAGCCTTGACTCCTGGGCCTGAGTCATACAGGGTGTCACAGCAAAACCAAAGAGTCACAGATGAGGGCTGAACTCTCCTTATTAGTGAGCGAGGAGAAATAAATCGAGGTGCCCAGCTCAGCAGTGCCAAACACACAGTCAAGATGACAGGTCATGGGTTATCGTGGTCATGTGTTGATCTCTTTAAAAGTTAATGTTCAACGCAGCACTTATCAGGTTATACAAGGTTATTCCTACACATGCAGGTCAGGGCTCATATCATTTGTGAAAACATGTGTACATAGGTTTGTTTACCTTATCTGTGGAAATACAGGTGACACAGTTGGGGAGATATACTGGATGAAAGGCATTCATCTGCTCCCTCATGCACACACAAGCACATCATGCCAACACAGGAGTGCAGAACCACACATGCACGCATGCATATAGACTGAACAAAAATTTCAGTGCAAGACTTTTGTTTTTGCCCCCATTTTTTCCACAGTTTTCAGTTAAAGATCTAGGAGTTTTTTTTAATGTACTCAATGGATACATTTATTTCAAATCTTGGTCACAAATTTGTTAAAATCCCTGTTGGCACACTTCTCCTTTTCTAAGATAATCAAAAAAATGCCACAGATGTCACAAATTTTGAGGCCACTGGCATGCTGACTGTAGTGTAGGATGAGACTTATTTTCGTAAAGATTTATTTTATTTGGTGGATAACTTTATTTTATTCTCTGATTTATTTAGGCAAATAAGTCAATTTCATTTATGGTAAATTCATTCATTAGACTGTATGCTGCCTTTTAAGTTAAAATTAGGAACTACATAATGTGGTGCACCTTCATTTTAAGGTCAAGGATGGTTTAGATAGCGGAGTGATATGAGAGACGTAAAATGAGGAATTGCTGTGTGTTCAGTTGAGTTGTTGTCCTGCTGATGAAGCGGAAATTAAAGTGACGGAGAAACTAAGACATGGTGCCCATGTCTTCCTAACCACCGGCCTCAAGTAATTCAACTTACAAAGTTAAGACTGGAAGAAGACAACCTTACAGTAGGAATGCCCACCAGAGGTGCTGCATGTGAACTGAATGTTTATTTCACCATGATAAGACGTCTCCAGTATAGTTTTCCTGAATTTGGCAGTACATCCAACCGGCCCCACAACTGCAGAAGGCCATTACGATGACAAACTGCCGTCAGGTCGAGATCCTGGTGAGGACGATGAGCATGCAGTTGAGCTTCCCTGAGATGGTGTATTTTATGTAGACGTCCTGAGCCGGTGTGGCTACATATTGTCTGCTGTTATAAGGAAGGTTTGATGTACTGCCAAATTAAAGGAACTTGGAGACCACTTATAGTAGTGAAATAAGCACTCGGTTTGCAGGTAGTAGTGATGCTGTAAATAACTGATAAATAAACAACTTCAACGATGTCTCCTTTAATTTAGCCGAATTGATAATGTTATCACTGGATTGCTGTCAAATGTAAATGATGGCTTTGCAGCTCTTTGTCACTGATTTGTTGAAAATTCTGCAGTTATTTTTACCTCGTGGGAGACATCAGAGCTGTCAGAAATGGAATTACAGGAGACTGACGTGAATGTTTTTTCCCCAAATGACAACTTGTACGATTCTTTGCGATATGACGTAAAAGCGGCATCATTAGACTACATTATTTAACAGAGACAGGAAAAACAAGACAGTTTTGTCTTTGGAAACCTGGAAATGTGGGCATACAGCAAGGGAGAGACAAAGAGAGTAGAAAAGCTGTACCCGTACCTGACCAGAAAGGCGAGGAGGAGGGAGGAACAAAGCTGCAGCCGCCAAGAGGAACTACAGAGAAACGGAGCGAGTGATGGGAAGGGGGGTTCAGGCCGTAGTGGGAGCAAAGACAGAAGATAAGCAAAGTAAACACAAGTTTGACAGAAAGAGAGTATGAGAGAGGGTAAAGGAGAGAGAAAGTGGGGAAAAGTTGGCAAAGTCAAAGAACAAGCAGAAAGCAAGGACGGGCGGGAAAGAAGAGTGAGAGAGGAGGGCAAAACTGTGAAAGCATCAGATAATTTGTCATTTCACCTTGCATATGATTTTTAAGTAATACTGACCAATAGAAGGGTATTTAGTCATGAACATGCATACTTAAATTACTACTGAACATGTACAAAAGTATGCAGACATGTTCACATACTTTGGACTGGAGCTGTTTTCATCAGGCTTAGTTCCAATCAAGAGAAGTCCTATTGCTACAACAAACAATGATATTTCAGACAATAGTGTGCTTTTAACTTTTTGGTAACAGTTTCAACATGACACCATTACACAAAGCCAGGTCTATTAATGGTTTTTGAGAGTTTATGTTTGGAAGAGCTTGACTGGCCTGCACAGAACTTTAACCTCAGGCCCATACAACACCTATAGGACTATTTGAAACACTGTGACTGAGGCTCAGTGCCAATGCAGGAGTGACAAAAACTGCAGTTCTTTGAATAGCCACTTGAGGCTGGGTTGGCTACAGAAGCCACTCAATCTCCATTGACCCATATGCTGAAATGCAGAAATAAGCATGTCTATAGCCTTGTACAAAAAAGCAAAAAAAAAAACAACAAAAAACAATTTTGGTCACTAAAGCTAATTTCAACATTTATGACAACTCTATGAGAGAGAATATCTTATAAACTCCCCAGTTTATATTTTTTTAAGGCATTATGTTGCACTTATTGAGGGTAGGGCCGCTTTGAGCGGCAGGCTGATTGCGAATAGTGGCTTGGCTTCTCAGTTAGATCAGCCCCTCGCTCCACACAGCCACCCTCTCACCCAAATATGGTCACTTCTGGCTCCAAAGAAACCAAGATGACAACAGCTGATATGCTGAACTCGAGCAACGGGAGTCCACAAACCAGTAGGTGACATTACGGTAGCTACAGTGGTTTATACAGTCAGTCTATGACTGCCATTCACCGTGCTTGCTTCTACAGTCTATGGTTGCAATACATTCTCATGTCCAAATTGTCAAAAGCCGACGCTCAGTCAGTGGCACTTCAAGCTAAATAATAACGTGCTAGGTACCCCTCCTGCATCGGATCTGGACGCTCAGGGACAGCATGACAATTTACCTTCGTACATGCTTTGTGTTTTTGCAGAATTTCCACAGGAAATATACAGTTTCTACTTGTTAAATGCATATAGTCTCCTTATAAAAAACTTCAAAAACTGGAAAAAAAATGTCATGGATTGGCTCAAAATAAGTATGTCTGTTACTACATAATGTAATTTCATATCACTAGCACAGTATGCCACACATTTTAAAATACTATACTGTTATTTAGTAACTCGGCTGACTTTTGGTTTTACATGAGACACAAACAGCAGAATTCTGGAGTTTGTTTGACCGATTCACCACCACTCCTGCCTACCCTACTTTCTCGCTCTTTATATAGTACAGTAGTTGCCAGGAGCATCAAAAAATGCTGCATCTTATACTGCTGCTAAACGGTGCCTCTGTGTGTCACTGTCTAAAACGCTGAGGGCCACTGATGGATTAACGGTATTTGACGAGTTGGAAGTGAGAACAGGTTCTGCATTTCTACTGTTTGCTGTTGTGATAATATTTAAGAATTTTTAAATTGTGTCTCAGAGTATCATAAATATCGGTGCAATGTTTTACCTTCTGATGAGCCTTCAGACTCATCAATCTGTTACTCAAACAGGACTTTCATGATCGTTTTTTTTTTTTTTTAAATGATCCCACTGGTACCTGAAGTAACATGCCAAGACTAAGGCAACCTCTATGTGGTCATTAATATCTGTCTGTTTTTCGGTCTGAGCACCCACTTATTGCCCAACAGCAGTGGCTGACCTCTCGTGGCTGAATGGGAGCAAATCCCTGCAGCCAGGTTTCGAAATCTTGAGCAGAGCCTTTCCCAGTAGAGCTGCAGCAGCATATCGATGCCTGTGGTTTCTGAGGATCAGGTGTTGATAGGTCTAGATACCTATGACTATGTAGTGTAGCTTCTATTATCTTCCCCAGGTCATGCTGCTTAACACAATAATAATAACCTTTTGAGCTTCAGACTGGGCAAGCCAAAGCAGCAGTTTGGGGGTAGGTATGCGTCTGGGCACAGCATGGCACCCTGACAAGGCAATTCATGCCGCAGAGCCAACGACTTCTGCTCCGGTATGAAATCCCATCTGAGCCAGCAGACCCTCACACTGAGAAAACCACCTGCTGTCATCACAACAATATGTTTCCATGCCTTTTTCCTCTCCCCCACAGGGATAAGTAAATGCAGGGCCAATATGTGTCAACTGTTTGTCTGACCAGAGTGCACACTAACACAAGACTACACACAAACCTGCAGGAAGTATAAACTAACACAAACTGTATGTGTACATATATAAATAAGCATGTGCTGTACATACAACCATAAACTCACACAAGCATTTTATAAAAATCAAACTAAAATATCCTGTAGCAGTTTTTACAATTTCTCTCATACATTCTCTAATATTTTCAGATCTCATTTTGAGATTTTGTATATTTATGCTCAATTAAAATACCCCCCTTGCCCCTTTCACTTCGCCCTATCCCTCCATTTCGCATGTTCACATCTAGAGGAAGGATGCAGGGCAATTCTTGTTGAGATAGAGGGGTAGGGCGAAGAAATGTTAAGGACAAGACACACCAAACTGACATCAAAGAAGTAGCGACAAAGACAACTGCTTCGTCACCTCATGTCGCCTGTGTCTCAGCCAAAAAGTTGTACATATACACACCACAAAGACCACAACCACTGTGTGTTCTGCGCTTGCATGCGAGATAATACCCCTTCACACTGGCAGATGGAGGTTGTCTGTAATTGCCATTAAAAAAGAGAAACCGAAAGACAGTTGATGCCACTTAGCCAGATAGCACATTAACAGCACAATCCATTGTTAAAAGAACAAAGCACATTCACCGTGCGCCAGTGAACAACAACACAAACCATCAGGAAACGTTTCTGCTTAAGAGCCCAATGGCTAAAGAAAAACAATCTGACCTAATATAACAAGTTTGATTTGATCTAACTTCCTGTTAACTTTAGCTCTTTGTTTACATTCCCCACCTCCGTTTCTCTTTTTGTGCACTGAGCTAAACTACCAATGAGAGTGATTTTATCCACCGAGGGATGATCATCCCTAACACTGATTCTCTGTGCTTAATTGGCTGGATAAAAGTAGACAAAGGTATACAAGGGCAGACAAGGGCCAATGACATGGGTCACACCGCAGTGACTAGGGTTACGCTCATCAACGATCCAACACCAATGGCCGACCGGCCCGTCGGTCACCAGTAGCTACCAGCTATCTAACGTTCTACTGTTATTGCTAATTTGTGCATGACAGTTATACATTGTGACACATTTTCATATTGCACCCCCCACCCCACCCCACCTCCCACACCTTTGATAGCAGATGACACCCAAAATGAATCCAGCAGCACTGTTTTAGCATTTTAGCACCTTTCACCGCCTCTCCAAATATCAGTGCAGACTGGCAGGGTGGGAGCACGAGTTGCTAATATTAGCCTACAGAGCGCTATTAATGGCCTGGTAATGACACTGTGTTTTTTTTTTTAACTTACTGAGTGTAATGCAAAACTTAAGTTGCAAACGAAGTGTTCGTGCTTTTCTACCTCATTCGATAAAATGGCACGTCATTGTAATAATACGATTATTCCCATTGTCGCCTCTGTTAACTTAAACGCCTTTGATGACGTTTGATGTTTGACCTTTGATCAGGATCTTAAAGAGAGAGGAGAGGAAGATTTAAACTGTTACCTCTTATATCTCTTTTCTGAGGGGAAAAGGGGTGCTTGAAAAAAAACAGGTAGGGGTTAAAATAAGCGGTCCTGGGCCTTATAATCACTCATTTCAAACAATAGAACTGCATATCCTGACAACACTGGTACTTAACTCCAAGATGATTTTAAATTATTTCCCATCCCCAACATTCAGGCAGATACACAGATGAAAAGCACTCAGTCAGAATTAATTAAAGATGCTGGCTGGGGTTTCTCCAAACAAATTACTCCAGAGTTTTGATGGTTTTTCAATAGTTCTGCATCTTGTGATTGTTTACTCAGCCTTGCATTCTGTTTTCTTTGCTATGAGGTGTCTGTTTTGAGACTCAAACCATTTTGTGTGTGTGTGTGTTTTGTTTTGGCATGACATCTGTCTTTCCATGGAGGCTGTTTACCAGACAGAGAACGTGGTGCCCACACTAAGTCTGTCTATGGGGGTGGACGACTTAAGGCAATAATAATCTATCCCAGAATGCACTGAGGCAACGGCGGGTCTGTCAAGGCTTTCTCACAGAAGCAAGCACGGTGAATGGCAGCGATGCACAAACACACCTCTTGCAGAGCTGCTTTGAAGCGTGATGCGCTGGGAGACCGAAGCTGCCAAAGGAGGCTGAGGGACAAGGATGTAGCAGAATTTTACATCCGAACAGACACAAAGGGCTAACTTTGACTTTGTTCCGACGCTCGTTTCTGCTTGCCTCTGCTGCTGCTGTTGCAGCGGCTGTGGTTGTTTACACGTACACCTCTCTTAGAGTTAAGACAGTTTACCTCCAGCTGCTTTCTGCTCTTTTACATCAGATCATATTTGCAAACTTTTCCCAGTTTTGTGGGAACAGGCGCAGTCCCTCAGTTGGACCAGGGGTATCCCCCAGGTGTGTGTCAGCAGGCGGCTGTCACACAGTTTTCTCCGCTGCCAGCCCAAGTGAAATGTCATGTCCTGTCAGGAAAATTGTGAAGCCATCTCGGAGCTGAGCAGCGTGCAGAGTGTGACGTTTGAGGTAGCAGGCTCCTGGTGCTTGCCTGGGGCATTGGGCCTTAACTGGGACCTCTCCGCCAAGCCTGGTGAGCTGCCGAAGCTCCTTTTTATTTCTTTCACTCACTGTCTCTCTCACTCTCTCCTTTGTCTTTTGCATTTCCTCTGTATCTTACCAAATACCTTCCCTTTATAGCCTGAGTCTCGCTTTAATCCCATTCACACTTGGTATTAATACACCATCTGTATTTCTCTGGTTAAGGAATAACACATTAATTAGAGGTGCAAACACATGTGGAATACAGTGCAATCTGAATAGAACTGCAACACCACATCTGGAAGTGGTCCAGCTTGAATTACGTTTCTCTAAATATAGTCTGTACATTTTTTGAAGGATGGTTTGACAGTTTGAGAAATGCACTTATTTACTTTCTTGCAAAGACTGATTAATACCTTCCATGTGTCTGTCTGTTAGAGACAGGAGGTGCTTCCTTAGCTTTGCATAAAGACAGAAGGACATATGCAGGGAACAATGTCGGGGGCTGAAAAATAAAGCAAATGTGAAAGCGCCAAAAACTGCAGATCCTCTAATGGCCACTTGAGGCTGGCTCCAGAAGTGAGTCAATCTGCTTATACCCCCGTGTTAAAATATCCAACTTTAAGCAGAAATAAACATGCTTACAGCCTGGTACAAAAAACGATTTTGGTCCCTATAGTTAATTTCTCCCTCCTTAAAAAATGACAGGGGGTGAATTTTTATATAATTTACCCATTTACATTTAATTAAGGCTTAAAGTTACACATAATTAGGAGCAGGGCCACTTGAGTGACAAGCTGTCTGCAAGGCAACAAATTCTCATCTTAGCTCGTCAAATACCGCTGCTTAGTCAGTGGACCTTCATGTCTAAATATGATGCACTAGGTCCTCCTGCTTCTTTTTTGGACATTCTTGGATGATGTGTCAATTCATACTTATTACGTGCATTGTGTCTTTTCAAAATTGAGAAAAAAGGTTAGCATTTAAAAAGTATTCACTTCCTCCTACTCCTTTTCAGACATTACTTTACTTGCTGTTCTTTACTAAATATGTCTGATGGGAATTCTAGTATCATTTTTCTTGCTAATATTCTATTTTGTGCTCCTATTTTATTTGGCACGTTAGAAATAAAGATCTAACAACTACTATAACACGAAGTACACTTCAGTTTTGACAGGAAATGTACAGTTTCTGCTCATTACATGCATTCAGTCTTTTTTAAAATGAACTTACAACAAAGGTAAAACACTTTGTTTTTATGTTATTTCCTTAGGTCAAGGCACGTGTTTAGGTTTAGAAAAAAAACATCATGTTTTGGCTTAAAATTTCCAAAAGAAGTGAAGAGCAGGATCACAGGTAAAACTCCCTCCTGTCTGCCCAATAGGGACTTCATGGGTCTTTATATTACTGTAGTTGCTGGCAATATTAAGGAGTGCTGCTGCACAGTGCGTAACATACCACCATGAAAAAAGTCTGGTGCAACCGTGTCTGACACCAACATCCATGGTGGTATTTGACGAGTTAGGAATGAAAATGGGCTGTACAATAAGTCGGATCCACCCTGCACTCCTCAAAAGCATCAGCTTTTGTTCAAATATGGACACTTCTGGCTTCAAAACCAAGTTGGCGATGGGCTAAATTCCAAACTTGAAGCTTTAAAACAGGCGTCCACAAACAAGTGGTGACATTATGGTGGCTGCATCCATTCAGTCATCAGATCTGGCCAAATCATTCAGAACAAAATACTTCTAAAAACAATAATTTTATCTTTTCTGGGTTTTTTTTTTTTTTTACAGATTAAACAAATGAGATCTGTCCATTCTTGAGCTTTTTAGGTGCAGAACCAGGTTAGCTGTTTCACCCTGTTTTCTGTCTTTATACTGTAAGCTCAAATAAATAGCTCATTATTTAGTTTGGGGCAGCGGTGTCTCAGAGGTAGAGCAGGTCGTCCTCTAATTGGAAGGTCAGCAGTTCGATTCCTGGCTCCTCCAGGCAACATGTCGAATTATCCTTGGGCAAGATACTGAACCCCAAATTGCTCCCAATGCTGCGTCATTGGAGTGTGAGTGCGTATAAATGGATGCTGAGTGGCAGGTGGCGCCACATCCAAAAGCCTCGGCCACCGGTGTGTGAATGTGTGTTTGAATGGGTGAATGTGACATGTCGTGTGAAAGCGCTTTGAGTGGTCAAAAAGACAAGAAAAGCACATTCGAGCGCAGTCCATTTATCATTTACCATATTTACTGCGCAGACAGAGAGTGGTTTCAATCTTGTGATGTAACTTGGTTAGTTCAAAGACTTCACTCCAAAAAGCTACAGATGACTCTCCAAAATGGGGTTTTTGTCCTTTTCCATTTTACCTCAATTTCTTCCACTTTCCTTTTCTTCACTATCTTCTTATCTCCCATTCATCTCACTCTCACTCTTTCTTCCATCAATTTCTTTCTCACCCATTTCTGTCTCTCTCCCTCTCCCTTCCCTTCTCTTCTGACACCTTTTTTGCCGTTTTCACCTCTTCCTGCTCTTCCTGCTTTCCATCTCTTTCTCTCCCCCTCCTCCACTTCTTCTGTCCATTTCATTCTATCCACAACATGCTTTATCTTTCCCTCTCACACTCTCCATTCCTGACCTGTCACTTCCTTTTTTCTCCCTCTTCCTCAAGACCATTCTCCTCCACATGCCTCCTCACAGTGAATAAGCATCTAATTCTGTCTCCGAGGGCTTGAAATGACGCATTGATTGGACTTGTTGAACTTAAGCTCAACCGTGCGTTTGTTGGTGTCTGTTAATGCCAGCAGGTAGAAATCAAAGAGTTGCCACATGGTGACAGTACTTAGGCAATACACAACACTGGGAGCATGTTTTATTCTGACCCTTTGAAAGCTTCTCATGTTTGAGTCAAACAGTATTACTCTCTAATGTTTGTTGAACCAAGATGCACAGGGTCTGCAATATTACATGTGTAACATCTATCAGATAACCTATAATGATTACACAAAGAATGGTTACATTACTTAATGCTTAAAAGTGACTTTGTAAAATTTAAGTCCTTCCTGTAAAACTGTTTTATCGTGTCTATTTCAGGTACATATTTAGTAAAAGTCACTCTCAACTGAAATGACACCATTCTTTTCTTAAATCTATATTAAATTAGCATATTTCAGTACAATCACTGACATTATATATATATAAACAATATTTTGCATTTTGCCCTTTATCCGGAAAAAAAATAATCTTACTAGGCAGTTTGCATGGCTAATGAATATTTGACTAAAACTCGCGTGTACATGCAGCCTCTCATGCTCCGAGTGACCCTGACAGAAATCTAAGCAAATTGCTTTGATTTCTTGCAAACACATGAAGAGAAGGCAATGAGCAACCTAACATGAAATGGCCTCAAAAAATAGCAAGAAATTAGAAAACAGTTACAGGGAAAAAAAGAAAAGAAAACTACCTAAAAAAAATAAGCAACAAAAAAAGGAAAGGAAAAAAAAAAGAAAATTGGGCCAAAAATTGAGGAAAATCTATTGGACTAAAAAAAAAAAAAGAAAAATTGTCCCCATTACTATACTGATAATTGTTATGATTGGTCATTGAGATCTTGCAAAAATATTATAACTGGAATAAAGGACATAAACTCACCAAAATCAGTGTAATTAAATTATTATAAAGCCAATTTATAAAAAAATTGACTTTATTTATGTTCTAATCTGATCTAATCTAATTGAAGTGAACTATAGTAAGCCCTACTTGCTGGTTGGAGAACATTTTGTATCCACATTAGGTCTGGCTGAGCTCTAAATGATCTATCTAAAAAGCATTATATATGTGTAAAAATGATGTGTTGGACTTTGCAGTGATAAGGATCAACCGAGCAAAACTGAAGAGGCACATCTACTAAGAAAACACTGCTGCTGTCTCTCACCTAGCGCTGCTCCGGCGGGGACTCCTGTTAGCTCATTATGCTGTGCTAAATATTTCTAGCATGTCTCGCACGTCAAAGATGGGACTGCCTCGGGTATTAAGACACAATTTAAACCAGAGTGTCTAATAACTAAGGAAATGCTCTGTCACCATGACTTTGTAACGTAACATGTGCATACAGCACATTAACTGGTCTGAAATAACAAAATCTATCAAGTGAGACTTCAGGAAACTGTGTCTGACCTCAGCTTTTTTGTATTTGATGACCTGGAAAATATCCCGTTTCCATTGACTGTTTTGGTCATACAGAGAAGCTTTATAAGCAGGTCGGAGAAACAACACCCCTTATTTCATCAGACCTGGACTGTTGACTGCAAAAAAAAAAAGTCACCCCTGTGGTACTCCAACAGGTCAAAACAAATGCTCAGAATCACTTTCAGCTGTAACCGGATCAAGATCAGATCTGAACTAGTAGCATTTCCCTCTGTCAGACAGTCTCAGGGAGGGAGAGTGGGTGTTTTTGAGGCAGACTCACCACTGCCAGCCTTGGTAATGGCCTTGGGCATGTTTCCATTGGACAGTTCCCTATAGGGGACCTGCAGAGTGGTGTCAAGACTGCTGAAACCCTCCTTCAGTGAGTGCTGCTTGTAGTATTCCACCAAGTCCTGTGTAAAACAAGCACAAGCAAACAAACCTCTGTGATAATCCTGGGTGAATCTAGATAGTATTGTGTACAAATGTATAGAAATGAAAGACATGTGGGGGTGCTGGTTAGTGGCGACTTGCTTGTTTGATCTTGATAATTCAACATCAGTCGGTACTGAGGAAGTGATCCTGAGCAGGGCAACTACCTGCCATATATCTTTACATCTAGTACTGGAAACATGCTAATATTAAATACTGAGATACCACAGGCAGCTGCATACTATGCTCTTGTGCTCTGTAAAATCTATTTCTATAATATATAAATATATATATATATATATATACACACACACACACATATATATATATATATATATATATATACACACACACACATATATATATATATATATATATATACATATATATATATAAACGTGTAATATTTCAGTTGCAACCACTTTGTGACTTAATTCTGGAAACAAACCACTACTGGTATTTTATCATTGTACAAAACAAAAGAAAACCTTTTTGCTTGGATGCTGGGGTTTATCCCAGGGGACTGCTGCAAAAGCAATGTCAAAATGATTATACTCATTGATGCAAGAGTAGTTTATAGGGCACAAAATCCCTAAAAAAAAAAGTAAAGAATTACAACATCCATCCTTTACCAGCACAGTCTTGAAGAGGCGGCTGTCAGCGATGTAAAAGCAGCCATCCTTGGTCAGAATCTTAATGTGCTTGACTTTGTCGTTGAACCTGTGGAGGATGAATAAGACATGGGCTGCTAATCAACTATACATGCTTCCACATCAATCCAGTCACTATGGTGAAAGTGTCACGAAGGTCTGTTTAAGCTGACTGCTGGTTACAACGCTGAGCTGAGCCAAGCAACTCTGTTTGACAAGAACACCTTGTTTTTTTTCCTGCAGTGGATATCAGATCCAGTTCACTCATATCACACAATAATAGAAGAATATAAGGATTTCCCAGTCTTAGTCTGTAAGATGTCTTTATTCTGTATGTGTCTACCTGTGACCCTTCATTACAGGTAATGCTTTAAAGTTGTTAACAGCTATACAAAACAGTGGTTTTCCTTTTTCAATTATTTCATTTTAGATCTTTTTAGAGACATTAAGAGCTAAAAGTATCAAGTAATTAACAAGAAAAGCAACGCGTCAGAAAAAAACATAATTAAAAGTATTTCCCTCTTTGTTTCTCCCTTTCATGCTGTCTGAATGCAAGCTTTGTAAACTCTGCAGGGATAATGCATTGTTTTGTGTGGAAACAAACAAAGTATTCAACTTTAAAATAATGCAATTAAAGAAAGAACTATTACAGTTTTAAAAAAAATCCCTCAAGAACGAACAAGAAAGAAGTTCCTAAAATCAACATTTTTTTTTATTTATGTAAAATAACTAATTTTTTTATGAATTAAGTTAATTAAGTTTTTTGTTTTTTTTGCCAAACATTTGAGAAACAGCTTTTGTTCTACTTAGAGGTGATTGGCTGATGAGCATAAGGAAATGATACAAAAGATGCTCTTACAGACGGAAAAAGCAAAATGCAAAAACAAAGCAAAATGTTTTGATTGAATTCTTTTTTCATTTTGTTTTTTGTTGTGTGATGTTTCTGGAGCTGTCACCACCATTTATAATGAGCCTTTTTTCCACAACAAACATTTAAACGAACAGCAGAAAAAGCACATCAGTAATTAATGACAATAACAATAACTTTGGTGCATTTAAGTGTATCAGTAAGCCTTGTCAGTGAGCCAGCATACACATCTGAATCCCGAAAAGCTTAATGGAATGCAGCCCTTATTAATATTAATGACACCTGTGGTGTTCCTGCTGACAAGTCAAAACGTCTGCTGTGAAAAAGGCAGTTTTTCTTATTTTGCTTTGCATTTCTGTGTTTTATCTCAATTTGCCAACAAGCACTCCCATCCTTGAATACGCCGCATGAAGTGCTTACTCAATCCAAGATAGAAACATGTTTCACAATCAGCTGTTAAATATACCATACAGTACTTGAGATGGTATGCTATAGGCTTACTTAAATAAATAAGTGATTAAATAATCATATGTTATGTGAGAATCATAGTTCAGGCTACAGTAAGGCTGTCCAACCTTGAAAACACACATTCTGTAGGCTCCAGTGGGGATGTGCTGTCAAGACAATTGCAGGCGCTGTGCTGTATACAGCATGGCCTCCATATGGTGATGTGCTAGTTCCATGTGGAGATAGATCCACATTGTAAATCTCCTAATGCAGCGTATAACGGATGAGAAGAGTACTGTGTGATCAAGTTGCAAATTTGCAGATGCATTATGAATATACGGAGAGCAATACATTATTTATGTGTGTGTTGAGTTATATGGTGCATACGGTAACACACGGAGACAGATGAGAAACTTCACTTCCTCCTATAGGCTCTCGAGTCTGCACACAAACATGATTCAACACACACACACACACATACACAGACTGTATTGTTTGACACTCGACAGTTGCAGTTGATTAGTAGCAGCTCTCTGTATAAAGCTCCATTATCGCAAACGGCCATCCTGATAATGATCTTAAGCAGTGAGACAGGCAATTAGGATTGGAGCGTTCAGAAACTGGCCCTGTACATCAAAGCTTTGAATGAGGGAACGGTATGAGTCCACCAAACCAAATGGGCTGGAATGGTGTGTCACTGGCTAAATAGTCTTAACATCCAAACACTATTTCAGAGTGCACCCTCAATCGTTATAATCTCCCGCAGCCGTCATGCCAGGTCAGGAGGACGCGATGGTCCTTTTTTTTTAACGACTGAACAAGCTTTGATGTAGCCTGAAAGATATTCGCTGGTTAAATGGCCAGTGTTGTATTTCAAAAGAGGGATACCGAGGCACTCAACTTGCAGATAAAGCAGCCATTTATTGGAGCCTAAAGGGATAGATGCTTTATCTACAATTCGAGTGTGCTGCTAGCCTTCTTTTGAAATGCATTTCTAAGAGTGATAGCCAAAGAGCAGCAAAAGTATGATGCAAAGCTATCGGGTTGTCTTTGAATATGTGTCTGAGCAGAGGACTCAGACAATGGGTAGATGGTAAAATAGATCATCCAATGCCACCTCTCGCCGACGCCGCATTCAGCTAAGATGTGCATGGACAGGAAGGCCATGAACGGCAACAATGTTAAGGTATGACGCGGTTCAAACTCTTCCCCACTGTCACAGGGAGGACGAACACCCAAATTCGACTAACATTTTCTCATATACCATCAGTATCAAACCATGCTAATATGGATACTTTTAATACTTCTAAAAATCTTTTTAGTCGGGCTTTTATGTTGTGTCTTACTATTAAAACTTTATGGTTTATACTTATTCTATTTTCCATCATTTTTTTTAAGATTCCTTTTTGCTTATATCATATATTGCTCTTGTTTTTGTTTCTTCAGTCACACTGTAAAGTACTTTGAATTGCATTTGATTTGTTTGAAAGGTGCTACATAAATAAAATGTCATTGATTGACCATGCCTAAAAGTAGCAGCATGTATTTATAGATACAATATTCAAACTTTAGTGAGAGCTGTTGTAAAATGTTAGCAACCTGATGGGCAATAAGCAGATACTGATATGTGCAGCTCTTGAGGTCATATAAATTCAAATTGACAACCCCATTTTTAATTAGCTATCATGATG